>NC_050099.1:152957266-153260296 GCF_902167145.1 Zea mays | reverse complement strand
GGAAAACACTTTCCTGCGTTTGGGCCTAATGCCACATCCTCGGCCCATCTTCCTTGTTTCTCTCACGCACCAGCAAGCCCACCTCGGCCCTCGGTGCTCCAGCCAATGACATCGGGTCCCACTCCTCAGTCTCCGTTGTGGCTCCACACGGTCTCCCGGATATCCGACCTATGACTCCACGTGATTGTGCGCCTATTATCGCTGACAAGTGGCCCCACCCTCATTGGTGGCTGACTTGTGGGCCTTGTCGCCAGGAGCCATCTTCCCCCTGATGGCTACAACTGAACCGCGAAACGGAGATCTCGCCGTGGCCATCGCTATCGGTGATTCGCTAGCGTAGCAGTCGCTCCTGTAATGGGGGATTCGGTTAACCCTTGCCCTCCGTAGAATTCGCGCATGCTCTTCTATAAATAGCAAGAGCCTCGGCCATGAGCGCCAGCACCAGGTGATTCGCGCCAGGGTGATGTGGGGCGCGCTGCCATTGGGAAAATCGCACCGAGCTTCATCGCAGAGAGAGAGAGAGAAGCTGGAGAGGGACTGCCGTGTGCTCGTCGGATTGCAGAGAGATTGAGAGAGAGAACGTCGTGGTGATCGCTGTCGGTGTGTTCCATCCGTGCGGCCGGTCTGTGGTCTATGTTGGGCCAAGGATCGTCGCCGGGTCGGGGTGATGCTGGACGCGGAATCGCAGGAACTGGTGATGAACCAGATCCTCCCTAATTCCTCGTCGGTGTCAAGAATGCGCTGCCGGGCCGCCATTGGCGTTGACAACCACCGCTGGCGTCATGGTCTTCGGTAAAACTACCCCAGTACAATTCAGTCATTCCTCTACTTCGTGTATCGCGCAATCGATTTCGATCATGGGGTCAAACAACCATGGTGGTGGCGGCGATGGCGCCACCGCACCCCTCGCGTCGCCGCTGTGCTTGGCTTGATGTAGGTAGTGGTGATCCTGGGGCGTTGATGACTTGACCAACGTTCCAGATTAGACTAAGCCTACCCCTCTGTTCCCTTAGATCTTGGCTGTGGATCATCGATCCGACGGCTTGTGTAGCTTACCGATTCAAGTTGAGTCTTGGCCATCAGATCTCTATCTAGTGGCTACAAACGCATACCGGTACAGATTTGATCCTCGCCATCCGAATCTAATCCAACGATCGGAACAAACTCATACCTCTTCGACATGTGCCTATTACAGATAAGCCCTCGGTTTCCTGAAAAATAAACCCGCCATCCTCGAGAAAGTAGTCTGAGTCTAGGGAGAAATTGCGAGTTAGCCCCTGGGTTTCTCTGCTATTGACGCCCAGTCCAGACAACAGAGAAAACCAGATAATTAATATTAGAAATTGAATTTTAATACAAAATAATTCTAGAAACTTGTTTATGGCATAACTTACCCGTTTTAAATCTGTTTTACTCCGTTCCAGTTGCGTTAGCTTCATAAAAATATTCTCTACGTACTAAAAACAGTAATCATACCATATCTCATACTTTTATAGTTAGATATTCATTTAACCTATGTTTAGTAGATTAACCTCTATGAATCAAAGTTAATCTGTTTATAATTATAGTTTGGCTAAAATATGATCCCTAATTATATTATGATATAACTTAAAGTTGAATTAATTATTCATTTAGGTTATTTTCTCACATGATATATTAAATCAACATAAGGTCTAGTTTTAAGTGCTTAGATTGAGCGGATCTTCAGAAAATCATAACTCGGTAACCATGGCTCCGATTGTAGTGATTCTTGTTCCCACGATCTCGTAGCGACGCGTAGATTATTATTACGCAGTTTATTCTTATGTATGGTGTGATGTTAATTTTGCATATACCATGTTTGTCTGTATTGCTACGACTAGTTGTGAGGTCACGAGTCATCTGAAGATCATCCTGGTACCTGGAATCTCAAGTCCCAGGCAAGTTGTGCCCTTGATCACTTCTTTTTACCTACTCATGTTCTGATTAATCATAATGATCTGCATAGGTTAATTTTGATGGGACCCAATAGGTTACCCTAGTTTGATTATCTTTATACCTTGTTACCACTGAACTTTTTAGGTAGTACTTGCTAGTGCTTTATGTGGTTTTGGGTATGAAGATACATTACTCATGATTATACTTTTGTTATCAGTTGTTATTTATTGTTCATGTTAAGATCATTATGTTAATTGGAACATGGAGAACCACCCGGGAAAACAGTGCTACCACAAGGGAGGAATGGGACCCCTTGACTGATTAATTAGGAAAGCTAGTGGAAGGCTACCTTACCCGAAAGGGGCAAGGGCAGTAGGGGAGTGGTCAGTGTAGGGAGGCCCTCGGGAGGATTTTGCTGCGATGGCGGTCCTGCAAGGGATTCCTGCATTGGAGCTTCCTATAAACTGTAGCGGGTTTTCTGAAGCTAGTGGAACTTTGTAAAGGCCTCGTAGTGTTACCCTGCCTCGCCTCCTCGGTAGAGGTGTATGGGAAGTCGCGATCCCTTGGCAGATGGGTAACATGACTTGTGGGTAAAGATGTGCAACCTCTGCAGAGTGTAAAACTGGTATACTAGTCGTGCTCACGGTCATGAGCAGCTCGGACACTCACATGATTAACTTATGGAACTAAATTCAATTTGTCATATGCATTGCATCGCAGGTGATGTTGTTACTTTTGTTATTACTTAATTGGGTTGGTATTTACTTATACTTAGTAACTGCTAATAAAATTTTGACTAACTTTAAAAGCAATGCTCAGCTCTAACCATCCTCTTTGGTAAGCCTTACACTTCACGTGAGCTCCCACCTTTGGCGAGTTCATGCACATTATTCCCCACAACTTGTTGAGCGATGAACGTATGTGAGCTCACTCTTGCTGTCTCACACCCCCCCACAGGTCAAGAACAGGTACCACAGGATGAGGCGCATGGAGGATGCTGCGATGTGTTCGTGAGAGGTCTAGGCCGTCGTCTCCCAGTCAACTTTGGGTTGCTGGATCGTTTCCTCATATGATGTAATTATTTATTTATTTTGTACAGAACTCCTGTTATGTAGTAAAGATGTGACATTCGATCCTGTGCCATGAATCATCATATGTGTGAGACTTGGTCCCAGCACACCTGGTGATTATGTTCGCGCCCGGGTTTTGGACCCCTAAAATCTGGGTGTGACAGAAGTGGTATCAGAGGAATGTTGACTGTAGGACAAAACCTAGATAGAAATGGATAACCCTTATTTACTTACCTTGCCACTCTGATTCCTTTCTAAACTTTTCTTAATCTTTTCTCATCTATTTCCGCTTTACTCTGATTATTCTTATCTTTTCCTTCTAAAAACAAATGTGGATTTCACACTTTGAAATCATGTACCTAGAGTGACCTTTAGGAATAGGAGACCTAATCTTAGGAACCGAAACAAAACTATTTTTATAGATATCTATGCACTTGAATGTTTGTTCTTATGATAAGTGTCTGATTTGGTTCTTTGATTGAGTGTGATGGGTTGTGGAGTAATGTCCACAATTGCATTTACATATACACCTAAACATAAGGGAAAATATTTATAAAATAGACAACACAGAATATTCCCTATTAAGAATAGGATCTATTAAACTAGATATATTTATAAGATAAACTAGATCAACTAAGAATATCTCCCACTAAAATATATTTAATAGATCCATCTTATCTTAAATGATACTCTATTATCTTAGCAGATTCATCTTATCTTGAAAAGAGTTTATGTCATCCTAATAGATCTAACTGACCCCAAAAGATTCTACCTCATCCTTATGGATTTATCTTGTTCTAATTGGCATACCTATCCCACTCTACAGTAACAACCATGATCTAGCCTAAAATAAATAGATCTTATCTAGTTATACCAATCTAATCTAGATCCCACCTAATCTAACATGATCTAATCCGAATTGAGTTACTTAAACAAGTTAATTAATATTGGTAACATAGATGGGTACTAAAACTAAATTGGTGTCTTAGACCAACTCGTCTGTGGAACCACCACAACCTAGCCTATGTTATAGGTTGCCCAACCCATTTATCCCAAAAGCAAAGTAAACCTTGTTGGGCCTACCCATCCCAAGCACCGACAACTATCTTAACCATATGTCCTAAACATGGATGGCAACTCTAAGGGTGAAGGTGAAAGAAGATCAACCTCGTTAAGGAAGAAGAGAAGTCAAACTCAAGCTTCAGATGCATTACCACCCAGCACGGAGTTCTTCCTCACCACAAACTTTTTCACGTCTGGCTATTCTTGCCCTAACCTAACCATCTCTTATATCCTACCTAATCAGTAGCTGGATACCTATGCTCTCCTAATCACCCACTATTGACAAAAATACATATGAGACCCTGGATTTTTGAACCGATTATAGACTAAGAATTGAATTACAAACCAATCCTTCTGTATTCCCTTTTCTTACAAATCTCGAGGACGAGATTTCTGTTAAGGGAGGTAGGATTTGTAAAGCCCAAAAACTTGGTAGAAAAAAATATCATGAAATAATAAAAGAAAGAGATAATATATATATATACACATATATCTAATCCTGAGATCTAAATAAGAGTATTTTCTCGTAAAAGTAATTATATACTAGAAGGTATTTCTTCATAAAATAGAATAAGTAATAAATAATGAAGCTTTGGAATGAACCACTAATGGACTAAACATTCGAAATACTTTCGTAAAATGAATATTTTGTGTTGCATATTGAAAACATTGCCTAAATAAATAAGGTAATAAACAAATGAATAAACTTAATACATGAACCTTGCATTTATGTTGAAATATATTTTTGGTGTGCAAATTAGAACTTTGTTTGAATTTAAAATCTAATTGGAATTTGAAAATAGGAAAAAAAGGAAAACACTTTCCTGCGTTTGGGCCTAATGCCACATCCTCGGCCCATCTTCCTTGTTTCTCTCACGCACCAGCCAGCCCACCTCGGCCCTCGGTGCTCCAGCCAATGACATCGGGTCCCACTCCTCAGTCTCCGTTGTGGCTCCACACGGTCTCCCGGATATCCGACCTATGACTCCACGTGACTGTGCGCCTATTATCGCTGACAAGTGGCCCCACCCTCATTGGTGGCTGACTTGTGGGCCTTGTCGCCAGGAGCCATCTTCCCCCTGATGGCTACAACTGAACCGCGAAACGGAGATCTCGCCGTGGCCATCGCTATCGGTGATTCGCTAGCGTAGCAGTCGCTCCTGTAATGGGGGATTCGGTTAACCCTTGCCCTCCGTAGAATTCGCGCATGCTCTTCTATAAATAGCAAGAGCCTCGGCCATGAGCGCCAGCACCAGGTGATTCGCGCCAGGGTGATGTGGGGCGCGCTGCCATTGGGAAAATCGCACCGAGCTTCATCGCAGAGAGAGAGAGAGAGAAGCTGGAGAGGGACCGCCGTGTGCTCGTCGGATTGCAGAGAGATTGAGAGAGAGAACGTCGTGGTGATCGCTGTTGGTGTGTTCCATCCGTGCGGCCGGTCTGTGGTCTATGTTGGGCCAAGGATCGTCGCTGGGTCGGGGTGATGCTGGACGCGGAATCGCAGGAACTGGTGATGAACCAGATCCTCCCTAATTCCTCGTCGGTGTCAAGAATGCGCTGCCGGGCCGCCATTGGCGTTGACAACCACCGCTGGCGTCATGGTCTTTGGTAAAACTACCCCAGTACAATTCAGTCATTCCTCTACTTCGTGTATCGCGCAATCGATTTCGATCATGGGGTCAAACAACCATGGTGGCGGCGGCGATGGCGCCACCGCACCCCTCGCGCCGCCGCTGTGCTTGGCTTGATGTAGGTAGTGGTGATCCTGGGGCGTTGATGACTTGACCAACGTTCCAGATTAGACTAAGCCTACCCCTCTGTTCCCTTAGATCTTGGTTGTGGATCATCGATCCGACGGCTTGTGTAGCTTACCGATTCAAGTTGAGTCTTGGCCATCAGATCTCTATCTAGTGGCTACAAACGCATACCGGTACAGATTTGATCCTCGCCATCCGAATCTAATCCAACAATCGGAACAAACTCATACCTCTTCGACATGTGCCTATTACAGATAAGCCCTCGGTTTCCTGAAAAATAAACCCACCATCCTCGAGAAAGTAGTCTGAGTCTAGGGAGAAATTGCGAGTCAGCCCCTGGGTTTCTCTGCTATTGACGCCCAGTCCAGACAACAGAGAAAACCAGATAATTAATATTAGAAATTGAATTTTAATACAAAATAATTCTAGAAACTTGTTTATGGCATAACTTACCCGTTTTAAATCCGTTTTACTCCGTTCCAGTTGCGTTAGCTTCATAAAAATATTCTCTACGTACTAAAAACAGTAATCATACCATATCTCATACTTTTATAGTTAGATATTCATTTAACCTATGTTTAGTAGATTAACCTCTATGAATCAAAGTTAATCTGTTTATAATTATAGTTTGGCTAAAATATGATCCCTAATTATATTATGATATAACTTAAAGTTGAATTAATTATTCATTTAGGTTATTTTCTCACATGATATATTAAATCAACATAAGGTCTAGTTTTAAGTGCTTAGATTGAGCGGATCTTCAGAAAATCATAACTCGGTAACCATGGCTCCGATTGTAGTGATTCTTGTTCCCACGATCTCGTAGCGACGCGTAGATTATTATTACGCAGTTTATTCTTATGTATGGTGTGATGTTAATTTTGCATATACCATGTTTGTCTGTATTGCTACGACTAGCTGTGAGGTCACGAGTCATCTGAAGATCATCCTGGTACCTGGAATCTCAAGTCCCAGGCAAGTTGTGCCCTTGATCACTTCTTTTTACCTACTCATGTTCTGATTAATCATAATGATCTGCATAGGGTAATTTTGATGGGACCCAATAGGTTACCCTAGTTTGATTATCTTTATACCTTGTTACCACTGAACTTTTTGGGTAGTACTTGCTAGTGCTTTATGTGGTTTTGGGTATGAAGATACATTACTCATGATTATACTTTTGTTATCAGTTGTTATTTATTGTTCATGTTAAGATCATTATGTTAATTGGAACATGGAGAACCACCCGGGAAAACAGTGCTACCACAAGGGAGGAATGGGACCCCTTGGCTGATTAATTAGGAAAGCTAGTGGAAGGCTACCTTACCCGAAAGGGGCAAGGGCAGTAGGGGAGTGGTCAGTGTAGGGAGGCCCTCGGGAGGATTTTGCTGCGATGGCGGTCCTGCAAGGGATTCCTGCATTGGAGCTTCCTATAAACTGTAGCGGGTTTTCTGAAGCTAGTGGAACTTTGTAAAGGCCTCGTAGTGTTACCCTGCCTCGCCTCCTCGGTAGAGGTGTATGGGAAGTCGCGATCCCTTGGCAGATGGGTAACATGACTTGTGGGTAAAGATGCGCAACCTCTGCAGAGTGTAAAACTGGTATACTAGCCGTGCTCACGGTCATGAGCAGCTCGGACACTCACATGATTAACTTATGGAACTAAATTCAATTTGTCATATGCATTGCATCGCAGGTGATGTTGTTACTTTTGTTATTACTTAATTGGGTTGGTATTTACTTATACTTAGTAACTGCTAATAAAATTTTGACTAACTTTAAAAGCAATGCTCAGCTCTAACCATCCTCTTTGGTAAGCCTTACACTTCACGTGAGCTCCCACCTTTGGCGAGTTCATGCACATTATTCCCCACAACTTGTTGAGTGATGAACGTATGTGAGCTCACTCTTGCTGTCTCACACCCCCCCACACAGGTCAAGAACAGGTACCACAGGATGAGGCGCATGGAGGATGCTGCGATGTGTTCGTGAGAGGTCTAGGCCGTCGTCTCCCAGTCAACTTTGGGTTGCTGGATCGTTTCCTCATATGATGTAATTATTTATTTATTTTGTACAGAACTCCTGTTATGTAGTAAAGATGTGACATTCGATCCTGTGCCATGAATCATCATATGTGTGAGACTTGGTCCCAGCACACCTGGTGATTATGTTCGCGCCCGGGTTTTGGACCCCTAAAATCTGGGTGTGACACTTTCTCTTGAAGAATTTCTTTTCCTTTTTCTCATCATCGCTGTCATCTTTTTCTTGCCCTTGAACTTGTTCTTCTTGGGCTTGGTACATTGATGAGCAAGATGACCAAGCTCTCCACAGTTGTAGCAATCCATCTCAGAAATGGGCTTTCTTTTGCTGGAAAAGAATTTCTTCTTTCTTGAATCAAATTTGATGCCTTCTCTGTTGAGCTTCTTTAACATCTTGGTGGTCTTCCTCACCATCAAGGCAATGTTAGCATCAAGGTCATCATCACTTGAGGATTCTTCCTCAATTTGTACTTTGGATTTTCCTTTTCTTTCTTGATTTGCTTTGAGAGCCAAATCCTTTCTCTTGGAAGATGACTCATCTTTGTCATTGATGTGCATGTACATCTCATGAGCATTGATCTTTCCCAATATCTGTGTAGGTGTGGTAACTGAAAGATCCATTTGATGTAGCACAGTGACAATGTGTCCATATTTGTCTATTGGGAGGACACTGAGAATCTTCCTCACAACGTCCGGTTGTGAGATTTGAGTAAGCCCCAATCCATTTACTTCCTCTACAAGAATATTGAGACGTGAGTACATAGCATTGGCATTTTCATTAGCAAGCATTTCAAAAGAATTCAACTTCCTCATAGCAATGTGATATCTCTCCTCACGCTCACTCCTAGTTCCTTCATGTAGAGCACAAATGTCTATCCACAAATCATGAGCATTTTTATGATTTCTAACTCTATTGAACACATCTTTGCAAAGGCCTCTAAAAAGGGTGTTTTTGGCCTTAGCATTCCATTTCTCATAATTAAACTCATCACCTACAAGATTTGTGGGATCTCTAGGTTGGGGGAATCCTTGTGTGGCGGCTTTGTAGACCCCAATGTCTATAGCCTCTAAATATGCTTCCATACGAATTTTCCAATATGGAAAATCGTCACCATCAAAAACGGGAGGAGGTCCATCCCCACCGGACATCGTTACTCTAGCGGTTAAGCTAATCTAAGAGCAACAAGGCTCCGATACCAATTGAAAGGATCACGATGCCCAAGAGGGGGGTGAATTGGGCTTTTCTAAAAATCAACACTAATTAAAACCTAAGCAAAGGCTAAGCAAGAGCCCAACTTCACCCCAACAACTAGCACTAAGAAAATAATACTAGAAATACAAAAATGCTAGGACAATACTTCAATTACTTGCTAAACAAATACACAATGTAAAGTGCTTGAATTAAGTGCGGAATGTAAAGCAAGGTTTAGAAGACTCCTCCAATTTTTCCCGAGGTATCGAAGAGTCGACACTCTCCACTAGTCCTCGTTGGAGCACCCGCGCAAGGGTATCGCTCCCCCTTGGTCCTCGCAAGAACCAAGTGCTCACTACGAGATGATCCTTTGCCACTCCGGCGTGGTGGATCCCTCGAGACCGCTTACAAACTTGAGTCGGGTCACCAACAAGATCTTCATGGTGATCACCGAGCTCCCAACGCCACCAAGCCGTCTAGGTGATGCCGATCACCAAGAGTAACAAGCCGTAGACTTTCGCTTGACCAAGAGAAGCCTAATGCAAGTGGTGTGTGCTGTAGGTGGCTCTCGCTAGCGCTAATGAGGAACAAATGCGGGATTAAGATTCTCTAATCTCCTCACTAGGCTTTTGGTGCTTGCAATGCTCTAGCAATGTGCTGGAATTAATGTGGGCAGCAAGACATTGAATATGGTGGGTGGAGGGGGGTATAAATAGCCCTCACCCACCAACTAGCCGTTACCAGAACTTTTCTGTGCATGGGCGCACCGGATAGTCCGGTGCGCCACCGGTGCGCCAACGGTCGACTCCAACGGCTAGTTCTGACAGGTAGACGTTGGGCTGATGGCACACCAGACAGTGAACAGGCACTGTCCGGTGCACACCGGACAGTCCGGTGCACTGTCCGGTGCGCCACTAAAATTCATTTCGCAAACCGGCGCTCTCGGGTTTTCTGCTCGGGGAAGCCTTCCCTAGGGCCAGCTCGGCCCCACCTGTCAGAGGGTGCACTGGACAGTCCGGTGCACATCGGACAGTCCGGTGCCCCAAGGCCAGAAACCCTATTCCTTGTTTTTCAGTTGATTTTCAAATCGGTTTTCGTTCTAACTTGCGAGTGAGTTCTAGAGTGACACCTAGCACTGTATGTGAGTGTGATTGTGCACCAACACTACACTAGAACTCTCTTGGTCAAACTACTCATCGACAACCCCTCTTTATAGTACGGCTAAAAGAGAATAAAAGACCTAACTAAATCATGAGTGTCCACATCTCCTTGACACTCGGACTCCGTAGTCCTTCACCTTTTGTTTCATCGTTTTAGCCGTCGCTTCGAGTTCTTATCTCCGGGATTGTTTTCACCGTTGTAGTACTTTTACCTGTAATGCGACCTAATTTACCATTTGTCTCTGCAAAACACACGTTAGTCACATATAACATTACGTTGTCATTAATCACTAAAACCAACCAGGGCCCTAGATGCTTTCAGAGACAGTCTGTGATCGTCCTCTCGCTCCGTGCAGAGGCTCGGGGGCTACCCTCGCACCCGGCTGCGGCCAAGACTGTTGACAGCGTCAACAAACCAGCTTAAAAACTCGGAGCCTGACCATGCACCCGGGCTGCGGCCAGACCGCATGAGGGAACGACCAGGCCGACCGAGGCATCATAGCAAGAATTAAGACCTCAGAGGAGTCAAACCACTCCTCTGAGGCCTCGGGGGCTACACCCGGCGGGTGCGCTCGTGCGCACCCACTGGAACGAAACATAACCGAGAAAGGCTGGTCCCCTCGCAAAAATCCGGTAGAACCTCCAAGCGAGTGCCTGCACTCCCTTCGAGCTCGGGGGCTACTATTGGGTACCGTAATTAGGGGTACCCTCAACAGTCCTAAAACACGGCTGATGAACACCTTCAGAGCAAACCATAAGGACTCACAGTTTGGGTCAAAGTCAAAGCTTCGTCTACCAAGGGACGCGATCTCGCCTCGTCCGAGCCCGGCCTCGGGCGGGAACAGTGGTCCCAGACGAATTCACGCCTCGCCCGAGGGTCTCCTCAGGCAGTGAGCATGCCCTCGGCTCAGCCAAAGGCAAGCCTTGTCGTGCAAGCGACCTTGGCCAAATCGCCTTACCAGCTGACCGTATTGCATGCGTATTTAATGCTGGGATCGCCTGACACCTTATCCTGTCACGCGCGCCTCAGTCGGTAAGATCGAAGTGACCGCAGTCACGTCGCCCTTTCACTGACCGATCTGACAGGAAAACAGCGCCGCCCGCCCCGCTCTGGCTGCCGTGCCAACCACCCAGGCGAAACCGACAACGGTCAAGTTCAGCCTCGGGCGCAACAGGAAGCTCCGCCTCGCCCGACCCTAGGGCTCGGCCTCGGCCTCGGCCTCAGGAGGAGATCTCCGCCTCGCCCGACCCTATGGCTCGGCCCCAGCCTCGGCCTCGGAGGAGCCGCCACCTCTCCCGACCTCAGGCTCAGATCGACCGCGCCATAAGGGATACATCATCACCCTACTCCTGGCTAGCTCAGGCTACGAAGGAACATGACCGGCGTCCCATCAAGCTTACCCCGGTAACAGGCGATGATGGTTCCCCGCATGCGTCCATGACATCGGTGGCTCTCAAGCCCCCTACGGAAGCAAGGAGACGTCAGCAAGATCCATGCAGTGCCAACAGCTGTACTTCTACAGGGCACATGCACTTCTCCGACGGACACATCAACACGTGCATAGCGATCAGGCACTTCCCCGCTGGCCACGTAGCGCATAGCTACACCCCCATTGTATAGCTGGGCCATCTCCTTATGTCTATAAAAGGGGATGTCCAGGGGGAAAGAGGAAGGAAGGAACGAACGTACGAATACACGAACGCACGGCAAAGGGATGGGAGAGGACGAGCAGGGCCAGACCCTCTCTCTCTCTCGCCCTCTCGTACTCGCACTCTCGCTCTTGCCTTCTCGCAACGCTTGTAACCCCTACTACGAGCACCCTGGTGCAGGATAATACAAGGCTCATCCCTCCCTTGTGTTCCATCTCGCACCAACCCATCTAGGCAGAGACACGCAGCGACAAATTTACTCGTCGGTCCAGGGACCCCCCGGGTCCGAAACCCCGACAATACCTTTTACTGAAAACAAAAGCAAACGAAAAATAGGGGTTTCAAATCCACATATACCAATCTTGGTGCTGCCATGTTTGAAAGAAACGCTGTATAGTAGAAATTGCTAGAATTAGCGTGGTTTTAACAACTATATATCTATCCTATTCACATGTCTGAAACCAGCAAAATAAATTGCCGAAAGAATGAAAAGGGCGGAGACCTTTACGGAAAACAAAAGCAAACGAAAAATAGGGGTTTCGAATCCACATATACCAAATCTTGGTGCTGCCACGTTTGAAACAAAAATCAAACAAAAAAGGGGCATTTCGAGAATCGAACTCGAGACCTCTCGCACCCGAAGCGAGAATCATACCACTAGACCAAATGCCCTATTGGTAAAAAGCAACATTTTTTGTAATTATGTGTGGGAACAAGTGGACTTAGTACATTTTTTGAATCCATATATATCAATCTTGGTGCTGCCATGTTTGAAAGAAACACTATATAGTAGAAATTGCTAGAATTAGCGCAGTTTCAACATCTTTATATCTATCCTATTCACATGTCTGAAACCAGCAAAAACAATGTTGTTTTTGCTTTTTTAAATGAAAAGGGAGGAGACTTTTACGCAAAACAAATTAAAAATAGGGGTTTCAAGTCCACATATACCAATCTTAGTGCTGCCACGAATCAAAAGAAGGGGTATTCCGAGAATCGAACTCGGGACCTCTCGCACCCAAAGCGAGAATCATACCACTAGACCAAATGCCCTGACATTAGTATGATTAATTACAATATTATTAATGCGCGCCTAGAGAAGTGACATGCACGACGGCAATTTTCTATAAATTGCAAATGCCGAGTGTCAACCCTGGCTCGGCCCTTTTTGCGCTGCGATCGTTACCGACACCCAGCGATCCTCGCGATGTTTACCTGCAGCCTTTGTAGTTTGTATAGGCGGTGGACGGAGTGAGTAGTGACGGTCAGGGAGAGTCGGAGAGCCACGTCAGCCGTCACGAAGCCTGATAACCAAAATCCTTAGGGCATGTACAGTGGGTGTTTTAAGTTGTGTCTTACAGTGTGTCTAGGGGGGTGAATGTAAAAAAACTCAAGACACGTATCTTGACGAAGACACAGTGTCTTAGCTCTATGTTCGAGACAGGAGACTAGCTGATTGGTCACTTTAATTTATTGAATGCTCTGATTGGTACAATGAATATCGTAAGACACATGTTTTAGACATGACCATTATATTATGTTGTGTTTTAGTTATATCTTATACTTGGAGTACCGTGCAGCAGTATCTGGGTTGTACATGCCCTTATTGCACGAGCACAGTGGAAAGACAAAAGGTACAATGCTACCCTCTGGTCTTCCGGATCACGAATTTCAACAACCCACCGCCCGTCGCCTGCTCGGTGCAAGTTTTTCCACGCTAGCGATTTGCAGTTGCTTTCCTCGCGCTGGGTCCCGCGGACGCATGTGTATTCTACTATTCTTCCCCAGTCCCCACACATGCGGGGCCACGAAGGCTATGGATCAGGCTAGAAGCCTAGAAACCTGCTCGCGGAACCTGTTTGATTTAGTTTTTTTTCAGACGAGTTTTTTTTTAAAATCTGGATGTCAAAAGAATCTGAGTATTATAGAGATTATATACAAAGAAAGATGAAAGAGTCTATAAAGCTTAGCATCTAAAAAGTGATTGATTCATTATATCGCTATGACTCGATCGATTATACTTTTATATTGATTTTGTACGATTTTCACTAAAATGATTCTTGAAGAAGCAGGCCGAAAAACTACGCGTTTAGTAGTCCGTAACAAATATGCCATAAATTTTAAGTTCAAGGATAAATAATGTACCCGTACACCGAACAAAAGTTCAATGGAATGCCCTAGTGAGTGTCAGGTTTTACCCCACCTGACCTTATCTGTTTGGGCTTATATCTAAACAGAATCCACGGAAACCAAATTTCAGAAGGAAAAAAAAATCTTTCTCGGCTTAACTAAAAACAACAACAAATCGACGAAATAAACTGTCATCTATAGGAGACGGTACGGGGACACCACACGCTCCCCGCACTCTCTCTCTCTCCCTCCCTCCAACTCATTGGCAGCAGCAGCAGCAGCCGCAGCCGCGAGGGCCAAGCAGTGGGGGGACAAGGAAAAGGGCCGACGAAGAGGAAAAAGGAAGAACGCGTCGCGGAGCCATGGGGCTTGGCCTTGGCGTGCGGGCGGCGCCCTTCACGTACGCGGCGCACGCACTGGCCGTCGCGGCGGCGGCCATGGTTCTCGTCTGGTCCATCCAGTTCCGCGGTGGGCTCGCCATCGAGTCCACCAACAAGAACCTCATCTTCAACGTGAGTACTCTGCCTCAGTGTGCCTCTCCCCTCCCCGTGCTGTGCTGCCCGATTGGATAAGGCGCTGGCTGCTTCGACGCCGACAAATTTTTTTTTCTTTTTTTGAGCCGCGTTTTTTCTTCTTTTGCTCGCTCTTTTTTCCCCCTTTGGTACAGTAAAAGTAAGATTTGAAGTCACGTCGACAGTGAGTGTGTATAGACTGCTTCAGGAGCTAGGAATTGAGGAAAATCTAAACCTAGATCATAGAGTTATTAAGCAAATGAAATGATATAGTACTGCAGTGGCCTTGATGATGCGTTTAACCTATTTGCTGTTAACTTTAGCTTTGGCGATTTCGAGAATTGCTGCTTTGTGGGATGTGAACTCATTATTAATTGTGGGAGGTTAACTCATTATTAATCTCTCCGCATACGAAGGCTCTGTTTCTGAGCGTGTAGTATGGGCATGACCTTCTTCGCTTCAGTTAGAGATTGTGGATTCTAGCTTTCATAACCCGTAGTAGCGCTTTTTACCCTAAATTGCACAGTCCAGGTCGCCGGTCGCCCAGATTCTAGAATCCAACAATCCGCTCAAACATAGATTTTACAGGATTGTGGCAAACTATAGTGAGACAAAATAAAGAGAGAAAGGCCATAAGCTAGAATCCGCAAACAGGCATCAGCCTTTGGACCTTCAGTTTTCTGCAATCCAGGACTTTATGCCGCTATTCAGAATCTCTACCTCAAACTAGCAGAGCACGTAATTTGTGTTTATTTGGCTTAAAGTTTGTAGGCGAAGTTAGTTACAAAGCATTTTGCTGCACATGTACGTTTCAAATCACAAATCCCTATCTATTGTTTCTTTAACATAATGGCAGAAGCTCAATTAAGAAGAGAGCAAATAGAGTTAGCTACAGAAGTGTTAAAAGAGCACATGACAATGTTTATCGGTTATATTATTGTTTCAAGTTAACCATTTATTTGGTCTGTACAATTTTAGTGAATCAGAATAATAAGTTCATTTACAGCTTTTAAGAGTCCACCACATGTTTAATATTGCAGGTTCACCCTGTTCTTATGCTTATCGGTTATGTTATTATCGGCGGTGAAGGTAAATGATGTAAATGCTTTCAGGCTTCTCTTTTCTGTTACATGACAAATTTTAGTTTAGTGATATCTTGTCCGTGTTGTCAGCTATAATGGTGTACAGGGTACTTCCAACATCGAATCATGACACAACTAAGCTGATCCATCTAATTCTCCACGGGATTGCACTCGTCCTTGGTGCGGTTGGAATATACTTTGCTTTCAAAAATCACAATGAGAGTGGGATTGCCAATCTTTACAGCCTGCACTCTTGGATTGGGATAGGAACAATTACTTTGTATGGTATTCAGGTAAGGCCATGCATGTGATGGCAAAGTTAGGTGTCTTCTTTGACTATGATTTTGACACACTAACAACACTACTGCATTTATTTTGAATGATTTGTTTTTTTATTGAACAAACCAGAGATATACTGTGTTTTTTTTCCTTCAAAATATAAACTTTGCATATGTTGCCGGTAGCTGGTGAGCTTTATACTTGCTCTTCTTAGACAGTTTCTGAAATGAGAAACTGCATTCTAGTGTGAAGTGAACACTCGTATAGTTATGCAGTGATAGAATGACCTTATATTTGCCTTATTGATCACAGTGGATAATTGGATTCGTCACGTTCTTCTTCCCTGGTGCTGCGCCAAACGTGAAGAAGGGTGTTCTTCCTTGGCACGTACTCTTTGGGCTCTTTGTCTACATCTTAGCACTGGCTAATGCAGAACTCGGCTTTCTTGAGAAGCTCACTTTCCTCGAGAGCTCAGGTCTCGACAAATATGGCACAGAGGCATTCTTAGTGAACTTCACAGCATTGGTTGTCGTGTTATTTGGTGCCTCTGTTGTGGTGGCTGCTATAGCTCCAGTTCGCCTTGAAGAACCACAGGGTTATGATCCAATTCCAGAAAACTAGCGCAAATGAAATGTACAGCGTATGCAGTTGCCAAGATTGGCTGTTACCACATGGAGATAAGATATTCATGTCTCTTTATTGACGAAGAAGGTGATGGAATTATCACAATAAAGATGTAGACATAAATGTGTGTATATACATTCTGTGACACTTCAAAGTTTCAGTATATGCAAAACTGAATATGCTGCTTCATAAATGTGTGTATTTGCTTTCATGAATATCCTGCTTCATAATGTGCTATCTCTATTCTCTAGTACCTTTTTTCTGATATTTATTGCAAATTGAGCTGAGTTTGAATCGTCCTGGTTCAGAATCAACCACTAAAACTGTCTAACATAAAGTGACAAATCTACATGCAAGTTAACTATCATAAATAGAGTTATCTTTTCTTAGTTTTGATTTATTTGCGCTGGTTTGCTGTAATCCATGGTAAAAGCATAATGGAGTTACTTTTATCAAATAGTAACCCGATTAGATGGGTGTGTCGTGTGTGTAGGGGGAGGGGCTATATTTGTCAATTGGCATTGTATTTGATATAACGCTTACTCGTATTTAAAGCCCACTAGTCGGTTACTCGTGCGTTGGGACGACTCACAACAATACCCACGTAAATTATCCACCAAAAAATCTCAAGATTTTTTATTGGTTGTCTTCACTCTTAGCATAATATTTTTTATGAACGCATGAGTATCATAGGGAGCAAATCAGAGACCCTCATCTCTCGCGTTTTTCACTTCTAAGGTTTCGTAGAGCAGGAGGGGAAGAGAAGAGGCGGGCATACCTATACGTTGTTGGAGAAGGACACGATGAAGACATGGGCATCTGGAGGCGACATAGGTAGTATACCACTAGATATATAGGGAGAGAGCACGCAAGCAGAGAAAAAAGCTCAGCCGGAGCAGCTCCAAACTAAGAGGCACCCGCACCAGGCGTCAGTCCGAGAAGGGCAAGAGAATGAGAGTGTCTTCCTAGCCCTGGACCCGTCGAAGCGACACAACACCACCACCAACTCCGTAGCATATGCCAACTGCTACCACGCTACGGGTCTTAGTTGTCCAATATCTCAGACCTGGACTTCTCGTCGCTAAGATAACCTAAGCGTGGCAGGCACCATCATGTCCTCATCGACGGCACACACGGAGAAAGGCTAGGAGCATGACCGACTCGCCCCGTACCCGCGTCGACGAGCGTCGGTCGGCTCGCGGTTGCGACCGTGGGCTGGGGCAACAGGTTGGGGAGGAAGGACAGGGTGAAGGCCGGGAAGACGAACGGGACGTCCGACAACGACAAAAACGATGGTGCGCGCATGATGTGAAACGTCCTCGTGGACGTGCAATAGCCACTGCGCGAGTCGATGTTGGGGCTGGTGTCGGACGAATACGGGGAGGAGTCGCCTCCTCCTATGCCCTATGCCAAGAATGGGGTGGCACAGAGGTGGAGGCATGAGGGGAGAGAGAAAAAGAAGTAGAATGGCGAACGGGGTGGTGGCAAATGAGGCAAGGACCATCATTATCGTGCAGAGGTATAGATGACCAAATAGGCCGTGTCTAGTGAGCCGGCCTGAGGCACGACCCATTTAATGGTGCATGAGCCAACCCGGCACGAGCGCCGTGCCGGAGCCACGGCCCGTAGTGCTGGTCCGGCCTAACATGATTATTTTTTAATTTTACAAAAAAATCATATATACATATGTACAATTTATATTCAATATTATAAACACTTGAGCGTGATATTCTACTGGTTAGACAGCTTCGCCCAGTGTCTTCCACCCTTCTTCCATCAGGGTGTGGGTTTAAACCCCATCTCCTGCACCACCTTTTAACATACCCCACCTGCTGCACCGCTTTTTAATATTTTACGCTGAGTTGATTTGGAAGTAATGTAGGGACTTTTTTTGTAAAAATATGATGCAGGACGACCGTTAAAACTAGTGCTTTAAGTATAGTATAGACTATCGTGATATCAACATAAATTGGATGGCCTCCTAATCAGCTCTTAATTACTTATTAAAAAAGCAGCCGTACCAGATGGCCTTGTGCCAAGCAAATCTGCAATATATTGCATAGACCTCATATCTGAAGTTCTGAACTACTATTTTAGTAGAAACTCCGAACTTGCTGTAATACACATCAGGGACCTTTACTACTTACTATGAGCTTAACGAAGTCAAGGATCCAAATGACTCCTGACTCCTCGCCTTGGATCCTCGCCTTGGACAGGTATAGTAAGACTACCTCCAACAACGATAGCTAAAACGTCCGGTTCGGTAAATATACCGCTCCATCTCCTCCTTTCTCCATCCAGCAACGACCGCTACAGAGTGCACTAAAATATAGCGTTCACCATGCACCCGCTACATTTGGAGATTCACTATACATCCTCTATCTGATGACGAGCGTGCGAG
This sequence comes from Zea mays, assembly GCF_902167145.1. NCBI lineage: Eukaryota > Viridiplantae > Streptophyta > Magnoliopsida > Poales > Poaceae > Zea > Zea mays. The sequence continues at coordinate 153,241,424 of NC_050099.1, read as the reverse complement.
GCCGCCAGGGAGGAGGACAAGCGCGCGGCCGATGGCGACGATGACGAGCGCGCGTAGCTGACGTTGACGAGAAGGAGAGCGCCCGACAGACCAGCACCATGAGGAGAGTGCGCGGGCGCCGGTCGGCGACGATGAGGAGAGCGTGCGGCTGTAGGCGATATGCACATTCACGCGGTTGCCGACGAGAGCTGGGCATCTTGGCGGACAATGATGACTTTATGGACATGAGCAGGAACTGGACAGTAGAGGCATAGTTGATGGACAACAACGACGTCGCGCCATCCTCAAAACGCCATGGCGCTCGGCCACGAGCATGAAGATAACGACTTCCGAGCGATGCATTCAACCCGTTCGATGAAATGTGTGTGAAGCAAAATAAAGACATAAACTTTGTTTTTGTGTGCACAATATGAGGTTATCTTACAAAACATTTCCGGATAGCATTACCATTAGGAAAAAAGAATTAGTAATGTCGATTACATAATGCAGTTTTTTAATGAGTCCATAATTAAGATTCGACAGCTAACGGGTGGTTTTTCTAGGCAAAATTATGGTATTAGCAATAAGCCAATAACCAACAAAATTTGAACTAAAATTTTAGTTTGTACATAAAGAAATATAGAATAAAAAGTTGTTAAGGGATAAATTAAAACAACTCAAAGGATTGGAGGGGTAAAACGACCTAAAAATACTTTAGGGCGTTACTTGAACATTGTCCGTAGGTGAGAAGAGTAATTTAGACTTTTTTCATTTTTTAACGCGGTCCAAACACGTCATGACACGATAGAATTTTGGATTAGACTAGCTATGCATGGCACGACCTAGTTAATAGTGACCCGGTGTGGCCAGTAAATGGCTTGTAAAAGGCTCGACACAAAAACGACTCGTTATTAAACCTAGTAGTCAGTTCCTACCCCATCCCACAACCCATCGATAGGTGGCCTCAAATATATACGTCGAGAAACCCTAACCCTAGAGTTATGGTTGGGTCATCGAGCAATTCCCCTTTCCCTCCTCTAGACTCCAGTCCTCCACTAAACTCTAGTCCTCCTGGCCACCATCTCCACTCCACACCCATCGACCCCTTCTGATTTGTGTTCACTACCATCCGTCACCATACCAGGCATGTAAGTCATCTCCCTCCCCATGGCATGTCGCCGGCCCTAGCCCTCCCGTGCGCTATCCTTGTTGTACCACATCTCTCCCTTGCTACGGGCGCCACTACCCTCCCTCTCCCATGTGTGCCACACCACCTATCTCCTTCACTGCCTATGGATCCATTCCACCTCCTACTGGTCACGCTCGTTGAGCACTGTTGTGATTCCCTAACCCTAGGATGCTAGGAAAAGTGAAAGTAGCCTAGAGGGGGGGTGAATAGGCTACACCTGAAAATTTTCACTAAAAACTTCGAAATAGGTTAAATTAAAGTTGCACAGGTGCAAACCGGTTCAGTCGATTTTAATCACAACTGAACAAGTTTGAACCCACTCAACTTAAATTTAATAATCTATTGAACAAATGCGAAGTAGTAAAGAAAATAGCTAAAGATTTGTCCTACACAAGAACTACTTAAATGAATAATATGAACCAACCACCGAATATAAAGAGCTTAACAAGAACACACAAGAACACGCGATATAACCCGAGGTTCGGCAACCACCACAAAGGTGTCCTACTCCTCGTTGAGGAACCCACAAAGGGCCGGGTCTTTTCCAACCCTAATCCTCCACAAGCCGACCACAAAGGTCAAGGCAATCTCTTCTCAAATCTGCTCAAGGAGCGGGTGATACAAACTTCTTGGGGTCATCCACAAATTTGGAGACTCCCAAGCAACCTCTAACCGTCAAGGAACACGAGGTTCCAAGAGTAACAAATCCGCACACGGTTAAGTTTGCAACGAGCTCAAGAACAAGAGAATGGGAGAATCAAGATGAAATTGACAGCGAGTTCGATCGAGTTCACCTCACACCAAAGGTCCTTCAAATGATTGAAGGAGATGCGATTGCGGGTGTGAGAGGTGTAGTGAATGCTCTTGTTTGAGGGTTGGTCAGCCAAAGATTCGTGAGAGAGGCAGAAGTAAATGAGAGAGAGTGTGTGAGGGGGTATATAAAGGATCCCCAAAAGCTGGCAGCCGTTGGGAGAAAGTGGGCAAAAACCGGTTGAACCGGTTTTCAAACCGGTTGAACCGGTTTCTACGAGGGGGATCCCGGTCCACTGGTCTACTCAGCCGGACACTGGACCGGTTTCAAAACCGGCTGAGTAGGGTCAAATTTCGGCTCAACCGGTTTCAGAAAAATATCTGCTGCGACTTTTCTGACAGCTCTGACTGTCAGACAGGTCATAGCAGAGGTGACAGGGTGAACAGTACCAAAACCGGTTGAACCGGTTTCAGGACCGGTTGAACCGGTTTTGGGGGCTGAAACCAATCTTTGAGAATTTTGAAGAGAACAAAGAGAGGGACTTTGAGGGAAGTGAAATTTGTTTTTCTCAAGAGCATTCATGATCTGTGAAAAAATGATCTCAACGGAGTTTTTCAAAAGAATTGAACTTGGCTCGTTTCACAACTTACTTAACCGTCGCGGATCCCTCTTAATTGTACGGCGATTCCTATGACTCAAGAATTATAAACTTAGCACCGCCTTTGTTTCATAGCACTTGGAGCACGCCATATGATGTGGAATTTTAAATCTGCTGTGCTTTATACTTTTATTCTCGTAGGATCTGTGCTTCTCCTGTCTGTAGAAATACTGTGTACATACTAGGAGCAAACTTGTTAGAATCATAGTTTGTTTTGTCATTTATCACCAAAACCCTCAATTAGGGTTGATTGCACTTACAATCTCCCCCTTTTTGGTGATTGATGCCAAAACAAACTAGAATGGAAATAATAATTAAAAGTTGCAAATACTTGCGATATAAAATCTTTTGTGTATGTGTAGCTCCCCCTAAATATGTGCATGAGTTTTGCGATATTAACATTGACTTGATATGTCAATTTGCAACATATTTAGAGAGAGAGAACAATTAACACCATACACAAAAATGATGAGATATGAAACATAATTGAATATAAAGAGTAAAAGCACAATCAAGCTCATCATTGCATAGCATATGATATGAAAAAGTTCTACCGCTATTACAATAATGAGAGCTCGTCTCATCACATCATCAAGTGTTTATGGCTTTCAAGCCATGCATGCAGCCAATAGTTAGTTATTACAGACCAAGTGTTCATTACAAAAATAAAGTACTGAATAATAAACGTTCTCCCCCTTTTTGGCACCAAGAACCAAAAAGAGAGAGAGAGAGAGAGAGAGACACGTCAATCCAAAGATCACCAGTGGGGAGGAGGTTGATGAGGAGCAAAGAGGTGTTGCGCCAGGTCGTAGGCAAAATGTTCCTCTCCAGACTGGGCCGGAGGAGGAGCACTGCCAGACGGGTCCTGGGGCGGAGGGTAAGAGGACGATTGGCCCGGATCCCCGCGATATGGGGGTGGGTCAAACTGCTCCGGATCATCAAAATAAGTTTCTTCTTCGACGTCATCGGCTAATGAGAAAGGTACCCCATACGCCTGCTGGTACCACTCGTTGACATCTGGAGGAGGAGGGTGGAGAGGTACATCAGGAGAGCGAGGGGCGAAGGGAGTACCCAAAGCAGAAGCTTGACGACGAAGGTTGTCGTCGGTCTCCCGCTGACGTCGAGCCACCTCATGGACGTCTGCAGCAATATTTCGGCACATGGAGAAGAAAGCCGCAAGCCCGTGGGCCAGGCGGGCACCCATCCCACGACCACGACCTCGACCACGACCACGACCACGTGGTGTGGGAGATCCACGGCCAGGGGAAGGGCGCGAGGCCCCAGCAGCAGCAGCAGCAGCAGCACCAGCACCGGCAGATGGACCAGCAGATGTAGGACCACGAGAACTGGAGGGAGCTTTCCTGAGACGCCCAGCTGGATTGTTGGGATCAATCCAGAAGGGAGTGTATGACTGATGTCGGGTGCCTTTCTCAAATCTGAATTGGGTCACGACCTCAATCATCTTCATAATGAATGGGGCATGAAGACACCCCTTCAAAGGAAAGCAGGCTGCATGAATAATCTCCTGCCAAATCATGTCAAAGACATTAATCCTTTCTGAGCTGTTTGGTTTCATAAAAGAGAGCAAAACCTTGCTCTCCCCAAGGATGTTCATCTGATTTCCCCCTTTTGGAATGAGGGTCATCCTGCAGAGGGAGTTGATATAGCGATAATACTTATGAATGTTGGTTGACTCCCAATACTTGCCAGACTCAGACAAATGAAGGTCCTTGGCTTCATCTCTTGTGGGCTGACGGAAATCATGAATCTTGATCCTGTCTCCAGATATATCCTCGTCAGAAAAACCAAGAATGTGAGCAAATCGACGATAGCTCACCTTGTACCAACTACCTTCAATAAAGAAGTTCAGATAGGGGTAGTTGTAATGGCTCTCCTCGTCAGCAAGCTTTATCCAGAGAGTGGAATAAAATTGTGCAATCACTTCATCATTCCAATCATATTGGAATGTCATGATGTTCTTCATTTGCTTCCTTTCACAGGCCCTCAGTGCCTGTGACATCTCTGGGTCCCCAATTGCTTCGCAACCTTCCCAGTTAATATAACGTTGAAGAAGGATGGGCTGATGCTTCTTGGGAAGAATAACTGAATTATAGAAATCAACATGGTGAAGAGTCCAAAAACGATTTCCATCGATCCTGGCATCGCGAATACGCAATACCGGATTTTGGAAACGCAGATCCTGGAGAAGTGCAGACCCTCCACTGGCCGTGAAGTCCGTGACTGGCTCATTGCCAGCACGCCGAGCCTCGGCCCGGTGGAGCACCAAGCCGCGAATCACAGGAGCCGACGCCGGGGGAAGATCAACTTCATCGTCCTTCCCACCGTCATCATCACTTGCAGGCTCCCAAGCCTGCGGATTCGTCGCAGGTCGAGACCGGCCGGAGGGAGTCCGGAAAGTCCGACCGCGAGCACTTTGAGATCCGGAGGCCTCAGTGCTCGGCATGACATTTCCGCATCCGCGCCCTCGCTTGGATCGAGAGCGAGGAGGGGAATCACCATGGATCTCCTGTTCATCCGATGAGTCGGATTCTACCACTGACGGATTCCTTCGACGCACCATTCTAAGAAATAAGAAATAAGAGATAGAACCTATGATGAGCAAGGATCAACCACGTTTGAGAAGAAACGCATAAGAGATTGAATCATGCACTTCAATCGTTCATATGAGCGGTTCAACTACAACGAACAATATCAAATCGCTAATCTCAAACAGTGTTTGTGACACAATGAAGATAGTCTAAGTGAAGCAATCTCTTAAACTAAAATGTACCCAACGAATGATACATAAGATAATCAAGAATGCGTAGGATCGAGTACAAGGAAAAATAACAAAGAACAATACCTCGATCCGAAGATGGGGGTCAAGATCTCCCAACGAGAAGGAGGAAGATGGGGGAAATACGCCGGGAAGAACGGATCTCCAACCACACTTCCAAAAGGGTGAGAGCTCGAGAGAGTTTGGAGAGGAAAGAGGAGAAACAGAAATGGCGGCGGCGGCGGCTGGAAACAAGACTGAGAAGGGAAGAGGAGAGAGAGAGAGGTATAAAAAGGAGAGGAGTCGGCCGCCAGAAAACCGAAAACCGGTTCAACCGGTTTCAAAACCGGTTCAACCGGTTTCGGGTCAAACCGCGCAGTAAAAGCGCGCAGAAAACAGTGTTGACTGCGCGAAAAACCTGGCAGTCTGACAGCACAGACTGCAGAACTGACAGCGCAGACTGCGCAGCTGTCAGCGCAGACTGCGCGCGGACTGACGGCGCGACGGCCAAAACCGGTTCAACCGGTTTTTATACCGGTTCAACCGGTTTCCACCAGGAAGAAACCGGTTGAGTGGTCTACTCAGCCGGTTTACTCAACCAGTTTTCAAATATTTCCCGGAAGGGCTGTAATATCACTTAGCAAATATGACATGAGATATTTTAGAGATAAAAATGACATTTCTCAATTCATATTGCTCAAACAATCAATTTTCAATCATCAAATTTGATCAAAATTTTAGTTATTAAGTCACGTTTCGAGAATCCAAGATATTTAGCTCACTCCTAAGAAAACAAAACCTAGTCTCATCAAGGGGTTTTGTGAAGATATCGGCTAGTTGATTTTCGGTGCTCACATGAAATAGTTCGATATCTCCTTTGGCTTCATGGTCTCTCAAGAAATGGTGTCTAATGTCAATATGTTTAGTTCTAGAGTGTTGCACTAGATTGTTTGCAAGTTTTATGGCACTCTCATTGTCACACAAAAGAGGAATTTTGTTAAACTCACAACCAAAATCTCTAAGGGTTTGCTTCATCCATAGCAACTATGCACAACATGCCCCAGCTGCTATGTATTCAGCTTCTGCAGTGGAGAGTGCAACACAATTTTGTTTCTTGGAACTCCATGACACTAAGGACCGCCCAAGGAATTGGCAAGTCCCAGTAGTGCTTTTTCGATCTACTTTGCAACCGGCATAATCTGAGTCAGAATAGCCAAGCAAATCGAAAAAGGAGCCTTTAGGATACCATAATCCTAGGTTTTGGGTGTGGACTAAGTATCTTAGAATTCTCTTAACGGCTACAAGATGGCAGTCTTTAGGATTTGCTTGAAAACGTGCACACATACAAACACTCAACATTATATCAGGCCTAGATGCACATAAGTAAAGCAGTGATCCTATCATTGATCTATATAATTTTTGATCTACAGGTTTACCTTCCTCATTTAGGTCGAGATGTCCATTTGATGACATTGGAGTCTTGGCGTGCTTTGCTTTTTCCATGCCAAACTTCTTGAGCATATCTTGAGTATATTTAGTTTGGCATAGAAAGGTACCTTCCTTGAGTTGTTTGACTTGAAATCCCAGGAAGTATTTAAGCTCGCCCATCATAGACATCTCAAACCTGTTCGTCATTACTTTGCTAAACTCTTCACAAAATTTTTCATTAGTACTACCAAATATAATGTCATCAACATATATTTGGCACACAAATAATTCATTATCAACTTTTCTAGTAAACAAAGTAGAGTCAGCTTTTCCTATCGTAAACCCATTTTTAATTAGAAAATCTTTAAGACAGTCATACCAAGCTCTAGGGGCTTGTTTAAGCCCGTAGAGTGCCTTGTGAAGAAGATAAACATGATTTGGCTTCTTTGGGTCTTCGAAGCCCGGTGGTTGCTCCACATATACTCTTTCTTGTAGTGGTCCATTTAGAAAAGCGCTCTTGACATCCATTTGATATAGCTTGAAATCATGGTTAGTAGCATAGGCAATTAATATTCTAATTGATTCTAACCTTGCTACCGGCGCATATGTTTCAACAAAGTCAAGTCCTTCCACTTGAGTATATCCTTGGGCAACCAACCTTGCCTTGTTTCTTGTAACAACGCCATTTTCGTCTTGCTTGTTCCTAAAGACCCATTTAGTCCCAATCACATTTTGTTTGGGTCTTTGGACTAAGGACCAGACTTCATTCCTAGTGAAGTTGTTCAACTCCTCTTGCATCGCAGTTATCCAATCCGGATCACCCAATGCTTCTTCAACCTTAAGTGGCTCAAGAGAGGAAACAAACGAGTAAAATTCACAAAAATTAGCTAAACGAGATCGAGTCATTACCCCTCTCCTGATGCTACCCAGGATGTTGTCCACCGGATGATCCCTTTGAATCGTATGATGGACTCTTGGATGAGACACTGATGGATGTCTTTGTATTTGCTCTTCCTCATGAGTTACTTGATCAAGAGGTACTTCACCATCAATATTTTCTTGTTCATCTTCTACCACTGTTGGCATCCTTTGATGATTTTCTTCGTGGTTTGGATGACTTGAGGTTGATGGGTTTGCTTGGGTGGAGACATTGTCACTCACCACCCTTGCACCCATATCAACTACCTCATTGGTCATCCACAAGGTTCCTTCTTCATCATCCCTTTCTTGAGGTCTCACCTCACCTATGGCAAGTTTCTTTATGGCCTCACAAGGTAGTTTTTCATTTCCTGCAGTGTCATTAGAAACATGCCCTTGCGAGCCATTAGACTCATCAAATGTCACGTCTATCGCTATTTCAACAAGACCGGTGGAATTGTTGAAAACACGATATCCATGCGCATTTGATGCATAACCAAGCAAGAAACCCTCGTCCACTCTAGGAGCAAACTTTGAGCTCTTGACTTTCTTGTTAAGAATAAAACATTTACAACCGAATACTCTAAAATAATCAACTTTAGGTTTGTTACCAGTGAGAAGCTCATAAGCAGTCTTTTTGTAGATCTTATGAAGATAGAGGCGGTTGATTGCATGACAGGCGGTGTTGACCGCCTCTGCCCAGAAGTTGTCAGGTGTCTTGTATTCATCCAACATGGTTCTTGCAGCTTCAATTAGAGTCCGGTTCTTTCTTTCCACAACACCATTTTGTTGTGGAGTGTAAGGCACCGAGAACTCATGCTTGATTCCCTCTTCTCCTAAGAATTCTTCGACACCTGTGTTCTTGAATTCCGTCCCATTATCGCTTCTCACTTTCTTGATTTTGAGCTCAAATTCATTTTGAGCTCTCCTCATGAATTTCTTTAAAATTTCTTGAGCTTCACCTTTGTCACTCAAAAAGAAAACCCAAGTGAATCGAGAAAAATCATCAACAATAACTAAACCATACTTACTACCACCAATGCTAATGTAGGCCACAGGTCCGAAGAGGTCCATGTGAAGAAGCTCCAATGGCCTCTTTGTTGTGACCACATTCTTTGATTGATGTGGGACTCCATGTAGCTTTCCTGCTTGGCATGCGCCACACACCCTGTCTTTCTCAAATACAACATTTGTTAGTCCAATGATGTGATTATCCTTTTGAAGTTTGGCCAAATTCCTCATACCGACATGGGCTAGCCGGCGATGCCATAGCCAACCCTTGTCGGATTTTGCCACTAAACAAGTCTCAGGCGTCACTTTACTTGTTGTGAAATCAACAAGATAAAGCTTACCCTTCAAGCGACCGGTAAAGGCAACTGAGGAGTCCTCCCTTCTAAGGATTTTCACATCCACATCCGAAAATAAGCAATTATAACCCATTCCACAAAGTTGTGAAACGGACAACAAATTATAGCTCAAGGAATCTACTAATAAAACATTTGAAAGTGATTGTTGGTCAGAGATATGAATTTTACCAATACCAATCACCTTACTCTTGCCACTATCTCCAAACACAATTTCTTGTGCTTCTTGAGTTAGTTGCAATGTATGAAACATGTCTTTCTCCCCGGTCATGTGATTTGTACATCCACTGTCAAGCACCCAACTTGACCCACCAGAGGAGTAGACCTGCAAAACAAGTTTAGGCTATACTTTTAGGTACCCAAATTGAATTGGGTCCTACAGTGTTAGTTATAGCCTTGGGTACCCACACACTTCTTTTCATGACTTTTTGTTTGGTGTAGGCACCCACATATTTCACAACCAATTTCCCTGAATCCCAAGTCAACATATAATCACAAAGATATGAGTGGGAAATGGGAGCATTAGATTTTTGTCCACTTGAGGATCCCACTTCCTTCATCTTACTCTTTGTGGAACTCAAGTTACCCTTTACCTGAGATGACTTGTCATTTGAGGAGTGGATCCTCCCCAAGGCATCATATAGGGTGGTTCCCTCTATGAACTTGGGGGATCTCCACCCCTTATGCACTATGCTAGGGTTTTCCTTGGATGAGTTGAACCCAAGCCCCCTTCTTCCATTGTTGGGCTTTAGGGACTTGTACTTGGGTTCAACTTTCTTTAACCCATCATTGCTAGAGCATCTTTTCAATATTTCTTTGACCTTCACCTGTGGGCTCTTTTTCCTTGCATGGTTAGTTAGACAACAAGAAGCATGATATTTGGCACAATGTTTGCAAAAGGTATTATTTGAGGAGCTAGACTTAGATTCAATCAATAAAGATGAAGCTTTGATGTTCTTGCAATTTTCAAGTTGCACTTGAAGTTCTTGATTGTGGACATTCAAGCTTAATATGCTTGATTCAAGTGCATCCTTTTCATTTGCAAGACTAGCTATAGAGGTTTTCATATTGATTACTTCCTTTTCTTTATCCTCTATAGTTATCTTGACTAAAGATACTTCCTTAGTCAAGACATCTAGCATTTCATCTTTATTGAGTAGCAATCCTTGAAGCTCTAGGTTTCTTTCCTTTTCAAGGATAAGCAAGTCTTCTTGAGCATCAAGAGTTGCTTTTCTTTTATCTAGCTTCTCCATCAATTTTATGATAACATTATATCCATTCAAGCCAAATTCCTTAATCATTTTATTTTTCATAGCAATTTGTTCATCATCATCATCATTTTGAAAATCATTACTAAATAAAGTTACCTTATCTCCTTTTGCCATGAGGCAAGTTGGAGTGTAGAAGTCGTCTTGTAGGTTGGTGAAGAGTTGCGAGCTTGATGTAGATTGGATGGCCACATTTGCCACCACTTCCTCTTCCTCGGAGCTAGAACTCTCTTCATCGGAGTTCCATTCTTCACCAATATGGGCTTGACCATATTTCTTCTTCTTGAAGTGTCCCTTGGTCTTGCCCCCCTTTTTGAACTTGTCCTTCTTGTATTCCTTCTTAGCTTCTTGTTCCTTCTTGTTAGGACAATCTGCTATGAAATGACCGGTTTGGCCACATTCATAGCATGCCCTCTTCTTTCCTTTCCTTTGAAACTTGTCATTTTTCCTTACAAATTTCTTGAATGTTTTGATGAACATAGCTGTGTCTTCATCACTTGAGCTATCTTCATCACTTGAGGTCTCAACCACTTTCTTTGCTTTGTGGTCTTTGTTCTTCTTGGGGTTGTCTTGTTCATTAGTGATCAAGGCATGAGAGTCCCTTGACTTGATGGGGGCTTCTTCGGACTCATGTTGTTGAATCTTTGCAAATAGTTGATGAGGCGTCATATCCTCATAGTCATCACGATCCCTAATCATCCTTGCAAGACTCTTATCCTTTTCTTTATAAGCTCTCATGAACAATCTTGTGACCTTGGAGTCACTCCAATCTTCACTCCCAAGAACTCTTATTTTGTTGACCAATACCATCAATCGATCAAAGAGTGATTGGAGCGACTCACCCTTTGTCCAATCATATCTTGCAAGCTCACTTTCCAAAGCTTCAACTCTATGTCTTTTAGCTTTGGGATCTCCTTCATGTGACATTCTAAGAATGTTCCAAATGTCACGAGCATCTTCTCTTCCTTGAACTTTCCGGTATTCTTCCGGACAAAGACTTCCTTTGATTATGCTCACTGCTTGAGCATTTTGATGAACCTCTTGCATCATTTCCGGAGTCATCTCTTCTCCTTGGGCGGGCTTATACATACCTACATTAACAATCTCCCAAAGACTAGGATGCACACCGATTAAATGCGACTTCATCTTGTCGGCCCACTCATCATAGTTCAACTCACTAAGAGTTGGTAACTTTCCAAGTGGGGCGGAAGAGAAGTTGGGAATATAATTTCTAGAGTAATCGAATTGAACTTTGCTAAAGTCATTACCTTTGCTTTTGGTAGATGATCCTTCGGTGTTGAGACTTACCTTGCTCAATACCTTAGACACCAAAAGATCCACTAGATCGTCATTATAATCAAATGTTCCCTTACCTTTACCTTCTTCGGCCTTTCTTCTTGATTCCTCTTCTTTGGCCTTTTTCCTAGCATCTTCCTCTTTCATTTTGAGGAACATTTTCTCGGCAATCTTCATGGCGAGGTCGAGGACCTTGGGGTCCACTTCCTCACCGGAAGATGTGACGGGGATTTCCTCGAGAAGAGGATCCACATGGTCCCGTTGTGTAGACATGATCGTTTCCTCACGCGGTTAAGCGTAAAACGAGGCACGAGCCTTTGATACCAATTGAAAGTAGCCTAGAGGGGGGTGAATAGGCTACACCTGAAAATTTTCACTAAAAACTTCGAAATAGGTTAAATTAAAGTTGCACAGGTGCAAACCGGTTCAGTCGATTTTAATCACAACTGAACAAGTTTGAACCCACTCAACTTAAATTTAATAATCTATTGAACAAATGCGAAGTAGTAAAGAAAATAGCTAAAGATTTGTCCTACACAAGAACTACTTAAATGAATAATATGAACCAACCACCGAATATAAAGAGCTTAACAAGAACACACAAGAACACGCGATATAACCCGAGGTTCGGCAACCACCACAAAGGTGTCCTACTCCTCGTTGAGGAACCCACAAAGGGCCGGGTCTTTTCCAACCCTAATCCTCCACAAGCCGACCACAAAGGTCAAGGCAATCTCTTCTCAAATCTGCTCAAGGAGCGGGTGATACAAACTTCTTGGGGTCGTCCACAAATTTGGAGACTCCCAAGCAACCTCTAACCGTCAAGGAACACGAGGTTCCAAGAGTAACAAATCCGCACACGGTTAAGTTTGCAACGAGCTCAAGAACAAGAGAATGGGAGAATCAAGATGAAATTGACAGCGAGTTCGATCGAGTTCACCTCACACCAAAGGTCCTTCAAATGATTGAAGGAGATGCGATTGCGGGTGTGAGAGGTGTAGTGAATGCTCTTGTTTGAGGGTTGGTCAGCCAAAGATTCGTGAGAGAGGCAGAAGTAAATGAGAGAGAGAGTGTGAGGGGGTATATAAAGGATCCCCCAAAAGCTGGCAGCCGTTGGGAGAAAGTGGGCAAAAACCGGTTGAACCGGTTTTCAAACCGGTTGAACCGGTTTCTACGAGGGGGATCCCGGTCCACTGGTCTACTCAGCCGGACACTGGACCGGTTTCAAAACCGGCTGAGTAGGGTCAAATTTCGGCTCAACCGGTTTCAGAAAAATATCTGCTGCGACTTTTCTGACAGCTCTGACTGTCAGACAGGTCAGAGCAGAGGTGACAGGGTGAACAGTACCAAAACCGGTTGAACCGGTTTCAGGACCGGTTGAACCGGTTTTGGGGGCTGAAACCAATCTTTGAGAATTTTGAAGAGAACAAAGAGAGGGACTTTGAGGGAAGTGAAATTTGTTTTTCTCAAGAGCATTCATGATCTGTGAAAAAATGATCTCAACGGAGTTTTTCAAAAGAATTGAACTTGGCTCGTTTCACAACTTACTTAACCGTCGCGGATCCCTCTTAATTGTACGGCGATTCCTATGACTCAAGAATTATAAACTTAGCACCGCCTTTGTTTCATAGCACTTGGAGCACGCCATATGATGTGGAATTTTAAATCTGCTGTGCTTTATACTTTTATTCTCGTAGGATCTGTGCTTCTCCTGTCTGTAGAAATACTGTGTACATACTAGGAGCAAACTTGTTAGAATCATAGTTTGTTTTGTCATTTATCACCAAAACCCTCAATTAGGGTTGATTGCACTTACAAAAAGACATCTCGATTTTTGGGCTTTCACATAAATTTCGAACTTTTACATGAATTATGGGTAGATGGGCTAGCATGGCACGTTCTGAGTTACACGTGCTGGGTCATGGACTGAGGTCTGTGTTGGAAAACTTGTATGCTACGTACTAGCATATATATCATGTTCAGCCAAGAGAACATGCAAGTAGAGGATAATGGATCGTTATCACTAGAGGCGCAGCAGAAGAACACATCGATGTAGTGAAAGTAGTCGATTGTCCTCGCATACCAGTAACAACAAAACATTGAACCATCCTCCCAAAGTTTATTGTCGATCAACACCACAACACCAACAACATCATGAGTAACCAAACGTGCGGGGATGAAAGGCATGACACAATGTGCTAGCACCACACACATAGCGAGAGAAATGCGGTGGTGTCTTGAGTGCCTACAATCAAGGGAGAAATGTGTCGGCTTAGATGATTTCTCAAGCATGTTAGACCCTTCATATATATAAATCCTTACTAATGGACTTTTATGCTAAAGGTCTATTAGCATTCTCATGGATCATGATTCTATCTTGGGCATATATTCAACAATCTCTCACAGCACTAGAGTCAATCATCTATACAACTGCTCTAACCCTTTAGGTGCGTGACCCGTTTGGTTCATATGAAGACAACTATGATCAAAAACCATTTTCAAATATTTATCAATAATGGCACCTAGCAGCACACGTGGAATCTCATATACACATAAAAGATCATATGAGTTGAACATTGGTATACACATGTCTTGATCCCATATGATATACATCAAACTCAAGACAAGATTTGTGCCACCCTTGCAATAGCTCAACATTTCACTCGATCTTATAGTGGATTACAACTTATGACTAACTCTTTAGTCGTATCATGATTAACTCTTTAATCACATTGGCATGGTCATACACTTTTTTAATCTGACCACATCGAGTGGTTTAGGATATCTCTCCTGTTATGTAGGAGGGATAAATTCCATCTTGATCTGCTCATATCCCATCCTATGTTTTATGGTATCTAAAAATAGCTTTCATAACTACCTAGTTATGAAGCAACGTTTGACTATCTTAAATGCATCACTACACGTAGTGGAAACAATGACGATCTTAGGTCTAAGGATCTAGCAGGTATACCTCTCGCGAACACTTGATGCCATATTTTTAACATAATAATCCCAACATCTTAAAGTGGGTCAATCCGATATCATGAACTTTATCATATATCCATGTCAGAGGGGAAATCCTCCGGCCGGGTGGCGGAATGCACCCGCCTTGATCCTAAGATGAGGAGGGGACCTAGAGGTTTGGCTGAAAGTCACCTAGAGGGGGATGAATAGGCGAAACCTGTAAATTATAAACTTTGAACACAAACTTCACCCGAGGTTAGCGTTAGAATGAGTAGTAATGAAATCAGAGTGCGGAAGATAGTTTTTCTTGCCACGAGTTGTTTAAGCAATGCAGATAACTTTGGGAGCTAACTTAAAATGATTGCAATCAGGAGAACTTAGAGAGAGGAGAGAAGAAGAATCAAACGAGCCTAACTGCATGGTTGTTGTTGCGATTATATATTTAAGCCATCCAATTTTTACGCGCATGCAGTGGAAACGAAAATTGTGACAGAACCTCCCAAGTCATTAGGCCCACCTACAGTTGTCCTTGTCCATCGGACCTCAGACAACCCTGCAGGTGCACCTGATCACTTGACAAGTTGGTATCTGTATTCTTTACCTTGCCCAAGAGCGTTTCACCCGTCACACAGATATTACAACACATCTGAGGTACGAGTATGCGGAAGCAGTTACATCAACTTATTTTATATTAAAGTATAGAAAGAGTAGTATTATTACGGACCGGTAAAATATAAGAGTGCTGGAGTAAAATTATTACAACCCTAGGAGGCAAAACCCCCTCCCGATTAACAATAAAAAGTTTTTAAAGGAGGACACTTCATCCTGAGGCTTCAGTCCTGGTTTTCTTCCTTAGGCACCACCTTGGAACAAAAGCATCAAAAATTTGATGCTTCCTCACCTACAACAACATGGGTTCGAAAACCCTGAGTACGGAGTGTACTTTCGCAAGTCTTACCCATCAAAATAAAAGACTCTCAAGGATATGCTGGCTTAAGAGAGTCAAGGTAAGGCTTAATCAATAATCAAGACTCTTGTTTGCAAAAACGCTTACTAATAGTGGATCCTTAAAAATCCAGTTTTATTAACAAGTTAAGTCATTACCTGAGTTCTAAAGTTCTTTCTATCCTAGTTCAAGCACTTGACCTATACTAGCCAATTTCTTATCAACCCTTCTTGTTCACTGGAATGCTACGTGTAGGGCAGTGACCAAGTCTTCATGTCCGAGAAGTAACGGCGATCCAAATCGATTAATACTCAGCTGAGGATCTCCAATCACACGACATATGTAGCACTTAACCCTTGCATATGTCAACTCGCCACCGGGGTTCTTAAGACCAGATCAGGTTCACGCCAACCGAGAGCACAGATACACCACCGTCCAGCCTCTTGCCACGGAGGGTACACGCTACTCTCGCCATCTCTCCACTCCCATTGCATGTTATCTTATTCTGGTATTAGTCTGTCTAAGGCAAAGCTTACCCATGATGAGGCATGTGACCAGTTAAAAGGTCCTCGATCATCAAGCCTACATCGATAAGGTTCTTAATCGACTTAGACGGAGACACTACACCGAGACTCCCTTCTCGTGCAAGTCAACCGCCCAGTCTCAGCTTTATCATTTTCAACCCAAAGTTTGGTACCTAGCAGAGGTACATCTTTTCCGATGTTGAACCCATCACGACCATGATGGATCCACCATCAAGTTTTATTTTGAAAACATCCCACCCACTTGAAGCATCATCTTTTGTCAAAAAAAAACATTTTTATTTTTCTAGAGCAAGGCTAAGCATAAGAAAAACCTTTTTGTAAAACAGGGGATCAAGGAAAGGTAATCAAATTCTCAAGGAAGGAAATGCAGCAATTTGTTTAGCACACAACTCCTATCACGTAATGCATCAAGCAAGTGAGAAAGATTTTAAAATAGCAAGGAGGTGGCAAATGCATCGGGGCTTGCCTTGTGTTATAGGTGAGTCGGGCTATGCTCCACAAATGTCAAAATAAAAGTAGTTCCCGGCCGGTGGTTCTTCAGGTGGTGGTGGTGTAGCTCTTGCTTCTTCAACTTATACTTCTTCTTCGTTTTCTATATATATATCACAATATATAACCATGAATGCTCATGTAATGCTTATGAAAATGCAAAGATAAAAGTATATTACCTAAGGTACTGAATACAATTTTCTTTCACGGGACTCTAGGAAACTAAGGTTGTTGGAGTCAGAACTGAAGCTCCTAGGGCACGCATCACTAGAAGATTAGGGTTTTGGGTTTTTGGCATCAAACATTATCCAAATCATACCAAACTTTACCCAAGGCTTTTAATTATCATCTTAAGCTTATCCCAACAGTTTAGTGATTTTTGGAGTTAGTAATTAATTTCTAAAATTCCAGAAGTATGGATTTTGGCTATTTTAAGTACTCCATAATTCCCTATTTGGAATAAAAATCATAAAATTATTTTTATTACATACTATAGAAAATTAGGAGCCCAACAAAATTGGTCTTGTATTTTTAGCATTTTTCTACAATTTTCTATAAACTCCCCAACCCTGGCAGAAAAAGAAAAAGTATGAATAGTGTTGGGCTGAATTCAGCCCAACCGGCCTACAGAAGGGGAAAACCCGCGCGCACCCGCGCCCGCGGTGCCGACTTTGCGAAAAGGCCTCCGATGTTTTAAATAACTTGAAAAGCGTTCCACAGACTATTCCTAGAGTCACTAACATCTTACAAAAATACCGCTCTAGTTCTATTTCTTCTCCAAATCGATCCAATACTACGACGTGCTCACCGTCGACCACTCTACTGCTCGGACCGACCAAGATTGGTGGTGGCTGCCCAAATTAATTACTGGGCAAGCATTATGGACATGAGAGAACCCTAGAACAAGCTTTAATTGAGTGGTTATGGCCCTGACTTAGCCTGACCACGGTGGCGGGGAATACCGAACACAATTTCATGTGTTCCGGGTAATTGAGCGTGGCCAAGCAAAGAGGGTGGAGCCGATGAGTATCACGAGCGTATATGGGTGCTGAAACACGATTAAGAAGAGCAGGAGCAGACCTGGGAGTGGCTGGCCACGGAGCGCAGTGGATTTTCGCTCGCTGGTGACTGAAAAGGGGAAAACGGCGCCGTGACGGGTCCTAGCGGAATTAGGAGGTGAGGTTGGGGCTACACGGTCGCAAAGGACTATGGTTTCACCATGCACTACCAATTTTGGGAGAGGTGGAGAGGATTCCGTGAATTTGGGCTTCAACCGAGCTCACTGGTGAAGATGTGAATACCTCGCCGTGGGTGGCGGGGCTATTTAAAGGCGCGGTGGTCCGGCTAGCGATCCACGGCCGTGGATTACATCGTCCGTGCATGGTTACCACGTAAAGAAGGGACACAGTGAGGGAGGAGCGAGGCATGGGTGACACGGCGACGGAAATGACCGAGCCACGGTGGCCGCCGGTGAATTATCTCCGACTAGGCTCGGGCTAGGTCCGCGAGATCGTGACACGTCCAAAGCTACCTCCCCGCGAGTATCCATGGCGTGCCAAGCACGAATCACGGCGACCGGTGCGAATCCGGGCGCGCGGATCACCGGCGGCGAGTGGGACTGAATCCTGGGATATTTCAGTGTACTATACCATTGGAACCCAATTCAGAGTGCCTGACAGCCAGAGTTGCAACGCCTAGAGCTTGGATTTCTGTGCAAGAATATGCCAATCCGTCTACAACAAACTTGTAGCCCTACATACAAACTACAATTCTTCTATAGAGATCTTGCTCAGTTGCTTACTCCATTGAGCATGAATCAAGCCTAAAGTTCTTCAAACTCACTAAAAGTCAATATTCAGTCTCTGTATTATCTGACAGCCAAACTTTAGGGCCATTTAGCTCCTAGTTTTGTACAATAACAAGGCTTAAGTACTTAATCAAATTTGTTCTCCTATAGTAGTTCTAGACTTTTGATGTATTGACCCTAGGCAAATTCTTGGTATTTTTAGATCTACAGAGCTCCAAAGTTAGCCTTGCTTACTGATTTTCAGACTTAGTCATATGAGATGAATTGAGTGTCTTTTTGCAAATAAGCCCAATTCACATCTTTTGACTTGCAAATCTTCAAATATGTGAACCATATGACTTGAGGTACCCTAACACCTTGGTTTTTGCACTTGTATCCAAAAGTGGTCAAAATTTACATATAACCCCCTAGGGTTTCAACTGAGGGTTTTTAGTGGTCTTTTTAGGGTTTCTGGCACTTCTAGGGTTTGAATGCCACTCAAGTCCATTAATGGGGATATCTTATGATTATTTCTCATGAGTTTTTAAGTTTTCTCTCACTGGGCTTTATTGACACTTCTAAGCCCAGTTTAGGGTTAAGTACCCTACCCTAGGGTTTCACCCATGACTAGTCACATCAATACAACTTATTTGAAATTTTTGCCTAGTGAATGCATTCTAAGTGTAACAATCACAAGGCATGCTAATGCTCATGATGTTATGCTCAAGTTTTAGTGGCAGTAACACCAGGGGTGTTACAAAAATGTCATCCAAAATTTGTGCACATGCAATGAAAACTCCCACGATTTGCCATGATTATCGGATCTACCATAAAAATAGGATATGCATGCATGCACCTACGCGTGTGGACGTGGTCAAGTAGCTGGGCGGTTTTTTATGCTATCTCTATGAAAGCATCTAGGCCCCTGTATGGTTTTAGTGATTAATGACAACATAAGATTATATGTGACTAATGTGTGTTTTGAAGAGCAAATGGTAAGTTAGGTCGCATTACAGGAAGTTGTGTTGCAACGGTGAAAACAATCCCTAAGATGAGAACTTGAAGCGACGGTTGAAAAAGGCGAAACAAAAGATGAAGCTCTTCATATTCCGAGTGTCGAAGGAGTTGCAGAAACTTGGTATAGAATTATGACTTCTATTTTTATTTTAGACGTACTATAAAGATGGGTTGTGGATGAGTAGTTTGACCAAGAGATTTCTAGTGTAGTGTTGGTGCATATGCACACTCACATCTAGTGCTAGGTGTCACTCTATAACACACTCACAAGTTAGAACGAAAAAGGTTTAGAAAAACCAAAGAAAAAGAAAATAGGGTTGCCGTCTTAGGGGCACCGGACTGTCCGGTCTGCACCGGACTGTCCGATGCACCCTCTAACAGTGGGGCCAGCCAGCCCCCGGGGCAGCGCCTCTGCCCCCGAGAAACCCGAGAGCAACGAGTTCACAAGTTGAATTTTAGCGGCCAAACCGGATTGTCCGATGTGCACCGAACAACCACTGTTCACTGTCCGGTGCACTGTCAGCCCAACGACTAACTGTCATAACTAGCCATTGTAGCCGACCGTTGGCACACCGATGGGGCACCGGACTGTCCGGTGCGCCCATGCGCAGAAAGGTTCAGCAATAACTAGTTTGGTGGGTGGGGTATTTATACCCCTCCACCTACCTCATTAGGCCTAGTTTGGATACTCTAGTAATGAGTGAGATTGGAGTGGATTAAGATGTATTGAGAGAGTATTTGATCTATTGGGGATTTGTACCCTCTCCAATCCCTTCGAAACACTCCAATCCCAAAGTATCCAAACTAGGCCTTAAGTGTCTTGCTGCCCACATTCAAGCTCATTCATTGCTAGAGCATTGCAAGCACCATAAAGCCTAGTGAGATGATTATAAAATCATAATCCCGTGTTAGGACCTCATTAGTGCAAGTGAGAGTCACCTAGAGCACACACCACATGCATTAGGCTTCTCTTGGTCAAGTGAAAGTCTATGGCATGTTACTCTTGGTGATCGGCATCACCTAGACGGCTTGGTGGCGATTGGAGCGCGGTGATCACCTCGGAGGATTTGTTGGTGAACCGACTCAAGTTTGTACGCGACCGTGAGGGATCCACCGCGCCGGAGTGGCAAAGGATCACCTCATACTGAGCACTTGGTTCTTGCGAGGACCAAGGTCCAAGGGGGAGTGATACCCTTGCGCAGGTGCTCCAACGAAGACTAGGGAAGAGTGCCGACTCTGATACCTCGACAAAATAATTGGTGGAGTCTTTTTAACCTTGCTTTACATTCCACATTTAATTTGAGCATTTCACTTCGTTCAATTGCTTAGCAAGTATTTGAAGTAATGACTTAGGGTTGTTGTTTTTCTAGTAGTATTTATTTGTTGCTAGTAGTTGGGTGAAGTTAGGCTCTTGCTCAGGGTTTAATATTTGTGGAATTTTTAGAAAAGCCCAATTCAACCCCCTCTTGGGCATCGTGATCCTTTCACTCTATTAACTATTTACGCTATTTTTATGAACTATTTAAGCTATTTGCGTAAAAAAACAGAACCACAATTTATGGTGTGTGTCCCACGTGGGACGGGTGTTGGACCTGTGGTTTGACTGACGTGCGTGGAGAGGCTTGACATGGTGCATGACGAGGAACGCGCTCGATCGCATGCGCCTGATTGTTGAGCGCGGTCCAGTGGACGACTGGGGTTACTGCCTCTAATAGATAGGGTAAAATTGGAGAAGCAAAATTGTAGATGATATTGTTTACATAGTAAAGTTTGAAGTAAGGGATAAAATAGATGATATGATAAGGGATCTGTTGGTGTCTTGGTGATGGTCTAACTATCGGAAGTACTGGGCTCTCAATATATCGACTCTAGCTGAGTTGGTTAGGCGGTGAATAGCAAGTTTGACTCGACTTTTTGTAAGAGCGAATTTAAGGTTGTATCTGTATTAGGAGAGAAAAATATCTTCTTCTTTCTTAATACAATGTCCGGAGACTATTATCTCCTAGATCGTGTTTTTTTATTTCTAGTTTCTGTTCCTACTTGTTCACCTGCACTCTGTACAGTGCCTCTGTCCATTTTACGGGCACGACCGCACGAGGGGGCCGCGTACGGATACGATCGCCGCCCCGCCGTTGGTGCATGTGCCGAGTGTCGACTGCCTAGGAGGATCGGGACGCTCGTGCAAGTGCAACCATCGGGTCCGACTGCTTGCTGCCTCTGCCTGGTTGGCCGCTCGCTCGCCATCGTCGTCGCCGCCGCGTCCAGTCAAATCGGCCAGCGCGCGTCCGTGTACTGCAGCTGCAGAGCGCCGCAGCGGCCACCGGGGACCGGGCACCGGGTGCGCTATCTTTTTCGTCGTTTCGACGCGGTGGCAGAGGCAGTGCACATTCACATGCAATCAATGCTCCCTTGCTGCGGTGCGCGAGTGTGACCTCTACGTACGCCTGCAATCTCTCCTCTCGTCCAAACGCACGCTGCCCGGCCTGTTCTCCCGTCCTCTAGTCCCATGCCTGTCCGCGGCTGCGTCGAGTGCATGCATGGCCTTTGGCACTGATCGCCGGTCGCCACTCACATTCAATGCGTGATGCCGAGAGCCGCATCGCATTTATGTCCCTCCCCTTCGTGGGCTGCCTGCTCCGGCCAGCAGCGAAACCACGAGCTCTGTTTTCGGGCGGCCTGTGCATGCTGATGCTGTTTCGTTGGACTCATGCTGCCGTTTGTTTGCACTCGAGAAGGTAGGTGGCACTAGCACTCGAGAAGGTTTGTTTAGCCTTATGTATTAGACTAGCTCCAACAAGGAGCTCTAAAGGGTTATGTACCTTAAATTTAGGATGCGTTTGGTTGCAATGACAGGATGAGATGAGATGTGATGATCCCTTAAATTAGGTTGTTTGGTTCTGGGTCAAATGTTGGGACAAGACTATCACAGTGTTGTTCCCTGTTGTCCCTCAAAATTGGAGGAGCGAGAGAGGACGTCAGGGGACGTCCCTGTCCTAGCTATCCCGCAACCAAACGCACCTTAGAGGACGAGGACGTCCTCTACTCCTTCCAGCAACGTCCTCTAAACGGTCCTCTAAATTTAGAGAACGCTGCTGGATCCTCTATATGTAGAGTTTCTCTAAACGGTTCTCTATCTATTTGAATACTTTAAACAACCGGTTTAATAAAACTAAAATATGTACAATACATTTGAGAGTATGACAAATACGTATGTACAAAAATTAAAAAATTAAAAATATCTTTAATATAGGTATTTACATATAAAGGACGTGATTTAGAGGACGTTGTTGGAGAGAAAGTAGATATAGGAGATGAAATCTTTTAGAGAAGACTGTAAAGGACGGATATAGAGGATGTATATAGAGGACGTTGCTGGAGACAGTCTTAGGCTGGCTCCAACAACACCCTGTAAAACGTTCTGTACTGTAAATATAGGGTTCGCAGTGGTACTCTAGCCGCCCAGCAATACACTCTAAACGGTACTCTAAAATTTAGAGGACGCCGCACACACTCTAGATGTGGAGAATTCCGAGCGTCCGCTATCCGGACGAGGGTTCGGGCTCCCGCGGTGGTGAAAACTCAGGACGCTCTGTTCTCCCGTCGCTGGTGACTTCGATCCCACTCGGCGAGGGGGCCTCGCGGCGCGGGTCGTCGGAGGAGGCAGCCAAGCTGGGCTTGAAGAGGCCGTGCGCAGGCGGGTCCGGCGATGGACCGCTCTCGGTGGCTGGAAGCAAGGAGGTGGCCAGCGACGAGACAAAAATCCAAGACTTGGGTGCAAGCGTCGGTGTTGTTCGACGTCGAACCGCCATCGTGAAGAGGCTGAGAAGGTCCACGGCGCCGACGAAGGTTGGTGCGGAGAAACGCAAGCGCAGCTCCTCGCCGACATCGTCATCGTCTTCCATTCGCTCGGCTGCTCCAGATCCGAAGAGAACAAGGTACAAACCTTGCCTTGTGATTGCGGATCCATTTTGGTTTTAGGGTTATCGTACTTCAAATGCTACAAATCGTCCAGATCTAGGGTTTAGGGTTGAAGGGAACAATGAATCTATGGTTCTAGGATTCGTTGTCCCCTAGGTTTATGTTGAGTAATGTTAATCAAAATTTGAACTGCCTATTGCCAATACTTGCTGGTTCTGAGGCTATTTACCATCATTTTACGAAATAGCCGACGGTTTACATGAAATTTTAAACTCCGTTTTTTAACAGAACCATATTTTTATGTAGACCATGGATTCGGAGAACGCAAAGCTCTGAAGAGCACTCGCTCATTTAATCAGAGTAGTGGAGCAGCGTTGTGCCGACATCGTCGATGTCGTCCACGGTGCCTTCCAACCAGTTAGCACACCAGTCATCAATGAAATGAATCGTGCTTTAGTTGAGATCGATGACCTCGCGAAGGACCTTGATCACCTTGCACTGGAAAAAGACTGGGAGATGGAGCACATGGCCCCTTCAGAAATTGCTGAATCATCAGAAACAGAGGATGAGCTTCTGATTGACTATGATTTAGAGTTGAACACTGATGATATCGTCGGCTACGACGACGGACGTGACTACTCTACCGACGACACCTATCCCTACTAGATTACCATGCACCTAAATAAAGTGCTTGGTGCAACGAAATATGTTTTAGGTTTGTGCAAGTCGTAGTAGTGTTTTGTATGTGAACAAACCACCTAGGTTCTGTGCCACAAGTTCCTGGTATCGTTGATGTGATGTTCATGTTGACGTGGTATGTTAAATGTTATGAACTTTGCAATATATGTAGTATTCAGCACTTGTGCCATTGTTGTGCCTGTCCTGTTTAATGTCTCATGGTTTCTATTTCTTTGAAATGGTTGGCTCAATGTACTACACTTTTTCATTGTCATATTATTTGATGTGCCTAACTTAAATCTACAGCATGGGTACCGACTGGAACCAAGTTATGGCACAATATGGCAGTTTCCTATCCGAGGAAGATGCCACTCAGTTTCAGAACACTGCTTTTGTTCCTCCTCAACCTGATATACCAGCACAGGGGTCACCAGCACCACCTCCAGTCAAGAAGGGTCCTCAATGCACAAAGCTAGCAAATTTCACGTCTGAGGAGGATATGAGGGTTTGTCAAGCTTGGTTGGTTGTCAATTGTGACCCCATAGTAAACACTGGTCAAAAACGTCAAGGTTTTTGGAATCGGATTACAGAGGCATACAACTCTCGAAGAGGTTCAATGCCAGAGAGGTCTACGAAATCTCTGATGAGCAGGTGGGATAGTATCAAAACTCAATGTTCTACCTTTGCTGGATACATGTCTGCTGTGCTTCGACAAAACTCAAGTGGCCTTACTGATGCTGATAAGGTAAGTGTATGTACTTATGCATATGTTGTTCAATGTACTTAGCTAATAATGAACTTTTTGTTATGTAGACTTCTCTTGCAGCTACTCGGTTTGCTGCTGTTGAAAAGAAGCCATTCCATTTCTTACATTGTTGGGCAATATTGAAGGATCAACCAAAATGGATGGACCAACACTTGGGTAACCAAAATCCTCCACCCAACCCAATAGGTACCCAATCAAATACTATTGACTTAGATGCTGGTGAAGACTCAGCTCCATCAAGCTTTACTTCCAAGAGGCCGCTAGGTCGAGATTCATCAAAGCAAAAGGCAAAGATCTGAGAACACATCATCCACTGATTCGGAGTACCTAACATGGATGGGTGAGCTTTCTTTGGAACGGTTATCTGTCTACAAATCAGTAGCTTGAACTGAGGAGAAGAAGTTGGAGTCCATGAACAAACACGAGAGGGAGAAACTCATCTTGGAGAGGAAGAAGCTCAACTTAGAGAAACTTAAGATGGAACGACAAAAGGTCAAGGAGGACACAGAACAGGAGGTTATGATATTGAGCATGGATTTGAGCAAATGTAACCCCCTACTTCGACAGTACTACAAGGCTAAGCAACAGGAGATACTGCAAGGGTTACTGGTACCTCATCGTCAAGCAAGTGAATGTTGAGCAAGTCATGGTAGTCGTTGAGGAAGTTAATGATATTTGTTTTCGACATAAACTGTAATTGTTTTTGACATAAACTTTATGTTTCTGCACTAGCGAACTTCACAATTTTTCGGTACTGTGATGTTTGAACTCTGTCATGTTGGTTAATGATAGTAGACTTGTTATTTGATTTGGAGATTTGAGCATGACACATTCATAAATTACTTTAACTTTGCTTCCAGCACATGACACAAGCACAAATTATAGTACACATAGCAGCTTCAGACAAACATAAACTACGACATTTTGAAAGGGAAATGTGCCCTTCGGCCATTTCTAGTATATTTTGGTGATTAAGTGTCCAACACATATTAAGTGGGTTATTATATGCCAAATGATAAATGAAGTGCAAATCAACAAGAAGGTATGTTTCTAAGACTTAGTACATTGATTTGGGTACTAATGTATTGTATCTAAGTGATAGAAACAGAAGAAAAAGGATTGGAAAAGAGTTGGCTGTGTACAGCCAACTGCTGCTCGGTCTGGGTGCACCGGACAGTGTCCGGTGTGCTAGACTGGCTTCCGACGAACTGGCCACTCTCGGGAAAACTTTGGCGGTGTACGACTATAATTCACCGGACTGTCTGGTGGTGCACCGGACTGTCCGGTGAGCCAACGACCGCCAGCGCAACGGTCGGCCGCCAAATCCGCGGGCGACGCGTGGCCCTCTCCAACGGTCGGCTGGGGGCACCGGACTGTCCAGTGTGCACCGGACAGTGTCCGGTGCGCCAACCAGCCCGAAGTTGCAACGGTCGGCTGCGCCAGGAATGGAAGGAAATCACGCACCAGACATGAACAGTGGCTGTCCGGTGGCACACCGGACTGTCTGGTGCGCCACCCAACAGAAGGCAAGATTAGCCTTCCAAGAATGCCTCCAAATGCTCCTAGCTGCCTTAGGGCTATAAAAGGGACCCCTAGGCGCATGGAGGAGAAACCCAAGCATACTTTGAGCATTCTAAGTCTTCCACACTCCGTCTCCGCGCACTTGATCGACCGTGTTAGTGATTTGAGCTCCGTTCTTGTAGTGAACTAGTTGTGCTTCATTTTGAGCTCAAGTCTTGGCTTGTGTGCGTGTGTTGCTGCGGATTTGTGTGTGTTGCTTCCCATCCTTACTCTTGTGCTTTCACCGTGATCTTTATTGTAAGGGCGAGAGACTCCAACTTGTGGAGATTCCTCGCGAACGGGAAAAGAGATAAGCATGTCCGAAGGTTCCCTACCCTCTGCCTCGCATCGATCAAATCGTGGATTCCACTGCTGGGTGCGAAACCCTGTCATTCCTCGATGCCTACTCAGGTATCACCATATCAAGATGAAAGAGTCCGACCAGCTAGCGACTTCTTTCATCACACCTTTTGGCATGTACTGCTATATTACTATGCCATTTGGTTTGAGGAATGCAGGTGCGACATACCAAAGGTGCATGAACCACGTGTTCGGAGAGCACATCGGCCGAACGGTCGAGGCTTACGTCGATGACATCGCAGTCAAGACGAGGAAAGCCTCCGACCTCCTCTCTGACCTTGAAACGACATTCAAGTGTATGAGGGCGAAGGGCGTGAAACTCAACCCCGAGAAGTGTGTCTTCGGAGTCCCCCGAGGCATGCTCCTGGGGTTCATCGTCTCCGAGCGGGGCATCGAGGCCAACCCAGAGAAAATCGCAGCCATCACCAACATGGGGCCTATCAAAGACTTGAAAGGAGTTCAAAGGGTCATGGGATGCCTTGTGGCTCTGAGCCGCTTCATCTCGCGCCTCGGCGAAAAAGGCCTACCCTTGTACCGCCTCTTAAGGAAGACCGAGCGCTTCACTTGGACCCCCGAGGCCGAGGAAGCCCTCGGAAACTTAAAGGCGCTCCTCTCAAACGCGCCCATCTTGGTGCCCCCCGCTGCGGGAGAAGCCCTCTTGATCTACGTAGCCGCGACCACTCAGGTGGTCAGCGCCGCGATCGTAGTCGAGAGACGAGAAGAAGGGCATGCACTGCTCGTCCAGAGGCCGGTCTACTTCATCAGTGAAGTGCTATCCGAGACCAAGATCCGCTACCCGCAAATTCAGAAGCTACTGTACGACGTGGCGAAAGTTGCGACACTACTTCGAGTCTCATCAGGTGACTGTGGTGTCATCCTTCCCCCTGGGGGATATCATCCAATGCCGAGAGGCCTCGGGTAGGATAGCAAAGTGGGCGGTGGAGATCATGGGCAAGACAATCTCGTTCGCTCCTCGGAAGGCCAACAAGTCCCAAGTCTTGGCGGACTTCGTGGCTGAATGGGTCGACACCCAGCTACCAACAGCTCCGATCCAACCAGAACTCTGGACCATGTACTTCGATGGGTCGCTGATGAAAACAGGAGCAGGTGCGGGCCTGCTCTTCATCTCACCCCTCGGGAAGCACCTCCGCTACGTGCTGTGCCTCCATTTCCCGGCGTCAAACAACGTAGCCGTGTACGAGGCTCTGGTTAACGGGTTGCGCATCGCCATCGAGCTAGGGGTTCGGCGCCTCGACGCTCGTGGCGACTCGCAGCTTGTCATCGACCAAGTCATGAAGAACTCTCACTGCCGCGACCGGAAGATGGAGGCCTACTGCGATGAAGTTCGACGCCTGGAAGACAAGTTCTACGGGCTCGAGCTCAACCACATCGCTCGACGGTACAACGAGACTGCGGATGAGCTGGCTAAAATAGCCTCGGGGCAGACAACAGTTCCCCCGGACGTCTTCTCCAGAGACATACATCTACCCTCCATCAAGACCGATGACACGCCCGAGCCCGAGGACGCCTCGGCCCAGCCCGAGGAGGCCTCGACCCAGCTCGAGGTATCCTCGGCCGCCGAGGGTGAGGCACTGCGTGTCGAGGGAGAGCGGAATGGGGTCACGCCTAATCGAAACTGGCAGACCCCGTACCTGCAATATCTCCACCGAGGAGAGCTACCCCTCGACAAAGCCGAAGCTCGGCGACTGGCGCGGCGCGCCAAGTCGTTCGTCTTACTTGGTGATGAAAAGGAGCTCTACCGCCGCAGCCCCTCAGGCATTCTCCAACGATGCATATCCGTCGCCGAAGGACATGAGCTATTGCAAGAGATACACTCGGGGGCTTGCGGTCACCATGCAGCACCTCGAGCCCTCGTTGGGAACGCCTTCCGACAAGGCTTCTACTGGCCGACCGTGGTGGCCGACGCCACTAGGATTGTACGCTCCTGCCAAGGGTGTCAATTCTACGCAAGACAGACGCACCTGCCCGCTCAGGCCCTGCAGACAATACCCATCACCTGGTCGTTTGCTGTATGGGGTCTGGACCTCGTCGGTCCCTTGCAGAAGGCACCCGGGGGCTTCTCACACCTGCTGGTCTCCAT
The DNA here is from genome assembly GCF_902167145.1 of Zea mays. Classification (NCBI taxonomy): domain Eukaryota; kingdom Viridiplantae; phylum Streptophyta; class Magnoliopsida; order Poales; family Poaceae; genus Zea; species Zea mays. Next base: position 153,212,667 of record NC_050099.1, on the reverse strand, counting down.
CGACAAATTCTCCAAGTGGATCGAGGTTCGACCCCTAACAAGCATCAGGTCCGAGCAGGCGGTGGCGTTCTTCACCAACATCATCCATCGCTTTGGGGTCCCAAACTCCATCATCACTGACAATGGCACCCAGTTCACTGGGAAGGAGTTCCTAGACTTCTGCGAGGACCACCACATCCGTGTGGACAGGGCCGCCGTAGCTCACCCCATGACGAATGGGCAGGTGGAGCGTGCTAACGACATGATTCTGCAGGGACTTAAACCAAGGATCTACAACGACCTCAACAAGTTTGGCAAGCGGTGGATGAAGGAACTACCCTCGGTGGTCTGGAGTCTGAGGATGACGCCAATCCGGGCCACGGGTTTCTCACTGTTCTTTCTAGTCTATGGGGCCGAGGCTATCCTGCCCACAGACTTAGAATACGGTTTCCCGAGGATGAGGGCGTACGACGACCAAACCAACCAGACCAGCCGAGAAGACTCGCTGGACCAGCTGGAAGAGGCTCGGGACATGGCCTTACTACACTCGGCGCGGTATCAGCAGTCTCTGCGACGCTACCACGCCCAAGGGGTTCGGCCCCGAGACTTCCAGGTGGGAGACTTGGTACTTCGGCTGCGGCAGGACGCCCGAGGTCGCCACAAGCTTACTCCTCCTTGGGAAGGGCCGTTCATCATCGCCAAGATTTTGAAGCCCGAGACGTACAAGCTGGCCAACAGTCAAGGCGAGGTCTACAACAACGCTTGGAACATCCGACAGCTACGTCGCTTTTACCCTTAAGATGTTTTCAAGTCGTTCATACACCTCGTTTTTTATACATACACAAATAGAGTCTAACCGTCAAGGAAGGGTCAACCTTGCCTCGGCAAAGCCTGACCCTCCCTCGGGGGCTAGAAGGGGGGAACCCCCTCTGCATCAAAATTTTCCTCGGTAAAAGTCTTTCTGCCAGAACGTCTTTCGCGCTTTTCGACTGCTTCGATAGCGGGGTCCTGAAAACGACGGAGTACACGTAAGCGGCAAGGCCGACCAAGCCGAGGGATTCCTACGCCTCCGGGATACGGATACCTCACTCATCACCTTCCGCGATAAGTAACTCACGCTCGGATAAGTGATTCTGCTGCCGAACAAGTCTTAACGCTCGAAAACTTTTCTGCCATAACGATTTTCGTGCCTTCTCGACTATATCGATAACAGAATCCTACGAACGAGTAAGAGTGCACGTAAGCGGCGAGGCCGACCGAGCCGAGGGACTCCTACGCCTCCGGGATACGGATACCTCACTCATCACCTTCCGTGAAAAGTAACTCTCGCTCGGATAAACGATTCTGCTACCGACGAACAAGTCCTGATACTCGAAACAAGAGGAAAGGAAACACAGCTTTACAACACGACAATAATATGTTTGGGCCTCGGTGGCCGCAAAAAACATACGCACACTACAGACAAATTGTCCCTGCAGGTTCAGACATCAACAAATGGAGCAGCAACACCCTCGACGTCGTTTCTGCCTTCGGTGGGATGTAGCCCGGCCTCGGACAGTGACACGGGCGGAAGGATCTCCACCTCGAAGGAGGACGCCAGCACCACGCTTGGGCCATCGCAGCCAGGGTCTCCTCCAGGGTCCTGGCCCGAGCAGACACCTCGACCGGCCGCTCCGTAGCCTCAGCCAGCTGTCCCCCGAGGACATCAGCCCGACTCACGGCCTCGGCAGCGTGACTCCGGGTTTGGTCCCGTTAGTGGACGCCCTGGCCAAGCTCCAGTCGCCGCTGCTGCACCTCCTCGGACAGGGAGTCCACGGCTCCCGGGCCGACAAAGCTTCTTCTCGAGCCGACTCCGCCTCTGTCCACGCTGACACCGCTGCCTCCGGCTCTGGCTCATCGCAGAGCAGCCGAGGATTCTGTAACTGAGCAAGGGAAGCCTTAAGCGGCAAGGCCGACTGAGCCGAGGGACTCCCACGCCTCCAGGCTACGGATACCTCACTCGTCACCTTCCGCACAGGGCAACCCACGCTCAGTTAAGCGGTTCAGCTAGCCAACAGGCGAGTCCTAGTGCTCGAGATGAGGAAGAAACACGGTATGACACTCAAAATACCCAGATGTTCAGGCCTCGACAGCCACAATGAACAAACACCGGCACTCAAGGTGCCATTACAAACGGAACTCCGGTTCCACTCCCGCGGGTATGAACAACCTCGACACCGGAGGTCCTGCACGACAAACTCTAGGTGTCTCGCCGCCGACCACTGCAGCAGCGACAACGACCTCCGTCTCGAACAGCAAGACAGCAGCAACGATGGCCCCAGGGCAAACGCTACCGCTGGAAGGCCAGCCATTAAAGCCAAAGAGCCGGAGGCCCGGAGCGCAGGTGGCATTTACGGTGTCGTCGGCGGAAAAACCCTCTCCGGTTGCCACCACTTCAGCACCGACGACAGCGGCCACCTGCCCACCAACACCGCACCAGCGAGCGGCGGCCGCCCCAAAGCGCACCGGCAGGTCCTCACTCCCGTTCTCGCCACGAAAACGAGAACGGGACCGTCCCAGAACACGAGTACCGCCCTCGCGGCGTACGACGTGTTGTGCGACCCCACGATGCAGCCGGCCACAGTCGCCTGGACGGAGGACGGAATGCTGCACCCTGGCTAGGCAGCAGTAGTTTGCCTTCCCTCGCATGGCTGGAGGATGCCTCCTCTGTAGAGCTGGAGGATGGTTTCCTCCCCCGGATGCCGGAGGAAGAAGTGGCCCGCTGGCCCACGCGGAGGCAGGCCCCGGCTCAGCTCGCCCCCCGCCACAGCAAGGATGATGAAGATCCTTGAAGCTAAGGGCGAGGTAGAGGTCGCAGCCCGGCTTGCTTCTCCCCACCATCGAACTGGTGGTCACCATCCTGGGTGACCATCGGTGAGGGAATGCAGCCGGGCTGCCTGATGAAAATCCTTGAAGCCGAGCGATGGCTGAAGGGTGCCAACCTCTGTGAGGTCGCGCTCCTCTAACAACAAGACGAAGGCAACGTGGGCGCTCCCCGTCCGGGGGCTTGTAAGGTGGAAGGACGCGATGCATGAGGGGAGTGCGAAGGCATGGCTACCACCCGGGGGGTCGATCCCTTTTTAAAGGCGGCTCTCCCCACTCGCGTCCTCAGGCGTCGCGGACTAAGTCTTCACCGACGTGCTCCAGGGTCCTCCCCCTACAACACGGGGGCTGGGTCCCACACGTCATGCAAGCTGGCCCGGAACAGAAGAAGCCAAACCGCCGCGCGCGGAGCGTGTAACCGCCCTGCGGTTACAAGCACTCCTCCATCCTCGCCGAAACCAGTGGTTGAAAGGGCGGACCTCCATGCAGGTGGCGTGCAACTGCACCATGGGGACGCACCCCTTCGACTTCGACGCATCCAGCATGGAGGCCCAGGCCCACACGTCATGTAACCTGCGCGCCGGTTACTACGTGCGAGAAACTGCACCGCCACTTGTGCCAATGTCGCGCCTTCTCGACTGTGGAACCAGTGCCGCGATTCGAGGCAACCCTGCGCATGGCCCAACAGTGCCAATCGAGCACATCGGTCACGGGTCAGTCAGCCGCGGGAGGAGGCGCGACGATCGATATAGCCAAAAGTGGGCCGGCAGTAATGGCGGCATCAGGCGAGCAGAAGCAGCAGTCAAATCGTGTGCAGGCTCACGTCCCCTCCTGGAGCAGCAGGGGAGCCCTCTCCCACGGCGTGAAGACGACGCGCCCGTGTTCCGTCCCTCGAATGGCTCGCGCAACGACCGCCCCGCGAACCACCCGTCCCGACGCATTAACTCCGCGACAGGGCAGGCGACACCTTTGGCAGGCGAAGCGGGCGTCGTTTCACCTCCGCCATGATGACCGCGTCAAAAAAAGGTGCGCCACACTGTTTAAATTCATATCCTTTTCCTCTTCCCCTTTCTCTCTCTTGCTACAGGGACCGGGAAAGGGGATATTTCGAAAGGGATCCTTCTCCGCGAAGGAAGCAGGCCCCGAGCCCTCCTACTGATTAGGGGTTCGAAGGCTGGCCCCTCGGAAGGGTTCAACAGCCGCCCCAGAGCACTCGGGCTTCAGGCTCATTACTGATCAGAGGATCGAAGGCTGGCCCCTCGGAAGGGTTCGACAGCCTCCTCATAGCACTCGGGCTCCATGCCCACTACTGATCAGGGGTTCGAAGGCTGGCCCCTCGGAAGGGTTCGACAGCCGCCCCAGAGCACGCAGAGCGAGGGATGACTCTGGGTACGTCCGATACATGGCCGAGGCTCGGGCTACGCTCCCGAGGTACCCTAGGACATTTCCGAGACCAGCAGGAGCGATTTTGTAACAGAATCCCATCGGAGGGAGGCATCGAGCCCTCGGACCCTATCGAACGGGACCGGGTCCGGCAAATCACCTGCAGGTACTTTTGGAGCGCGCCTCTGGGCCACTAGCCGACCCTTATCAAACGGGGCACGGGCATCCACTTGGATCACCCGTTAGCAACTCACTGGAGACACCATGTTCGGCGCCCTCCGAGGGCAACATGGCGCTTTCCCCCCTTCCTCCTTGAGGAAAGGCGACGAAGGGGCGTATGATAAAAGTCGGGTCAGTCCTTGATCGTCCTCTCGCTCCGTGCAGAGGCTCGGGGGCTGCTCTCGCAAACCCGGCTACGGCCAAACCGTTGACAGCGTCAACAAACCAGCCTGAAAACTCAGAACCTGACCATGCACCCGGGCTACGATCAGATCGCATGAGGGAACAACCAGACCGACCGAGGCATCACGAAAGGCATTAAGACCTCGGAGGAGTCAAACCACTCCTCCGAGGCCTCAGGGGCTACACCCGGCGGGTGCGCTTGCGCGCACCCACCGGAACAAAGTGTAACCGAGAAGGGCCGGTCCCCTCGCAAAAAAAGTGCGGCAAAGCCTCCAAGCGAGTACCAACACTCGCTTTGAGGCTCGGGGGCTACTGTCGGGTACCGTAATTAGGGGTACCCCCAACACTCCTAAACACGACTGGTAATCGCCATCAGTACAAGCTGCAGAGGCTGATGGGCGCAATTCACTCCAAGGCTTCGTATACTCAAGGGACGCGATCTCGCCTCGCCTGAGCCCAGCCTCGGATGGGAACAGTAGTCCAGGCGAATTCACGCCTCGCCCGAGGGCCTCCTCAAGCAACGGGCGCGCCCTCAGCTCGCCTGAAGCCCAACCCGGGCAGGCTTCGTTGTGAAGCGACCTTGGCCAAATCGCCTTCACCAACCGACCGCATCGCAGGCGCATTCAATGCGAGAATCGCCTGACACCTTATTCTGACACACGTGCCTCAGTCGGCAAGGTCGAAGTGACCGCAGTCACTTCGCCCTCCCACTGATCGACTTGACAGGAAAACAGCGCCGCTCGCCCCTCTTCGACTGCTGTGCCACTCGCCAGGGTGAGGCGGACAACAGCTAAGTCCAGCCTCAGGGGCAGCGGGAAGCTCCGCCTCGCCCGACCTTGGGCCTCGGCCTCAGGACGAGCTCTCCACCTCGCTCGACCCTAGGGCTCGGCCTCACCCTCGGCCTCGGAAGATGGCCTCCGCCTCGCCCGACCCCAGGGCTCGGCCTCACCCTCGACCTCGGAAGGTGGTCTCCGCCTCGCCCGACCCCAGGGCTCGGCCTCAACCTCGACCTCGGGAGGAATCGCGTCCTCGCCCGACCTTGGCCTCAGGAGGACTCTACGCCTCGCTCGACCTTGGGCTCGGACCGACCGCGCTGCGGGGGATACATCATTACCCTACCCCTAGCTAGCTCAGGCTACCGGGAACAAGACCGGCGTCCCATCCAGGCTCGCCCCGGTAACAAGTAATGATGGCTCCCCGCGTGGGTCCATGACGACGACGGTTCTCAGCCCCCTACGGAAGCAAGGAGACGTCAGTAAGGTCCCAGCAGCCCCAACAGCTGTGCTTCTACAGGGCTCAAGCGCTCCTCCGACGGCCACGACATCGTGTACACAGGGCTCTAGCACCTCTCCGACAGCCACGTTGGCATGTACATAGGGCTCTGGCTCCTCTCTGCCGGACACGTTAGCATATTGCTACACCCCCATTGTACACCTGGACCCTCTCCTTGCATCTATAAAAGGAAGGGCCAGAGCCCTCATACAAGGGGGTAAAAGGGTGGGTCGCGCAGGAGGACGGGCTGACGAACAGGCTCGCCCTCTCTCCCTCGCGAACGCTTGTAACCCCTACTGCAAGCACACCCCCTCTAGCGCGGGATAACACGAGCCGCGGTTTTCCCCCTTGTGTTCCATCTCGCGCCAACCCATCTGGGCTGGGACACGCAGCGACAATTTTACTCGTCGGTCCAGGGACCCCCCGGGGTCGAAACGCCGACAACTTCTGACTCCGACGACGAAGGACTCGCTGTCTCAGCCTTCAACAAATTGACACTCTTCCCCAACGAGCGCCATACTTGCCTCATGGCAAAGGAGAAAAAGGTAAGCGCTCGAGATACCCCCAAGTATACTACTTCAAGTGATGATGAAGTAGATTATACAAGCTTATTTAAAGGCTTAGACAGAACTAAAGTAGATAAAATCAATGAATTGATTGATGCTTTTAATGAAAAGAATAGACTCTTAGAAAAGCAAGAGGATATTTTATATGAAGAGCATGATAAGTTTGTAAGTGTGCAAAATCCTCTTGCTTTAGAGGTTAAAAGGAATGAAATGCTTTTTTGGAATTATATGCTTGTCATGAAACTGTGTCTAGCTTAAAGAGTATTAATGATGATTTAAATGCTAAGCTAGAAGTAGTTAATAAATCTAGTTCTTGTGTAGAACATGTTGTCATTTGTAATAGGTGTAAGGATTTTTATGTTGATGCATGTGTTGAGAACCTTACTTCTATTACAAAATTAAATGGTGAAGTGGCAAGTCTTAATGCCCAACTTAAGACTTGCAAAAATGACTTTGATAAGTTAAATTTTGCTAGGGATGCCTACACCGTTGGTAGACATCCCTCAATTAAGGATGGACTTGACTTTCAAAAGGAAGCCAAGAACTTAACAAGCCAAAGGGCTCCCATTCCCAACAAGGAGAAAGGGGAGGCCCCTATGGCTAGTAGTAATCAAAAGAATCATGCTTTCATGTACAATGATAGAAAATATTCTAGAAATTTTCATTATGATAGGAGTTATAATGCTTTTGACTCACATGCCATGATTTCTTACAGTTCTAATTTTAATGGTAGGCCTAGGAGAAATTTTATGTCTCATGCTCCTAGGAAAGTGTGTAATAAACCTACCACTGTCTTTCATGCTTGCAACACTAAGTATGTTCTTTCATGTAAAAATGAAAAAGTGGTTGCTAGAAAGTTGGGGTCCAAATGCAAGGGAGACAAGACTTGCATTTGGGTCCCAAAGGATGTTGTAACTAACCTTGTAGGACCCAACAAGAGTTGGGTACCTAAGACCCAAGCCTAATATGCCTTGCAGGTTTATGCATCCGGGGGCTCAAGCTGGATTATCGACAGCGGATGCACAAACCACATGACAGGGGAGAAGAAGATGTTCACCTCCTACGTCAAGAGCAAAGATTCCCAAGATTCAATCATCTTTGGAGATGGGAACCAAGGCAAGGTTAAAGGTCTAGGAAAGATAGCTATTTCATCCGAGCATTCCATATCTAATGTGTTCTTAGTTGAATCGCCCGGATACAACTTATTGTCTATTAGTCAACTATGTAATATGAGTTATAATTGTCTGTTTACCAATATAGATGTGTCTGTCTTTAGAAGGAGTGATGGTTCATTAGCTTTTAAGGGTGTACTAGACGACAAACTCTATTTAGTTGATTTTTTGAAGGAGGAGGTCGATCTAGATGCATGCTTAATTGCTAAGACTAGCATGGGCTGGCTGTGGCATCGCCGTCTAGCACATGTTGGGATGAAGAACCTTCATAAACTTCTAAAGGGAGAACATGTGTTAGGTCTAACCAATGTATCTTTCGAAAAAGATAGACCTTGTGCAGCTTGTCAAGCAGGTAAACAGGTGGGAAGTACTCATCACAGCAAGAATGTGATGACCACGTCAAGACCTCTGGAGCTACTTCATATGGACCTCTTCGGACCCGTCGCCTATCTCAGCATCGGGGGAAGTAAGTATGGTCTTGTCATTGTTGATGATTTTTCCCGCTTCACTTGGGTATTCTTTTTGCAGGATAAATCAGAAACCCAAGGGACCCTAAAGCGCTTTCTAAGGAGAGCTCAAAATGAATTTGAGCTCAAAGTGAAGAAGATAAGAAGCGACAACGGGTCCGAGTTCAAGAACTTACAAGTGGAGGAGTACCTTGAGGAGGAAGGAATCAAGCACGAGTTCTCCGCTCCCTACACACCATAGCAAAATGGTATGGTAGAGAGGAAGAACATGACACTTATAGACATGGCGAGGATGATGCTTGGAGAATTCAAGACGCCCGAGCGGTTTTGGTCGGAAGCTATGAACACAGCTTGCCACGCCATAAACCGGGTCTACCTTCATCGCCTCCTCAAGAAGACCTCGTATGAACTTCTAACCGGTAACAAACCCAACGTCTCGTACTTTCGTGTATTTGGGAGTAAATGTTATATTCTAGTGAAGAAAGGTAGAAATTCTAAATTTGCTCCCAAAGATGTAGAAGGGTTTTTGCTAGGTTATGACTCAAATACAAAGGCGTATAGAGTCTTCAACAAATCATCGGGTTTGATTGAAGTCTCTAGCGACGTTGTATTTGATGAAACTAATGGCTCTCCAAGAGAGCAAGTTGATCTTGATGATGTAGATGAAGATGATGTTCCAACGGACACAATTCCCACCATGGCGATTGGAGATGTGCGACCACAGGAACAACAAGAACGAGATCAACCTTCTTCCTCAACGATGGTGCACCCCCCAACTCAAGATGATGAACAGGTTCATCAAGAAGAGGCGTGTGATCAAGGGGGAGCACAAGAAGAACAAGTTATGGAGGAAGAAGCACCACCAGCCCCTCCAACTCAAGTCCGGGCGACAATTCAAAGGAATCACCCCGTCGATTAGATTCTGGGTGACATAAGCAAGGGAGTAACTACTCGCTCACGATTAGCTAATTTTTGTGAGCATTACTCGTTTGTCTCTTCTATTGAGCCTTTCAGGATAGAAGAGGCCTTGCAAGATCCGGAATGGGTGTTGGCCATGCAGGAAGAGCTCAACAACTTCAAGCGAAATGAAGTTTGGAGTCTGGTGCCATGTCCAAAGCAAAACGTTGTGGGAACCAAGTAGGTGTTCCGCAACAAGTAAGACGAGCACGGGGTGGTGACAAGAAACAAGGCTCGACTTGTGGCAAAAGGTTATGCCCAAGTCGCAGGTTTGGATTTTGAGAGACTTTTGCTCCTGTGGCTAGGCTAGAATCTATTCGCATTTTGTTAGCCTATGCCGCTCACCATTCTTTCAGGTTGTTTCAAATGGACGTGAAGAGCGCTTTCCTCAATGGGCCAATAAAGGAGGAGGTGTACGTGGAGCAACCTCCTGGCTTTGAGGATGAACAGTACCCCGACCATGTGTGTAAGCTCTCTAAGGCGCTCTATGTACTTAAGCAAGCCCCAAGAGCATGGTATGAATGCCTTAGAGATTTCCTAATTACTAATTCTTTCAAGGTTGGGAAAGCCTATCCAACTCTTTTCACTAAGACTTGTGATGGTGACATATTTGTGTGCCAAATTTATGTCGATGACATAATATTTGGCTCTACTAACCAAAAGTCTTGTGAGGAGTTTAGCAGGGTGATGACACAGAAATTTGAGATGTCAATGATGGGCGAGTTGAACTACTTCCTTGGGTTCCAAGTGAAGCAACTCAAGGACGGCAACTTCATCTCCCAAATGAAGTACACACAAGACTTGCTCAAGCGGTTCGGGATGAAGGACGCCAAGCCCGCGAAGACACCAATGGGAACCGGCGGACATGTCGACCTCAACAAAGGAGGTAAGTCCGTTGATCAAAAGGCATACCGGTCTATGATAGGTTCCTTGCTTTATTTATGTGCTAGTAGATTGGATATTATGCTTAGCGTATGCATGTGTGCTAGATTTCAATCCGATCCAAGGGAGTGACACCTTGTGGCCGTTAAGCGAATTCTTAGATATTTAGTTGCTACACTTTGTTTCGGGATCTGGTATCCAAAGGGGTCTACCTTTGACTTGATTGGATACTCAGACTCCGATTATGTTGGATGCAAGGTTGATAGGAAGAGTACATCAGGGACGTGCCAATTCTTAGGAAGGTCCCTGGTGTCTTGGAGTTCTAAGAAACAAACCTCCGTTGCCCTATCCACCGCTGAAGCCGAGTATGTTGCCGCAGGACAGTGTTGCGCGCAACTACTTTGGATGAGGCAAACCCTCCAGGACTTTGGCTACAATATGAGCAAAGTCCCACTCCTATGTGACAATGAGAGTGCAATCCGCATGGCGGATAATCCTATTGAACACAGCCACACTAAGCACATAGACATCCGACATCACTTTTTGAGAGACCACCAGCAAAAGGGAGATATCGAAGTGTTCTATGTTAGCACCGAGAACCGGCTAGCCGATACCTTTACCAAGCCTTTAGATGAGAAAACCTTTTGCAGGCTACGTAGTGAGCTAAATGTCTTAGATTCGCGTAACTTGGATTGATTTATAGCATGCATGTGTTCTATGCCTTTGATCAAGTTAGTTTATGCATTTATGAGATTTCTAGTTTATGGTGCTCAAGTTGTGCAAGGGATCCCCGGACCTCACAAGTCCATGTGTGAATGATGCACATATCTAGGGGGAGAAGTGCTACAACTTGACCCTTTGAGACTAACGTTTGTTCTTGAGTTTACTTGATGTAGTCTCGAAGGTGGATTGAAAGGGAAATGTGAACTTGGACAATGCAAAGACTTCCACTGCACTCCGGTATTAACTCCAAGTTCATATCTATGCTCTTATTGCCTCTTTGCTCTTAATTGACAATTTTGGTGAAGCAATGGGGTTAAAGGGCCAAGAATGATCCCGTTTTGGTGCTTCATGCCAAAGGGGAGAAAATAAGGCCAAAGCAAATGGATCAGCTACCACTTGAGAATTTTGAAAATAGTAGAGTTAGAACTTTTGATTTGTCAAAACACTCTTACTGTCAAAATTTGGTCTCTTGTGGGGAGAATGTTTGATTATGGGAAAAAGGGGGAGTTTTTGGCTCTTAATCATTTTTACTCTTGGATTATCTCTCTTTGTGCCCAAACAAGTGTGTTTGACTTAGAGATAGGAAAATGAATTTGATTTGCAAAAACAAACCAAGTGGTGGCAAAGAACGATCCAAATATGTTAAATCTTGTCAAAGACTATTTTTGTTCTCAATTGCATTGATGTTGCACTTCTATTTGTTGCTTTTTGATGTGTTGGCATAAATCACCAAAAAGGGGGAGATTGAAAGGGTAATGTGCCCTTGGGCCATTTCTAGTATATTTTGGTGATTAAGTGTCCAACATATATTAAGTGGGTTATTATATGCCAAATGATAAATGGAGTGCAAATCAACAAGAAGGTATGTTTCTAAGACTTAGTACATTGATTTGGGTACTAATGTATTGTATCTAAGTGATAGAAACAGAAGAAAAAGGATTGGAAAAGAGTTGGCTGTGTACAGCCAACTGCTGCTCGGTCTGGGTGCACCAGACTGTCCGGTGGTGCACCGGACAGTGTCCGGTGTGCCAGACTGGCTTCCGACGAACTGGCCACTCTCGGGAAAACTTCGGCGGTGTATGACTATAATTCACCGGACTGTCCGGTGGTGCACCGGACTGTCCGGTGAGCCAACGGCCGCCAGCGCAACGGTCGGCCGCCAAATCCGCGGGCGACCCGTGGCCCGCTCCAACGGTCGGCTGGGGGCACCGGACTGTCTGGTGTGCACCAGACAGTGTCCGGTGCGCCAACCAGCCTGAAGTTGCAACGGTCGGCTGCGCCAGGAATGGAAGGAAATCGCGCACCGGACATGAATAGTGGCTGTCCGGTGGCACACCGGACTGTCCGGTGCGCCACCCGACAGAAGGCAAGATTAGCCTTCCAAGAATGCCTCCAACGGCTCCTAGCTGCCTTGGGGCTATAAAAGGGACCCCTAGGCGCATGGAGGAGAAACCCAAGCATACTTTGAGCATTCTAAGTTTTCCACACTCCGTCTCCGCGCACTTGATCGACCGTGTTAGTGATTTGAGCTCCGTTCTTGTAGTGAACTAGTTGTGCTTCATTTTGAGCTCAAGTCTTGGCTTGTGTGCGTGTGTATTGCTGCGGATTTGTGTGTGTTGCTTCCCATCCTTACTCTTGTGCTTTCACCGTGATCTTTATTGTAAGGGTGAGAGACTCCAACTTGTGGAGATTCCTCGCGAACGGGAAAAGAGATAAGAAAGAAGAACACCGTGGTATTCAATTTGATCATTGGATCACTTGAAAGGGGTTGAGTGCAACCCTCGTCCATTGGGACGCCACAACATGGAAGTAGGCAAGTGTTATACTTGGCCGAACCACGAGATAACTCGCGTGTCTGTTGTGATTGCTTTTCTGTGATTACTTGTGTGTTCGCAAGAGCTCGCCACTTAGCCATACTAAGACTTAACCAAGTTTTATTGGCTATTAGTTGTTGAATTTTACAGGATGACCTATTCACCCCCCCCCCCTCTAGGTGCTCTCACATTTACTAAAATGTCGTCATTTTATTCTTGATGCAAACATAAACTTCATACTTAAGCAGCTCCGGATCCAAGCCGCACCCAGTGATGGTGGATTAGATCAACCTGCAACTGAGTATATTTCACGGGATCATGCAGTTGATCGTACCTATTGTTGATGTACTCATTGCGCTCGGACATGGAACCATGAGTAGTGTCCGCCAACACGCCGATGTTATCGAAGCTTGTGTTCAAAGACGAAGGACCTTCATCTTCTACTATCATGTTGTGCAAGATGATGCAAGTTTTCATTATATCTCCAATGTGTTGTGGAGACCAACCATATGCAGGACCATGCACTATGGCCCATCTCTTTTGTAGCACTCCAAAAGTTCGTTCAATGTCTTTTCTAGCGGACTCTTGAATAGTGGCAAAGTATTGGGTCCTAACATCATACGGATGACAGATTGTCTTGACAAACGTAGGCCAGTCCGAATAAATACCATCTGCTAGGTAATATCTCATGTTGTACGTGTGTCCATTGACAGAGAAAGTGACTGGTGGACTATCACCAGTAAGATGCGAATCGAATAGGTTTGAACGCTGAAGAACATTGATGTCGTTACAGCTACCGGGCATGCCAAAGTATGCACGCCAAATCCATAGGTCATATGAGGCAACTGCTTCGAGGATCATTGTAGGGTGTTTACCGCGACAGGTAAACATCCCCTTCCTTGCAGTTGGGCAGTTACGCCACTCCCAATGCATGAAATCCACACTACCAAGCATACCAGGGAAGCTATGTGACTCTCCAACTTGGAGTAGCCTAGTGATATCAGCAGGAGTAGGTTTCCTGAGATAGTACCCCCCCAAAAGCGGTTTGGATGGCGGTGCAAAAGTGTTTCAAAGCCTCATGTGTCGTAGATTCACCAATTCGTACATATTCGTCAACGGCATCCGCAGGAACACCGTATGCAAGGATACGAACAGCAGCAACAGCTTTCTGAAGAGCAGATAGACCTAGCTCACCGGCACAGTTTGGACGCTGAACGAAGTAGGGATCCACTTGTTGCACAGCAAGAACGAGGCGCTCAAACACATGGCGACGCATGCGAAACCTATATTGCAAAATATAGTCAGTACAAGTGTGAAGCACGTACTATGGACGTGAATAGATGTGCGTACGAAAAAAGATACCTCCTCCGGAATTGAGCATCTGTGTAAACGGTTGCGCGCAAAAGTAGTTGGCTCGGATTTTTGCATCACCACTCATATGGTCACGATGGATTCGAACACGACCGAGAATGGAACCAGCATACCGACGCTCGTTACGTGCACGACGCCTACGATGTTGGTACGTCGCAACCTCCAAGTCATGTTCTTCATCTTCCATGTCTTGCGCGATCCTAAGAAAAATATTGGAATCTACATACCGGTTCATTGTTGTGGAGTAGTCTATGCCAAGTGTGAGTGAAGTGTTGAAGAGTGAGTGAGTATTTATGGAACGGATAGGCTTCGGAGACAAGCCATCCTCTTGTCGTGCAGACGAAGCTAGACGATGGTGTGGCGGAACTGCCCGAATTATTCCAACTTAAGTGCCTAAGTCCCGCCGTAGAGGCTAGACCACACTTAAATGGGAATAACCCGTCAATCCCTCGGATCTAGTCCGACAAGGCCATTGACAGGATCAAGTACCACAATCTCACTCGATGGTGAGTCACAGAGCAAATACAATAAAGCATAAAACCATGCATATAAGAGTATTAAATTATTACATCACCATCGGAGTTTTGCAAAAGTAGTCATCATTGTTCGAGTGCAGCGGAATAAAACTAACGATAAATAAATAGAGAGATGGGGAAGCCTGTCCCATCACTCCTCATGCTCCTCCTCCGCCGAGGCGGGGTCCCACTCGACAGTCCAACCCGGTGGCAAGATGGACAGCCAAGTCACTCCAGCAACCATGTCCTCCAAAGAAACTGTAAAATTGTGCCACAAGCAAGGCTGAGTATACTAATACTCAGCTAGACTTACCCGGTGTGAGGAGTCTACTCCTCTACCTCTAGACATGCAGCTGTTTGGCTGTGGGGTTTGGTTGCCAAAAGCACTAGCTGAGTTCTCAATCAAGTTTTAGTTCTGTCAAATTTTAAGTGTGACTCTCTTGAGGCTAAATGTGTACTATCTACTCATACATAGTAGCAAACATTTTTAGCAATCAACATCTTGTATGAACTCATCATATTTCCACTTGTTACTCAATGCAGTACAATGGATCAAGCAGTCTCATTAGCTGCGAGAAGCAGACGATTCGAATCGAGTTTTATCCTTGCAAGGTAAACCTAAACACACGACATGTAGGGGCACTCCGTCCCCACACACATTAACCGTCCCCATCGTTTCCCCGTCAGCAGAGAGGGGCTCACCGCGTTGGCGTACAATGCCTCACTGACCCCGACTGCCATCGTGCAGTGACCACACTTGTACCCACCATAACCGGAATGGGAGACCACGTCTCAGGTCGCATGAGGAGGGCAATCTGCTGCCAGGTTCAATCAGGTACTAGGCTTACCGATTTACCATATTTCTCGGTATGTGTTTAGTACGTTCAAACGCTTGACACAGGTATCCGCACGTTAATCATTATTCCAATTTACCATTGTCAGGGACCATAATTAGGGGTACCCTCAAGACTCCTAATCTCAGCTGGTAACCCCCATTAGCACAAAGCTGCAAAGGCCTGATGGGTACAATTAAGTCAAGGCTCGGTCCGCTCAAGGGACACGGTCTCCCCTCACCCGAGCCCAGCCTCGAGCAAGGGCAGCCGACCCCGGAGGATGCACGTCTCGCCCGAGGACCCCCTCAAGCAACGGGCGCACCTTCGGCTCGCCCGAGGCCTAGTCTTCGCCAAGAAGCAACCTTGGCCAAGTCGCCACGCCGATCGACCGTATCGCAGGAGCATTTAACGCAAACATTTAATGCAAAGGTGGCCTGACACCTTATCCTGACGTGCGCCCTTCAGTCGACATTGGGCAGGAACACTTGAGCCGTTCCGCTGGGACATTGGGCAGGAATGGGCGTGCCAACCTCCGGCCGGAGAAGTGCGTCATCTACCCCAGGGCATCCAGCATCGCATCGCCGACGATGTCAGGGTAAGGTCGCCACCGATTTCCAGTGGGGTCGGCCAAAACCTGGCTGCAGCGGCAATACTTCTCCGCGCGATGCCGGAGCCATCTACCACCGAGGGGCGGCGTATCCAGGGAGAGCTCAAGAATCTCCTGGAGGATGTCGCGGTCCGACGGGCCGAAAGCTCTGCCTCCCGAAGGCAGGGGTACCCCTCGGAACATCGCGCCGCGACTTCCCGATTCATGCGTGAAGCCTCGGTCCACACCGGGCGCACGCGCAACACAGCGCCTGCGGCCCCAAGTCGCCTCGGCAACGAGCACCATCACCGCAACTGTCGGGCCCACCTCGACGAGAAGGTGCGCCGAGGCTACCACCCCAGGCATGGGGGACGCTATGACAGCGGGGAGGATCGAAGTCCCTCACCCGAACCACCCGGTCCGCAGGCTTTCAGCCGGGCCATACGACGGGCGCCGTTCCCGACCCAGTTCCGAACCCCGACTACTATCACAAAGTACTCGGGGGAGACGAGACCGGAACTGTGGCTCGTGGACTATCGGCTGGCCTGCCACCTGGGTGGAACGAACGATGACAACCTCATCATCCGCAACCTCCCCCTGTTCCTCTCTGACACCGCTCGAGCCTGGCTGGAGCACCTGCCTCCGGGGCAGATCTCCAACTGGGACGACCTGGTCCAAGCCTTCGCCGGCAATTTCCAGGGCACGTATGTGCGCCCAGGGAACTCCTGGGATCTCCGAAGCTGCCGCCAGCAGCCAGGGGAGTCTCTCCGGGACTACATCCGGCGATTCTCGAGGCAGCGCACTGAGCTGCCCAACGTCACCGATTCGGATGTCATCGGCGCGTTCCTCGCCGGCACCACCTGCCGCGACCTGGTGAGCAAGCTGGGTCGCAAGACCCCCACCAGGGCGAGCGAGCTGATGGACATCGCCACCATGTTCGCCTCTGGCCAGGAGGCAGTTGAGGCCATCTTCCGGAAGGACAAGCAGCCCCAGGGCCGCCTACCGGAAGATGTCCCCGAGGCGTCAACTCAGCGCGGCACCAAGAAGAAAGGCAAGAAGAAGTTGCAAGCGAAACGCGACGCCGCCGACACGGACCTTGTCGCCGCCGCCGAGTACAAGGACCCTCGAAAACCTCCCGGAGGTGCCAATCTCTTCGACAAGATGCTCAAGGAGCCGTGCCCCTATCATCAGGGGCCCGTCAAGCACACCCTTGAGGAGTGCGCCATGCTTCAGTGCCACTTTCACAAGGTCGGGCCACCTGCGGAAGGTGGTAGGGCCCGTGACGACGATAAGAAGGAAGATCACAAGGCAGGAGAGTTCTCTGAGGTCCACGACTGCTTCATGATCTACGGTGGGCAAGTGGCGAACGCCTCGGCTCGGCACCGCAAGCAAGAGCGTCGGGAGGTCTGCTCGGTAATGGTGGCGGCACCAGTCTACCTAGACTGGTCCGACAAGCCCATCACCTTCGACCAGGGCGACCATCCCGACCGC
Organism: Zea mays; assembly: GCF_902167145.1. Taxonomy (NCBI): domain Eukaryota; kingdom Viridiplantae; phylum Streptophyta; class Magnoliopsida; order Poales; family Poaceae; genus Zea; species Zea mays. The sequence goes on along the minus strand of NC_050099.1, from coordinate 153,195,392 downwards.
GTGCCGAGCCCGGGGAAATACCCGCTCGTTGTCGACCCCGTCATCGGCAACGTCAGGCTCACCAAGGTCCTCATGGACGGGGGCAGCAGCCTCAACATCATCTACGCCGAGACCCTCGGGCTCCTGCGGATCGATCTGTCCTCGGTCCGGGCAGGCGCTGTGCCCTTTCACGGGATCATCCCCGGGAAATGCGTCCAGTCCCTCGGACAACTCGTTCTACCCGTCTGCTTTGGGACACCCTCCAACTTTCGAAGGGAGACCCTCACGTTCGAAGTGGTCGGGTTTCGAGGAACCTACCACGCAGTGCTGGGGAGGCCATGCTACGCCAAGTTCATGGTCGTCCCCAACTACACCTACCTCAAGCTCAAGATGCCAGGCCCCAACGGGGTCATCACCGTCGGCCCCACGTACCGACACGCGTACGAATGCGACGTGGAGTGCGTGGAGTACGCCGAGGCCCTCGCCGAATCCGAGGCCCTCATCGCCGACCTGGAGAGCCTCTCTAAGGAGGCGCCAGACGTGAAGCGCCACGCCGGCAACTTCGAGCCAGCGGAGACAGTTAAATCCGTCCCTCTCGACCCCAGCAACGACGCCTCCAAGCAGATCCGGATCGGCTCTAAGCTCGATCCCAAATAGGAAGCAGTGCTCGTCGACTTTCTCCGCGCAAACACCGACGTCTTCGCGTGGAGTCCCTCGGACATGCCCGGCATACCGAGGGATGTCGCCGAGCACTCGCTGGATATTCGAGCTGGAGCCCGACCCGTGAAGCAGCCTCTGCGCCGATTTGACGAAGAAAAGCGAAAAGCCATAGGCGAGGAGATCCACAAGCTAATGGCGGCAGAGTTCATCAAAGAGGTATTCCATCCCGAATGGCTTGCCAACCCTGTGCTTGTGAGAAAGAAAGGAGGGAAATGGCGGATGTGTGTAGACTACACTGGTCTAAACAAAGCATGTCCGAAAGTTCCCTACCCTCTGCCTCGCATCGATCAGATCGTGGATTCCACTGCTGGGTGCGAAACCCTGTCTTTCCTCGATGCCTACTCAGGGTATCACCAAATCAGGATGAAAGAGTCCGACCAGCTCGCGACTTCTTTCATCACACCTTTCGGCATGTACTGCTATGTTACCATGCCGTTCGGTTTGAGGAATGCGGGTGCGACATACCAAAGGTGCATGAACCACGTGTTCGGCGAACACATTGGCCGAACGGTCGAGGCCTACGTCGATGACATCGTAGTCAAGATGAGGAAGGCCTCCGACCTCCTTTCCGACCTTGGAGCGACATTCCGATGTCTCAAGGCGAAAGGCGTAAAACTCAATCCCGAGAAGTGTGTCTTCGGGGTCCCCCGAGGCATGCTCTTGGGGTTCATCGTCTCCGAGCGGGGCATCGAGGCCAACCCGGAGAAGATCGCGGCCATCACCAGCATGGGGCCCATCAAGGACTTGAAAGGTATACAGAGGGTCACGGGATGCCTTGCGGCTCTGAGCCGTTTCATCTCGCGCCTCGGCGAAAGAGGCCTGCCTCTGTACCACCTCTTAAGGAAGGCTGAGTGCTTCACTTGGACCCCTGAGGCCGAGGAAGCCCTTGGGAACCTGAAGGCGCTCCTCACGAACGCGCCCATCTTAGTGCCCCCCGCTGCCGGAGAAGCCCTCTTGGTCTACGTCGCCGCTACCACTCAGGTGGTTAGCACCGCGATCGTGGTTGAGAGACGAGAAGAGGGGCATGCATTGCCCGTCCAGAGACCAGTCTACTTCATCAGTGAAGTACTGTCCGAAACCAAGATCCGCTACCCACAAATTCAGAAGCTGTTGTACGTGGTGATCCTGACGCGGCGGAAGTTGCGACACTACTTCGAGTCTCATCCGGTAACTGTGGTGTCATCCTTCCCCCTGGGGGAGATCATCCAGTGCCGAGAGGCCTCGGGTAGAATTGCAAAGTGGGCGGTGGAAATCATGGGCGAGACGATCTCGTTCGCCCCTCGGAAGGCCATCAAGTCCCAGGTCTTGGCGGACTTTGTGGCTGAATGGGTCGACACCCAGCTCCCAACAGCTCTGATCCAACCGGAACTCTAGACCATGTTTTTCGACGGGTCGCTGATGAAGACAGGAGCAGGCGCGAGCCTGCTCTTCATCTCGCCCCTCGGGAAGCACCTACGCTACGTGCTACGCCTCCACTTCCCGACGTCCAACAATGTGGTCGAGTACGAGGCTCTGGTCAACGGGTTGCGCATCGCCATCGAGCTAGGGGTCCGACGCCTCGATGCTCGCGGTGACTCGCAGATCATCATCGACCAAGTCATGAAGAACTCCCACTGTCGCGACCCAAAGATGGAAGCCTACTGCGATGAGGTTCGGCGCCTGGAAGACAAGTTCTACGGGCTCGAGCTCAACCACATCGCCCGACGCTACAACGAGACTGCGGACGAGCTGGCTAAGATAGCCTCGGTGCGAACAACGGTTCCCCCGGACGTCTTCTCTCGAGACCTGCATCAACCCTCTGTCAAGACCGACGACACGCCCGAGCCCGAGGCACCCTCGGCTCGGCCCGAGGTACCCTCGGCCCCCGAGGGCAAGGCTCTGCGCGTCGAGGAGGAGCGGAGCGGGGTCACGCCTAATCTAAACTGGCAGACCCCGTACCTGCAATATCTCCACCGAGGAGAGCAACCCCTCGACCGAGCCGAAGATCGGCGGTTGGCGCGGCGCGCCAAGTCATTCGTCTTGCTGGGAGACGGGAAGGAGCTCTACCACCGTAGCCCCTCAGGCATCCTCCAGCGATGCATTTCCATCGCCGAAGGCTAGGAGCTCTTACAAGAGATACACTTGGGGGCTTGCGACCATCACGCAGCGCCTCAAGCCCTTGTTGGAAACGCTTTCCGACAAGGCTTCTACTGGCCGACCGTGGTGGCCGACGCCACTAGAATTGTCCGCACCTGCCAAGGGTGTCAATTCTATGCAAGGCAGACCCACCTGCCCGCTCAGGCTCTGCAGACCATACCCATCACCTGGACGTTTGCTGTGTGGGGTCTGGACCTTGTCGACCCCTTGCAGAAGGCACCCGGGGGCTACACGCACCTGTTGGTCGCCATCGACAAATTCTCCAAGTGGATCGAGGTCCGACCCCTAAATAGCATCAGGTCCGAACAGGCGGTGGCGTTCTTCACCAACATCATCCATCACTTTGGGGTCCCGAACTCCATCATCACCGACAACGGCACCCAGTTCACCAGCAGGAAGTTCCTAGACTTCTGCGAGGGTCACCACATCCGGGTGGACTGGGCCGCCGTGGCTCACCCCATGACGAATGGGCAAGTAGAGCGTGCCAACGGCATGATCCTGCAAGGGCTCAAGCCGCGGATCTACGACGACCTCAACAAGTTCGGCAAGCGATGGATGAAGGAGCTCCCCTCGGTGGTCTGGAGTCCGAGGACAACGCCGAGCCGAGCCACGGGCTTCACACCGTTCTTTCTAGTCTATGGGACCGAGGCCATCTTGCCCACAGACTTAGAATACGGTTCCCCGAGGACGAGGGCCTACGCCGACCAAAGCAATCAATCTAATCGAGAAGACTCATTGGACCAGCTGGAAGAGGCTCGGGACATGGCCTTACTACACTCGGCGCGGTACCAGCAGTCCCTGCGACGCTACCACGCCCGAGGGGTTCGGTCCCGAGACCTCCAGGTGGGCGACCTGGTGCTTCGGCTGCGACAAGACGCCCGAGGGCGGCACAAGCTCACGCCTCCCTGGGAAGGGCCGTTCGTCGTTGCCAAGGTTCTGAAGCCCGGGACGTACAAGCTGGCCAATAGTCAAGGCGAGGTCTACGACAACGCTTGGAACATCCGACAGCTACGTCGCTTCTACCCTTAAGATGCTTTCAAGTTATTCATACACCTCGTTCACACACAAAGTCTAGTCATCAAGGAAGGGTCAGCCTTGCCTCGGCAAAGCCCGACCCTCCCTCAGGGGCTAGAAGGGGGGAACCCCCTCTGTGTCAAAATTTTCCTTGGAAAAAGATCTTTTCTGCCAGAGTGTCTTTCGTGCTTTTCGACTACTTCGAAAGTGGATCCTGAAAACGACGGAGTACACTGAGCAGCCAAGGCTGACCGAACCGAGGGACTCCTACGCCTCCGGGATACGGATACCTCACTCATCACCTTCTGCGATAAGTAACTAACACTCGGATAAGTGATTCCGCGGACCGAACAAGTCTTCACGCTCGAAAACTCCTCTGCTGAAACGATTTTTCGGGCCTTCTCGACTACGTCGGTGACAGAACCCTATGGACGAGTAAGAGTGCACGTAAGTGGCAAGGCCAACCGAGCCGAGGGATTCCTACGCCTCCAGGATACGGATACCTCACTCGTCACCTTCCGTGAAAAGTAACTCTCGCTCAGACAAGCAATTCCGTTACCGACAAATAAGTCCAGATACTCGAAACAACAGGAAAAGGAACGCAGCTCTACAATGCGACAACAGTATGTTTGGGCCTCGGCGGCCGCAGAAAACATACGCACACTACAAGATAACCCGATCCTGCAGGCTCGGATCTTGACAGTTGAAGGGAGCAGCAACACCCTCGGCGTCAACTACACCTTCGGCGAGGTCCAGCCTAGCCTCGGACGGCGACGCGGTCGGAGGATCTCCACTCCGAAGGACGACATCAGCACCACGCCCAGGCCATCGCTGCCAGGGTCTTCTCCAGGAATTCAGCTCGAGCGGACGTCTCGGCCGACCACCCCGAAGCCTCAGCCAGCTGTCCCCCGAGGACATCAGCCCGGCCCGTGGCCTCGGCGACTCAACTCCGGCGTCAGTCCTGCCAGTGGACGACCCGGCCAGGCTCCGGCCGACCAAGTCTTCTTTTCGAGCCAACTCTGCCTCTGTCCATGCTGACACCGCTACCTCCGGCTTTGGCTCATCGAAGAGAGGCCGAGGGTTCCTTTAACTAAGCAAGAGAAGCCTCAGACAGCAAGGCTGACCGAGCCGAGGGACTCCTACGCCTCCGGGATACGAATACCTCACTCGTCACATTCGCACGAGGCGACTCGCGCTTGGCGAAGCGGTTCAAATAGCCGACAAGCGAGTCTTAGTGCTCGAAATGAGGGAAAAACACGGCTCCATGCCGAAAATACATACATGTTCAGGCCCCGACAACCACAATGAACAAGACACCAACACTCAAGGTGCCATTACAAACGGAACTCCGGTTCCACCTCCGCAGGTACGAACAACCCCACACGATTGGGGGGCCTGCGGTGCAACAGAAGGCCGACGGGTCACCCACCGTCGCCCGCTCCAGCAGCAGCGACAACGACCTCCACTCCGGGTGGCCGAACTGCAGCAACGATGTTCCCAGGGCGGACACCGCTGCAACAATGCCCTCGCCCGCATCTACGCTCGAGGGGCGAGGACAAGTACAAAGAGCCGGAGGCCCGGAGCGCGGATGGTGGCGGTGATCCCGCCGGCGACGAGGACTTCTCCAGCCGCCACCTCAGCACCGACGACGGGAGTCGTCGGCCCACCGGCAGGTCCCCACTTGGATCCTCCCGGACGGGCGGAGCACCGACCTCCGCGCAGAGGCGCCGTACCGGGGCAAAGGCAGGACATCCCCAGAACACGAACGCCGCCCTAGCAGCGCGCGACGTCTTGGGCGGTCCTCCGGTGCGCGCGGCGCAACAACCGCCCTTGCGGCGAGAGGAGGCACCGGGAGCCAAGCTAGAGCCAGCTGAGCCAGCGAGCCCGACGCGCTGAAGCTGACGACGCTCGCCGCCGATCGGCCCCGCGTTGTCGAAGTCCGCCCCTCCCGCTAGGCCGGTGAGCGTCCTCTCCCTTGAATGCTGAAGGAGAGGCTGACCCACGAACCCGCGCGGGAGGTAGAGCTCCAGCTCAGCCCGGCCTCCGCCCCAACAAGGATGATGAAGATCCTTGAAGCTGTGGGCGGGACCAAGATCGCAGCCCGGCTTGCTTCTCCCCACCCAGGGGCTGGTGGTCACCGTCTTGGGTGACCACCGGCGAGGGGATGCGGCCGGGCTGCCTGATGAAAATCCTTGAAGCCGAATGATGGCTAAAAGGTACCAACTTCCACGAAGTTGTGTTCCTCCAACGACAAGGCGGAAGGATTGCGGGTGTTCCCCATCCGGGGGCTCGGAAGGTGGAAAGACGTGATGCATAGGGGAGCGCGAAGACATGGTCGCCTTTCAAGGGGGTCACCCCCCTTTTAAAGGCAACTCTCCCCACTTGCGCCCTCAGCCATCGCGGGCTGAGTCTTCTCCAACACGCTCCAAGGTCCTCCCCCTACGCGTCATGCAAGCTGGCCCAAGGCAGAAGAAGCCAAACTGCTGCGCGCGGTGCATGCAACTGCCCAGCGGTTACAAGCATTCCTCCACTTTCGCCCAGACCAGCGGGTGAAAGGGCGGACAGCCATGCAGTCGGCATGCAACCGCGCCAAGTGGGCGCACCCCTTCGACTCCAACGCGCCCAGCATGGAGGCCCAGGCCCACACGTCATGCAACCAGCGCGCCGGTTGCTACATGCGAGCAACTGTACCGCCCCTCGCGCCACTACCGCGCCTCCTCGACTACGGAACCAGTACCGCGACTCGAGGCAACCCTGCGTATGGCCCAACAGTGCCAGCCAGGCGCATCGGTCACGGGCCAGTCAGCCGCGGGAGAAGGCGCGACGGTCGATGCAGCCAAAAATGGGCCGGCAGTAATGGCGGTGGCAGGCGGGCAGAAGCAGCGGTCACGTCGTCTGCCAAGCTCACGTCCCCTCATGGGACAGCGAGAGAACCCTCTCCCACGGCGTGAAGGCGGCGCGCCCGTAATCCGTTCCTCGAACGGCTCGCGCACGCGCAACGACTGCCCCACGAACCACTCGCCCTGTCGCATTAACTCCGCGGCGGGACATGCGGCACCTTTGGCAGGAGAAGCGGGCGACGCTTCGCCTTCGCCATAACGATCGCGTCAAAAAAGGTGCGCCACGTCGTTTCGATTTTGTTTCCTTTTCCTTTTCCTCTTTCTCTCTCTTACAACAGGGACCGGGAAAGGGATACCCCGAAAGGGATCCTTCTCCGCGAAGGAAACGGGCCCCGAGCCCCCCTACTGATCAGAGGTTCGAAGGCCGGCCCCTCGGAGGGGTTCAATAGCCGCCTCAGAGCGCTCGGGCTCCGCGCCCACTACTGGTCAGAGGTTCGAAGGCCGGCCCCCCGGAAGGGTTCAACGGCCGCCTCAGGCCACTCAGGCTCCGCGCCCACTACTGAATAGGGGTTCGTAGGCTGGCCCTCAAAGGGTTCACAGCCGCCTCAGACATAGAGCGAGGGATGACCCTGGGTACGTTCGATACATAACCAAGGCTCAGGATACGCTCCCAAGGTACCCTAGGACATTTCCGAGACCAGCGGGAACGATCTTGTAACAGAATCCTATCAGAGGGAGGCATCGAGCCCTCGGACCCCGTCAAAAGGGGACCGGGTCCGGCAGATCACCCGCAGGTACTTTTGGAGCGCGCCTCCGGGCCTCTAGCCGACCCTAACAAATGGGGCACGGGCCCTCACTGGAGACACCATGTTCGGCGCCCTCCAAGGGCAACATGGCGCTTCCCCCCTCCTCCTTGTGGAAAGGCGACGCGGGGGCGTATGTAAAAAAAGTCGAGTCTGTCCTTGACCGTCCTCTCGCTCTGTGCGGAGGCTCGGGGGCTGCTCTCGCAAACCCGGCTCCGGCCAAACCATTGACAGTGTCAACATACCAGCCCGAGAACTTGAGACCCGATCGTGCACCCGGGCTACGGCCAGCTCGCATGAGGGAACAACCAGACCGGCCGAAGCATCGCGAAACGCATTAAGACCTCGAAGGAGTCTAACCACTCCTCCGAGGCCTCGGGGGCTACACCCGGCGGGTGCGCTCGCGCGCACCCACCGGAACAAAACGCAACCGAGAAAGGCCGGTCCCCTTGCAAAAAAGTGTGACAAAAGCCTCCAAGCGAGTATTAACACTCCCTTCGAGGCTCGGGGGCTACTGTCGGGGACCATAATTAGGGGTACCCTCAAGACTCCTAATCTCAGCTGGTAACCCCCATCAACACAAAGTTGCAAAGGCCTGATGGGTACAATTAAGTCAAGGCTCGGTCCGCTCAAGGGACACGGTCTCCCCTCGCCCGAGCCCAGCCTCGGGCAAGGGCAGCCGACCCCGGAGGATTCACGTCTCGCCCGAGGACCCCCTCAAGCAACGGGCGCACCTTCGGCTCGCCCGAGGCCCAGTCTTCGCCAAGAAGTAACCTTGGCCAAGTCGCCACGCCGACCAACCGTATCACAGGAGCATTTAACGCAAACATTTAATGCAAAGGTGGCCTGACACCTTATCCTGACGCGCGCCCTTCAGTCGACAGAGCCGAAGTGACCTCAGTCACTTCGCCGCTCCACTAACCGGTCTAACAAGAGGACAGCGCCGCCTGCGCCGCTCCGACTGCTGCGCCACTCGACAGAGCGAGGCTGACAGCAGCCAAGTCCGGCCTCAGGCGCCATAGGAAACTCCGCATCGCCCGACCCCAGGGCTCGGACTCGGGCTCAGCCTCGGAAGACGATGAACTCCGCTTCGCCCGACCCTAGGGCTCGGACTCGGGCTCAGCCCCGGAAGACGACGAACTCCGCTTTGCCCGACCCCAGGGCTCGGACTCGGGCTCAGCCCCGGTAGACGACGAACTCCGCTTCGCCCGACCCCAGGGCTCGGACTCGGGCTCAACCCCGGAAGACGACGAACTCTGCTTCGCCCGACCCCAGGGCTCGGATTCAGGCACAGCCCCGGAAGACGACGAACTCCGCTTCGCCCGACCCCAGGGCTCGGACTCGGGCTCAGCCCCAGAAGACGACGAACTCTGCTTCGCCCGACCCCAGGGCTCGGACTCGGGCTCAGCCCCGGAAGACGACGAACTCCGCATCGCCCGACCCCAGGGCTCGGACTCAGCCCTGGCCTCAGCCGACGGTCTCCGCCTCGCCCGACCTAGGGGCTCGTACTCGACCTAGGCCTCGGAAGACAGACTCGACCTCGACCTCGGAGGGGCCACCACCTCGCCCAACCCAGGGCTCGGACCGACCACGTCACAAAAGGCGCCATCATTACCCTACCCCAAGCTAACTCAGGCTGCGGGAAACAAGACCGGCGTCCCATCTGGCTCGTCCCTGTAAACAAGTAACGATGGCACCCCGCATGCTCTATGATGACGGCGGCTCTCAGTCCCCTTACGGAAGCAAGGAGACGTCAGCAAGGACTCGACAGCCCCGACAGCTGTCCTTCCGCCAGGCTCCAGCGCTCCTCCGACGGCCACGACACCATACGAACCGGGTGCCAAAACCTCTCCGGCTGCCACGATGGCATGTACTTAGGGCACTAGCTCTCCTCCGCTAGACATGTTAGCACACTGCTACACCCCCATTGTACACCTGGATCCTTTCCTTACGCCTATAAAAGGAAGGTCCAGGGCCCTCTTACAGAGGGTTGGCCGCGCGGGGAAGGACGGGACGACGCTCGCGTAAGCCGCTCGCTCCCTCCCGCGCGGACGCTTGTAACCCCTACTGCAAGCGCACCCGACCTGGGCGCGGGACAAACACGAAGGCCGCGGGTTTCTCCTTTTACGCTTGTCTCCCTCTGGCTTCCTCCCCCCTTCGTGCTCCGTCTGGCGCCGACCCATCTGGGCTGGGGCACGCGACGACAATTTACTCGTCGGCCTAGGGACCCCCCGGGATCGAAACACGACACTCATCTCGTAGACAACCAATCCCCATGGATTGTTGTCCACACACTCGTATCATGATGATATGAAAGTGGGTACAACCAATTCCTGATCTCGCTGGAGTGCTAGAAAAATCACTCGTCTTCTACCGAAATCCTAATTAAATAAAGCAGCTACTCGACCTAGCATACTAGTATCCATCTCAAAAGGATTCCTGAGATCATGCAACTAGGGTTTCAAACAACTCCTACACCTAAGTGCACATTCAATCCTACAATCATTAAGTATAGTAAAATAGCATAAATAACAGGTTATGCATAAACTGGGGCTTGCCTTCTAAAGCAGTGGTAGGCAGATCCTCTGGTGCAGGCTCTGGTGCTGGATCCGGGGCTACCTCCTGAGCAGCTCCTTGCTCCGGCACGAGGACGTACTCTCCGTCAGCGTGGTTACAGTCTATCGAAATGCAATGAATATGTATGTCATGATTATGCAGGATTTAATAACATTATGCTAAAGGAAGAAAAACTAAGTTAATGAGTAACTTAGGGTTTCTTGGTCATACGTGGCTTTTAGTGGTTTATGCTTATCACTCTAGGTTTAGGTTTTGTTAAAGATAAGCATAGTGGATTGGTATTTCCTTTATAGGTTTCAGTGGACAATTTACAAAGGGTTTTAGGATGACACTAATTTCCATTATTCATTTTCCCTTTCTTTATTTTCTATTCATGAATTCTAGTGTAGGTTTGAACTACAACAGTGAATTAATTTTTTCCAAAAATTCTGTAAAAATTTCAGTGGGTTGCCATTGGTCATTATAGCCCATTCTAGGAATTTGAGGTTCAAAATAAAAAGGCTATGCTTTAGACAAAAATAACAAAAGTTGTGTAAATGGGCCACTTTGTACTACAACTCTCAACTAGGAATGGGTTCTGTCCTAAGGGTTATTTTGTTGGCATCTAACAGTAATAATAAGCTTCTGTGCCAAAAATCACAGAAAGCTAAGGGATGGTTATTTAGATGTGATTTTCCAAAGTTTAATGCCAAAAAGGCACTTTCTACTGCCTTGTCATTTGAAAAATGTCAAACAGCAGATTTCATATTTTTCCTAAGTTCTTAGTAACAAAACATTAGCTATCCCAAGGGTTGGGGTGTTTTCACCTTGGGGTTATTTTTGTAGGGTTTTTCTAAGTTTTCCTTATTTTTTAAATTAAAAGGGTATCCTATTTATTTTATACTAAACCAGAGTATAATAGGTTTTTCTAGTAAACTACATTGAATAGGTACCCTAACAAAAATAGGAGTGCCCCCTGGTTCATCATTTTAATCACCTTGTCTATTTTTCTTAACCTTAAGCATATTGTAAAATAAATGGCAAAAGCTACCTTAATGGGGTGGACAGAGAGGTTTAGCATTTTTAAACAGGTCAGTAGGTGGACATAAACTTCTCTAAATTTTCTTAACCTTAGTCAAATAGTGCAACTATTTTTCTTCCTATTATTTAGCTTTTGGCCAAAACAATAATTAAATCAGAACCTTAAAGTTTTCTGTAGTACATAGGGGTTTTATATTTTTCCTAAGTAGTTTATATTATTTAAGATCTGACAAAATTGGTTTGACTAAATTTGGATGAATGAAACAGAAGTTATGAATTATTCAAGTTCTGTTCAAATTTTAAATCAGATTTCATAAAAGGTTTCCTAGAAAACCACTTTGCACCGAGGTCCTTAGGTTATTTGTAAACTAACTCTCTCAGTTATACCCCCGCGCTACTATTCATCCGAGTCACTGACATTGCGCAAAACCCCCTGGCTTTCTCTTCTTCTCCCCCGCGGTCCCACCCTAGGTTTAAACAGTACCCGCGCGAAAGAAAAGAGTGGCGCGGCTTACCGGCGGCGAGAGAGGTCCGGCGAGGGGCGGGGTTGGCTCCGGGAGGTTCTGGCGGTCAAAACGATGTACGGCTCGACGGCGGGGTTGGCCGGAATCGCTCGGTCCACGTGTGCAGGCGGGTGTCCTCGTCGACGGCAGGTGGGCCGGCCAAACCACGGCGACCTAGTCCAATCCGATGGCACGGTGAGCTTCACGGGGTGATGTAGAGGCTATCTGTGCATTGAATTGAAAAATGGCACAGTGGCTTACCCGGTCCACGTGCGCCGGCGGGGTTCTGAACTCCGGCGAGCACAATTTCGCTATTCCGGTGGTGCGGGTCCTCGGTTTAAGCCTTGGCAAGCTTTACGGCCTCCCAGGGAAGCTATCCGAAGGCTTGGATCGAGCGAAGGAGGGCGGGAAAGGGGCTGGCCACGGTGGTTGCCCTCGGGCGGCTCTGGCAGGTCGCGGGGAGGTCGCCGGAGCTAAGGGCGAGCTCGGGGGAGTTAGGCGTGGTACGGAGGAGGCAACGGGGAAGGCAGCCGGGCACTGGGACGGGCTTTATAGCCGAGGCGCGGGCGTGGTCACGGGCGGTCGCGGGCGCGCGGGGGTTCGCGCACGGGCGTGCTCTGAGCGCGCCCCCGAGTGTCAGCCCGCGTCGAACACGTGGGAGCTCGCTTCTGCCATGGTTCAACGACAGATTTGAGCACCTTAGCGTGCATATCTTGGCAAAACCACTGTGTACGGTCTCTTCCCTGCTCCATATCCTACCTTTTTGCTGTGAGTTCCAAGTCAAGATATGGTCGGGGTAGGGAGATAGAGGGGTGAGAAGTTGCCTATGTCATAGCTGTCCAAACCGGGACAAAAGCTATGCCAAGTCGTGTCAAACGACATAGGGTAGGTGTCAACTTCCTCCAGGGTATTCTAGGGGTAATTTGGCGCCACTTTGTCAATTGGGTCGAAGTGTTTTGAATTTTGGATGAGGGTGAACATGGGTGATCTTTGTCCAAGGGTTAGTTTTGGACTTAGGCATTTTCTGATTTTTCTTTTGTGTTCAAACCTTTGGTGAACTTTTTGGGGCTTTTTTGAAATCTTTTTGGGGTTACTTTATTACTATTATTTGTAGGTTATGAAGTATACTACAACTTTTATATTTGGCCCAAGTCATGATCATAAGGTTTTCATGACCTTTTGATCCTACTTACACCTAGGGTTCCTATTGTCCAAAGGGGTTGGCTTTAGGGTTTTGGGCAATTCTCCCCTCTAGATGTGCATGACCAGCTAGGGCATGATATCCAAGATGGGTTGCACTTGCTTAGGACCTTGAATTCCAAGTTTGATGTACTTTGCTCAAACCAACCCACATGTGATAGTAGGTTAAATGGGGTAGCCCTGGGTGGACACCCTGAGTAACACCTGGGGTGTTACAGCCCTCCCCCTTAAAGGAATCTCGTCCCGAGATTTCAGGTAGAGTCCCTTGGAGGGGTGCTTGAAGGTGTGTTGGTGTGCTACTCTTTCTTTTACCCAGGTTTCTCTTGTTACTGCACTTCGAATGTCATTCTCTTTGCAATTTCAAAAGGAAGCCCTTTTTAAGTTAAATCCACAACTTAGACTATCCTTGTTATCTAAGTTTTTCTTATAATTGTATTCAAAGGGCAGGTGGGGGTGGGGTTTTGGGGTTACGTACTGACTCCTTTGGGCAGAAAGTCGGGGAAGCGAGAGCGTAGAAAATCCTCAGTCTCCCATGTCGCTTCTTCTACTGAATGGTGACTCCACTGAACCTTATACATTCGGATCGACCTTGCCCGTGTTGATCTCTCCTTCTAATCCAATACCTTGATGGGGTATTCTTGATAGGACAAGTCTGGTTCTATCTCAATGTCTGGTTCAGGTAGCACTTCAGTGGGTAGGCGGACACATTTCCACAGCTGAGATACATGAAATACATTGTGAACTGCTGACATGTGAGGTGGCAATTCCAATTGATAGGCTACGGGTCCAACTTGCTTTGATCTCATAGGGTCCAATGTAGCGAGGAGCTAACTTGCCCTTAATTCCGAATCTCTGGACACCCTTGGTGGGTGACACCTTAAGATAAACATGATCTCCCACTTCAAACTGTAGAGGCTTCCGCCTCTTGTCATGATAGCTCTTTTGCCTGGCCTAAGCAGCTTCTAAGTTCTTTGTAATAACTCTGACCTTTTCCTCTGCCTCAAGTACCAAATCTGGCCCAAATATTTCCCTTTCTCCTGCTTGAGACCAATTCAGCGGGGTCCTACACCTTCTCCCATATAAGGCTTCAAAAGGTGCCATCTTCAGACTGGACTGGTAGCTGTTATTATAAGAAAACTCTGCCAAAGAAAGACACTTGTCCCAATCCTTTCCGTAGTGTAGTGCACATGCCCGCAATGTGTCTTCCAAAATTTGATTTAGCCTTTCCGTCTGGCCATCTGTTTGGGGATGGTATGCTGAGCTTCGTATTACCTGGGTCCCAAGTGATTCTTGCAGCTGCTCCCAAAAGCGTGCCACAAACAGTGCTCCTCTGTCAGATACAATGGTCTTTGGAATACCATGCAACCGCACTATTTGATCAACATAAATTTCTGCATACTTCTCTGTCTTGTGGGTGGTATGCACTGGCAAGAAATGAGCAGTCTTGGTCAATCTGTCCACAATAACCCAAATGGAATCATGGTGCCTAGAAGTATTGGGCAACCCCACGATAAAGTCCATGCAAATGTCATCCCATTTCCACGATGGTATGTGAAGGGGTTGCAAAGGGTCTGCTGCCTTCAAATGACTGGCTTTGATTCTTTGGCAGGTATCGCACTCGGATATGTACTTGGCAATTTCCATCTTCATCCTAGTCCACCAGTATAAGGATTTGAGATCATGGTACATCTTGTTGCTACCAGGGTGCATGGAGAATTTTGAAAGGTGAGCTTCGTCCAGTATCTTCTTTCTGAGCTCAGGGTCCTTGGGAACAACCAATCGATCTCCAAACCATAAAATTCCCTTGCTGTCCTGACGGAAGCACTTGTATTTCTCTGCCTTTTGCTTGATCATGTCTTTAATAACCTGAACACCCTTGTCTTCAATCTGTGCCCTGACTATTTGCTCTTGCAATGTGGGCTCCACCGAGATATAGTTTAAGTCACCAGAAGAAACAACTTCCAGGTTCAATTTGCACAACTCATCACACAGGGTGGTAACTCTTGCATCCATGCTCATACAATTGCACTGGGCCTTTCTGCTCTAGGCATCTGCCACAACATTGGCCTTGCCCGGATGGTAATGTACTTCCAAATCATAGTCCTTGATTAACTCCAACCATCTCCTCTGCCTCATGTTCAAATCTGCCTGAGTGAAAATGTATTTGAGGCTCTTGTGATCCGTGTAAATGTTACAGTGAGCTCCCATCAGGTAGTGTCTCCATATCTTGAGAGCATGAACCACAGCTGCTAACTCCAGATCATGTGTAGGGTAGTTCTGCTCATGGGGTCTGAGTGCTCGGGAGGCATAAGCAATTACTTTGTTATCTTGCATTAAGACACATCCCAATCCAGTACCGGAAGCATCACAATAAACTTCAAAGGGCTTGGTGTTGTCAGGTTGAGCCAGCACTGGGGCTGTTGTCAAATGTTGCCTCAGTGTATGAAAAGCATCTTCGCACTTTTGGCTCCAATTATACTTGACTCCCTTCTTTAATAGTTCAGTCATTGGTTTGGCAATTCTGGAGAAATCCGGAATAAATCGTCGATAATACCCTGCCAATCCCAGAAAACTCCGAATCTGCCTCACTGTAGTCGGAGGTTTCCAATCCATTACCTCTTGTACCTTCTCAGGATCAACTGATATCCCATCCTGAGAAATTGTGTGACCTAAGAATTTAATCTCCTTTAGCCAAAACTCACATTTAGACAACTTAGCATAAAGATGATGATCGTGTAGCCGCTGAAGCACGATGTGCAGATGCTCAGTATGTTCATCTTCATTCTTTGAATAGACCAGAATATCATCAATGAAAACGACCACGAACTAGTCAAACTCTGGCATGAATACTGAGTTCATCAGGTACATAAAATAAGCCGGGGCATTGGTCAACCCAAAAGACATCACCAAAAACTCATAAAGCCCATATCTGGTTGAGAAGGCAGTCTTGGGAATATCACTGGCACGGATCTTGATCTGATGGTAACCTGAGCGAAGATCTATCTTGGAGAATACCTTGGCTCCCACCAACTGATCAAACAAAACATCAATGCAGGGCAGTGGGTATTTGTTCTTGATAGTCACCGCATTGAGAGGGCGGTAATCAACGCACATTCTCAAACTCTCGTCCTTTTCCTTCACAAATAAAGCCGGACATCCCCAAGGCGAAGTACTGGGGCGAATGAATCCCTTGTCCAACAACTCCTGCAGTTGCTTTTTCAATTCTGCCAATTCCGCGGGAGGCATCCTATAGGGTCTCTTGGAGATAGGAGCAGTCCCGAGTTGCAATTCAATGGCGAACTCAATGTCTCTATCCGGTGGCATTCCCGGCAATTCATCCGGAAAAACATCTGGGTAGTCACAGACCACTGGGATCTTTTCTACTGGGGATTCTAGCATAACGAAGGCACAAGAACGGGTACAACCTTGATCAGGCAAATATAAAACAGTCTCGCCATAAGCAGGGGAGTGAATTTCAATGGCCCTTGCTGCAATATCCAATACTGCCTAATGCCTGGTCAATCAGTCAGCTCCCAATATAATATCCATGCTATCCAATCCTAAGATGAGAAGGGTGGTTCTAATCACAAGACTACCAAATTTTATA
Source organism: Zea mays (assembly GCF_902167145.1). Lineage (NCBI taxonomy): Eukaryota > Viridiplantae > Streptophyta > Magnoliopsida > Poales > Poaceae > Zea > Zea mays. The sequence goes on along the minus strand of NC_050099.1, from coordinate 153,178,993 downwards.
GGCACTTGCCTGTTGATTTGATAGGTGGCAACCCTGCCTCCTGGTGTTGAAATTGTAATGCCCCCATCGGTGTGGTGAAAGGGTAACTGGCACTTGGCACTAAATTTGGCACTGATAAAACTATGCGATGCACTAGAATCAAAAAGAATAATAGCAAGATAATTCAAAACTGTAAAGATACCAGTCATGACGGGTGCTCCCTTTGGAATATCAGCCATGGTGGTGAAGTTCAGCCTGCCCTGCCTCACATGCACCTTTTGTCTCTTGCCTTGATTCTGATTAACATTCTGCCCCTGTCTCTGCTGGTTCTTGGGGCAATTCTTGGCATAATGTCCGGTGTTGCTGCATGTGAAACACCTATTGTCATTTGCCTGGCGATACTGCTGCTGCTGTTGATTGTTCCTCTGAGCTGGAAACTGGGTGTGGTTGGGTGCCTGCGGCTGCTGCTGCTGTGGTCGGATCACCCATCGCCCTTGTTGCTGCTGAGGTCCCCTGTTCTGAGTGTCAGACACAATCCTGAAGCACTGTGGCTGAGCTGAAGGTCCTGCCGCAGGGGTCTTCCTTTTCTTTTCTGCCTGACGAGCTGTGATACAGTCCTCCTGGGAGATGGCCATGTTGACCAACTCATTATAGCTGTTGGCCCTGATGGTGTTGAGACGGTCACGGAGCTTAGTGCTGAGCCCCCTCCTGAACCTGTCTCTCTTCTTCTCGTCCGTGTCTGCATGATACCCGGCATACTGGCACAGGTCATTAAAAGCCTGAGCATACTGCAACACTATCCTGTTGCCCTGAGTGAGTGCCAGAAACTCGTTGATCTTTCGGTCCATAATTCCGGCTGGTATATGGTGCCCCCTGAAAGCTGCCTTGAACTCTCTCCATTCCACCTCTCGATCATCTGGCTGCATAGCAAGAAAATGGTCCCACCAAGTCCTTGCGGGTCCACGAAGCTGCTGGGTGGCGAACCTGACCTTGGTGACCTCTGAGCAAACTCCATGGAGTAGCGGGAATTTGGATTCCACTACTCTCAACCACACATCTGCATCAAGTGGGTCCTCTGCCCTGGTGAACAATGGATGTTGGGTACTGAGGAACTCCTGGTAGGTAGCTGCCGCGGGGTGACGCTGATGATCTCCACCACCATAGTGCTGAGGTGGTGGCTGACACTGAGCTAGCTACCTCAAGATCTCATTCTGCTGAGCCATTAGCTCCTGCAGAGTAGGAGGCGGTGGCGGCGGTGGAGGAACGCGCTCATTCTGACCACGACGCGCTCTCCGGCCATCTGAAAAATCACATATATCCTCAATAACACATCTTCAAGTTTAAGGTTTAATCGCAGTGAAAGAGTCAAAAGGCGAATTGATAGATTCTAACATAAACATAAAGGATTTAAAAAGGCATAAACTTTTTCTTCCCAGTTTAAAACTGACATCATCCATCAACCATGCTTCCAAAAGAGTTTATGATGATTACATCAATGGCCCAAAAGACTCAACTCTATCTAGCCTAGTACCTCAAGGGTGCAAAAGCTAAGCTAGCTGTGAGGAGTCCTACCATCACCGACTTCTAACACTACTCTTGATACCTAGTGGGCGAACGAGGCAACACTCGACTCGGGGGAAGGTGGTATCCCTGAGCCAGCAGTGTCCAAGCTGGAGGCAGGCTCCTCTCCTCCCTCAATGTCGACGTCCTCGTTGGCATCCATATCCTAGATCTCCTGGTGATGCATATCCAGGTGCTCATTAGCCTCGGCAAGCTGCTGCTGGGTGTTAATAAGCTGATCCTCGAGAACCTTGATGGTGTTCTCCCTGGTTCCCACTAATTCCTCTAGCTCTTGGATCTCATTTGACAGCTGTTCCACCTGCAAGTCCTTTTCCACCATCTCAGTGGACAAATCAACTACAAGCTCATCTCTGTTGTCCAGGGTGATCTTTGTTGCCTCCAACAGTGCCATCAGGTGGGACATTGCTTCACCACGCATCACTTGTAGACGGTACAGGGCATTCATGCACCACACGGTCAACTGAGCAGTCTGACCTGGGTAGATAGCCCAGATGTCCTTGGCGTGCTCCACCCGATCCTTCCACATTGGGTCGTCCTCCCTTTTTGCGGGGAACAAGCCAATGGGGTGGGTAGACAGCTCCAAGGGATGGAATCCGCAGAAAGTGGTCAACCCGTGCAGAGCAATCGCCTCAATCGTGTCCTCAGCCCGGTATCCAAAAGACTCAGAGTCCAGTGAACGTCAGCCTAGCTGCAGGGGATGAGGCTCCAGGGTCATCCTCACCCTACAGCGGGGCACTCGGTGCTTCTCGAACTGCTGCACCGCGTACTGAGGAGGTGTCGTGTATCTGGCCCCCTGAAGTACCTCCCACAAAATGCGGGGAAAGCCCTCTCGTGCAAGCCCGTCAGTGTGGGACAGTGCATTCCCGTCGTCTGAGGATCCGTGGGAAGTCATCTGTGTACGGTTAAGCGTAAGCAAAAGAAAAAGAATTATAAAAAGAAAAAGGGAATACGACTCAGCCTCTCTCTAATTAGAAAAATGGTACTGGGGTACTTAGTTGGTCATCATTTTGTATTTAAATCTTTACTCAATTATCTATTTGTTTATTTAAGAATGCATGCATGCTCGTCCTAAACGACCTCACATCAATATAAAGGGAATAGGGAAGAACTCCCATCCCTTATAGTAGCCCGTAGGGCTTAAACACTTAGCCACCTAGCTAACCTTCTATCATCCTAAGGCTTCACGTCCGAGGTCTATCTTGATCGTCCTACGATCTACCCAACGTTGTTTCTATCAAGTTTTACTTCGGAAAAGGATGGTATTTATATTTTATTGATTCCTCTGTGGTGGTACAAGCTCTGATACCAGCTGTGGCGGAACTGCCCGAATTATTCCAACTTAAGTGCCTAAGTCTCGTTGTAGAGGCTAGACCACACTTAAATGGGAATAACCCGTCAATCCCTCGGATCTAGTCCGACAAGGCCACTGACAGGATCAAGTACCACAATCTCACTCGATGGTGAGTCACAGAGCAAATACAATAAAGCATAAAACCATGCATATAAGAGTATTAAATTATTACATCACCATCGGAGTTTTGCAAAAGTAGTCATCATTGTTCGAGTGCAGAGGAATAAAACTAACGATAAATAAATAGAGAGATGGGGAAGCCTGTCGCATCACTCCTCATGCTCCTCCTCCGCCGAGGCGGGGTCCCACTCGACAGTCCAACCCGGTGGCAAGATGGACGGTCAAGTCACTCCAGCAACCATGTCCTCCAAAGAACCTGTAAAATTGTGCCACAAGCAAGGCTGAGTATACTAATACTCAGCTAGACTTACCCGGTGTGAGGAGTCTACTCCTCTACCTCTAGACATGCAGTTGTTTGGCTGTGGGGTTTGGTTGCCAAAAGCACTAGCTGAGTTCTCAATCAAGTTTTAGTTCTGTCAAATTTTAAGTGTGACTCTCTTGAGGCTAAATGTGTACTATCTACTCATACATAGTAGCAAACATTTTTAGCAATCAACATCTTGTATGAACTCATCATATTTCCACTTGTTACTCAATGCAGTACAATGGATCAAGCAGTCTCATTAGCTGCGAGAAGCAGACGATTCGAATCGAGTTTTATCCTTGCAAGGCAAACCTAAACACACGACATGTAGGGGCACTCCGTCCCCACACACATCAACCGTCCCCATCAATTCCCCGTCAGCAGAGAGGGGCTCACCGCCTTGGCGTACAATGCCTCACTGACCCCGACTGCCGTCGTGCAGTGACCACACTTGTACCCACCATAACCGGAATGGGAGACCACGTCTCAGGTCACATGAGGAGGGCAATCTGCTGCCAGGTTCAATCAGGTACTAGGCTTACCGATTTACCATATTTCTTGGTATGTGTTTAGTACGTTCAAACGCTTGACACAGGTATCCGCACGTTAATCCTTATTCCAATTTCCCATCTCGTAGACAACCAATCCCCATGGATTGTTGTCCACACACTAGTATCATGATGATATGAAAGTGGGTACAACCAATTCCTGATCTCGCGCGAGTGCTAGAAAAATCACTCGTCTTCTACCGAAATCCTAATTAAATAAAGCAGCTACTCGACCTAGCATACTAGTATCCATCTCAAAAGGATTCCTGAGATCATGCAACTAGGGTTCAAACAACTCCTACACCTAAGTGCACATTCAATCCTACAATCATTAAGTATAGTAAAATAGCATAAATAATAGGTTATGCATAAACCGGGGCTTGCCTTCCAAAGCAGTGGCAGGCAGATCCTCTCGTGCAGGCTCTGGTGCTTGATCCGGGGCTACCTCCTGAGCAGCTCCTTGCTCCGGCACGAGGACGTACTCTCCGTCAGCGAGGTTACAGTCTATCGAAATGCAATGAATATGTATGTCATGATTATGCAGGATTTAATAACATTGTGCTAAAGGAAGAAAAACTAAGTTAATGAGTAACTTAGGGTTTCTTGGTCATACGTGGCTTTTAGTGGTTTATGCTTATCACTCTAGGTTTAGGTTTTGTTAAGGATAAGCATAGTGGATTGGTATTTCCTTTATAGGTTTCAGTGGACAATTTACAAAGGGTTTTAGGATGACACTAATTTCCATTATTCATTTTCCCTTTCTTTATTTTCTATTTATGAATTCTAGTATAGGTTTGAACTACAACAGTGAATTAATTTTTTCCAAAAATTCTGTAAAATTTGCAGTGGGTTGCCATTGGTCATTATAGCCCATTCTAGGAATTTGAGGTTCAAAATAAAAATGCTATGCTTTAGACAAAAATAACAAAAGTTGTGTAAATGGACCACTTTGTACTACAACTCTCAACTAGGAATGAGTTCTGTCCTAAGGGTTATTTTTGTTGGCATCTAACAGTAATAATAAGCTTCTGTGCCAAAAATCACAGAAAGCTAAGAGATGGTTATTTAGTTGTGATTTTCCAAAGTTTAATGCCAAAAAGGCACTTTCTACTGCCTTGTCATTTGAAAAATGTCAAACAGCAGATTTCATATTTTTCCTAAGTTCTTAGTAACAAAACATTAGCTATCCCAAGGGTTGGGGTGTTTTCACCTTGGGGTTATTTTTGTAGGGTTTTTCTAAGTTTTCCTTGTTTTCTTAAATTAAAAGGGTATCCTATTTATTTTATACTAAATCAGAGTATAATAGGTTTTTCTAGTGAACTACACTGAATAGGTACCCTAACAAAAATAGAAGTGCCCCCTGGTTCATCATTTTAATCACCTTGTCTATTTTTCTTAACCTTAAGCATATTGTAAAATAAATGGCAAAAGCTACCTTAATGGGGTGGACAAAGAGGTTTAGCATTTTTAAACAGGTCAGTAGGTGGACATAAACTTCTCTAAATTTTCTTAACCTTAGTCAAATAGTGCAATTAGTTTTCTTCCTATTATTTAGCTTTTGGCCAAAACAATAATTAAATCAGAACCTTAAAGTTTTCTGTAGTACATAGGGGTTTTATATTTTTTCTAAGTAGTTTATTTTATTTAAGATCTGACAAAATTGGTTTGACTAAATTTGGATGAATGAAACAGAAGTTATGAATTATTCAAGTTCTGTTCAAATTTTAAATCAGATTTAATAAAAGGTTTCCTGGAAAACCACTTTGCACCGAGGTCCTTGGGTTATTTCTAAACTAACTCTCTCAGTTATACCCCCACGCTACTATTCATCCGAGTCACTGACATTGTGCAAAACCCCCTGGCTTTCTCTTCTTCTCCCCCGCGGTCCCTCCCTAGGTTTAAACAGTACCCGCGCGAAAGAAAAGGGTGGTGCAGCTTACCGGCGGCGAGAGAGGTCCGGCGAGGGGCGGGGTTGGCTCCGGGAGGTTCTGGCGGTCACAACGATGTACGGCTCGACGGCGGGGATGGCCGGAATCGCTCGGTCCACGTGCGCAAGCGGGTGTCCTCGTCGGCGGCGGGTGGGCCGGCCAAACCACGGCGACCTAGTCCAATCCGATGGCACGGTGAGCTTCACGGGGTGATATAGAGGCTATCTGTGCATTGAATTGAAAAATGGCGCAGTGGCTTACCCGGTCCACGTGCGCCGGCGGGGTTCTGAACTCCGGCGAGCACGATTTCGCTATTCCGGTGGTGCGGGTCCTCGGTTTAAGCCTTGGCAAGCTTTACGGCCTCCCAGGGAAGCTATCCGAAGGCTTGGATCGAGCGGAGGAGGGCGGGAAAGGGGCTGGCCATGGTGGTTGCCCTCGGGCGGCTCTGGCGGATCGCGGGGAGGTCGCCGGAGCTAAGGGCGAGCTCGGGGGAGTTAGGCGTGGTACGGAGGAGGCAACGGGGAAGGCAGCCGGGCACTGGGGCGGGCTTTATAGTCGTGGCGCGGGCGTGGTCACAGGCGGCCGCGGGCGCGCGGGGGTTCGCGCACGGGCGTGCTCTGAGCGCGCCCCCGAGTGTCAGCCCGCGTCGAACACGTGGGAGCTCGCTTCTGCCATGGTTCAACAGCAGATTTGAGCACCTTAGCGTGCGTATCTTGGCAAAACCACTGTGTACGGTCTCTTCCCTGCTCCATATCCTACCTTTTTGCTGTGAGTTCCAAGTCAAGATATGGTCGGGGTAGGGAGATAGAGGGGTGAGAAGTTGCCTATGTCATAGCTGTCCAAACCGGGACAAAAGCTATGCCAAGTCGTGTCAAACGACTTAGGGTAGGTGTCAACTTCCTCCAGGGTCTTCTAGGGGTAATTTGGCGCCACTTTGTCAATTGGGTCGAAGTGTTTTGAATTTTGGATGAGGGTGAACATGGGTGATCTTTGTCCAAGGGTTAGTTTTGGACTTAGGCATTTTCTGAATTTTCTTTTGTGTTCAAACCTTTGGTGAACTTTTTGGGGCTTTTTTGAAATCTTTTTGGGGTTACTTTCTTACTATTATTTGTAGGTTATGAAGTATACTACAACTTTTATATTTGGCCCAAGTCATGATCATAAGGTTTTCATGACCTTTTGATCCTACTTACACCTAGGGTTCCTATTGTCCAAAGGGGTTGGCTGTAGGGTTTTGGGCAATTCTCCCCTCTAGATGTGCATGACCAGCTAGGGCATGATATCCAAGATGGGTTGCACTTGCTTAGGACCTTGAATTCCAAGTTTGATGTACTTTGCTCAAACCAACCCACATGTGATAGTAGGTTAAATGGGGTAGCCCTGGGTGGACACCCTGAGTAACACCTGGGGTGTTACAGATGGCTTGTTGAAGAAGTGTCTGGCTTACGGTGGAAGCATGTCAATTTCGAAACATTTTTTTCATACGAATGAAATACTGTGGCACGTTTTATCGACAACAATTGCACACAACATAACATCAAATGTTATTTATTTTGTACAATTCGAAATTATTAAACAACCATTATTTTTATATTATTATTTGTAAAATTATTAAATACACTATTTTGCGCATCCTTTGTATAGCATTAAATGGGTACAAAACAAAGAAAACAGAAAAATAAATGGAAAAAGGAATTTTGTTAACACTGTAGCTTTAGGGGACCGAATTTAGGGGACGTTACTAGAGACTCAGAAAATATAAAGGACATAGAATAATCCTTTAGGGGACGAAATTTAGGGGATGCTGCTAGACACAGCCTTATGACATCATGCATGGAAGCCATTGTTTATACTTCTAGAACAAGGTAACAAGTATAAATGTTCAAACGGGCTACCCAGCACGGCGGCCGGTCCAAGCCGATCTGACGAAGGGTCATGCTGGGCAGGGTCAGACATGAGAGGGTCGAGTTAGATGGTCGCCCAAGTCCTTAAAATATTAGGCCTCCTCAAATATATACTTAAATATAATACTTAGTTATTTAATCAGTCTAGCATTATTCGCTTGGTTGACTTACACGTCCAATACTACAGCCTGCTATCTTGGTCACATAAGCGGGCAACCTAGCCTCTGTTATCTTGCTCACGTAACGTAAGTCAGAAGTGGCTGTTGGCCTGCTCACGTAAACCGGTTCTCAAGTCAGGACTCAGAACAGAATACATCCAGAAAACCAAATTCTTGTCGTGATGCCGGCACCATGTCACTAAAGGTCTGGATAGTCTAGGCAGGTCTACAAATGCCAGGACACGCCATCGACGACCGACCTTCGCACATACACATATGCGTATACCATAGTGTCGGCGTTCCGAGACCGGGGGTCCCTTGGGCCGACGAGTGAGTGTCGCCGCGTGCCCCAGCCCAGATGGGTCGAGCGCGAGGGCAAGCGCGAAGGGGGAGAAGCGAGGCGGCCGGAGACCGGCGTGAGAGAGGTGGGAATCCCGCGGCCTTTGTGTTCGTCCCGTGCCCAGGTCGGGTGCGCTTGCAGTAGGGGGTTACAAGCGTCCACGCGGGAGAGGGAAGCGAGCGGCCCCAGGAGAGCGCATGTCTCGTCCTCGTCCCCGCGCGGCCAACCCTCTCTAAGAGGGCCCTGGTCCTTCCTTTTATAGGCGTAAGGAGAGGATCCAAGCGTACAATGGGGGTGTAGCAGAGTGCTACGTGTCTAGCGGAGGAGAGTTAGCGCCCTAAGTACATGCCGTCGTGGCAGCCGGAGAGGTTTTGGCACCCAGCTGGTATGATGTCGTGGCCGTCGGAGGAGCGATGGAGCCTGGCGGAGGGACAGCTGTCGGAGCGGTTGAGTCCTTGCTGACGTCCTCTTGCTTCCGTAAGGGGGCTGAGAGCCGCCGTCGTCACAGAGTACGCGGGGCGCCATTATTGCCTATCTGGCGGAGCTAGCCAGATGGGACGCCGGTCTTGTTCCCTGCGGCCCGAGTCAGCTCGGGGTAGGGTGATGATGGCGCCTCCTATTGACGTGGCTGGCCTGCGCCCTAGGTTGGGCGATGCGGAGGCTCCTCCGAAGCCGAGGTCGAGTCTGTCTTCCGTGGCTGAGGCCGAGTCCGAGCCCCTAGGTTGGGCGAGGTGGAGGTCGTCGGCTGAGGCCAGGGCAGAGTCCGAACCCTGGGGTCGGGCGGAGCGGAGTTCGCTGTCTTCCGGGACTTAGCCCGAGTCCGAGCCCTGGGTCGGGCGGAGCGGAGTTCGTCGTCTTCCGGGACTTAGCCCGAGTCCGAGCCCTGGGTCGGGCGGAGCGGAGTTCGCCGTCTTCCGGGACTTAGCCCGAGTCCGAGCCCTGGGTCGGGCGGAGCGGAGTTCGCCGTCTTCCGGGACTTAGCCCGAGTCCGAGCCCTGGGTCGGGCGGAGCGGAGTTTCCTATGGTGCCTTTGGCAGGGCCTGACTGCCTGTCAGCCTCACTCTATCAAGTGGCACCGCAGTCGGAGTGGCGCAGGCGGCGCTGTCCTTCTGTCAGGCCGGTCAGTGGAGCGGCGAAGTGACGGCCACCCCCGGGAAAGGCCACTTGTCATCGCCAAAGTTCTGGAGCCCGGAACGTACAAGCTGGCCGGCGGTCAAGGCGAGGTCTACGGCAACGCTTGGAACATCCGACAGCTACGTCGCTTCTATCCTTAAGATGTTTTCAAGTTGTTCGTATACCTCGCTCCCACAAAAGTCTCAGTCGTCAAGGAAGGGTCAGCCTCGCCTCGGCAGAGCCCGACCCTCCCTCGGGGGCTAAAAAGGGGGAACCCCTCAAGATTGGGTGTACCTCTCCGCATCCAAAATTTTCGGTCAAAAAGGCTTTTGCGTTCTCCCGGCTATATCAGAAGCAGGGCCCCAAGGAGCGAACGTGGGTGCATGTAAGTGGCAAGGCCGACTGAGCCGAGGAATTCCTATGCCTCCGGGTTAGGGACACCTCACTCATCACCCGCCACGAAAAATGACCCCTACTCGAGAAGCCACCCTGTTATTGACAGGCAAAGCCGGACACGCAAAATAAAAGGAAGAGGAGTACGACTTCATGCAATAGAAACAAAGTGTTCAGGCCTCAGCGGCCGCAGAAAGACACACGTGCATCCAACAGAAACTGCTCCAACGGAGTTAGGCGTCGCCTTGGGAAGGAGCTGCGCCTTCAGCTCCGTCTCCGCCTTCGGTAAAGTCCATCTCGGCTTCCGGCGACGGTGCAGGGGGGAGGATCTCCGCCTCAAAGGTGGTCGCCAGCACTGCGCTCGGACCCGCGGCGACCGCGTCGAGCCGCTGGACTTCTGCCAGGGCAGCTTCGTCTTCGTCAGGAAGACAATACCCCTCACTAACCCGCTCCAGGTCCACAACATAGTGGGAAGCGAGCACGGCGAAGGCCCGCCTGACGCCGTGGTGTAGCGCCTCACGGAGCCTGCCGCGCACGTGATCACCCAAGGCTTGAAGGCGACTTTGAGGGGAGCTTCCTAAGGGGACGTCGCCGAAGCCAAGGATCCGATAAACATCCGAGACGGCTTCGGACATGGCCGCGTGGTCGGCCTCCCTCTGCTCGGCCGCCCCGGCAAGCGCCTCGGCAAGCGCCTTGGCGGACTCATCAAGGGCGGACTCGAGCTATGCGAACAGCCAGAAGAAAAATCTCAAACACCAGCAAAGGGAACGAACAGGAAAGAGAGCCAAGGATGGCCAAGGCGTACCTCCGGCTCGGGCGCGCTGCTCCGAGGCCGCGACCTGGGCTACGGCTAAGTCGGCTACAAGGGTTTCGGCCCGGCTTTCAGCCTCGGCAGCCCGGCCCCGAGATTGGTCCCACTCCTCGACGACCCGGTCGAACTCCGACCGCTGCCGTTGCGCTTCTGCGCGCGCCACGGCCGCCTCCGCGCGCGCCGCTGCCGCCTCCGCGCGCGCCGCTGCCGCCTCGGCTCTCAGGTCAGTACAGAGCAACTGGAGGTCCGCTACCTCGGCACCCTGCTGAGAAAGGCGCGCAGTAGCCCCAGCGAGCGAGGTCCTCAGGGATCGTAGCGAGCCCCAGACGTCGACCTCGCGGCGGATGAACGACGACTTGGCGGCGCTCCGATCCGTCAGATCCTGAGGGAAGGAAGCGGGGCGTCACGAAGAACGCCTCGGTCACAGAAGAGAAAAGGTATGCCTGAAACCGTTACCCGGAGGATTTTGGGGACGTCCCTGCAGAAAACCTCCAGCGACGACCGGAGCGACCCCACCGTTGCTTCAGCACACTCGCGGAGCTCATCCCAGGACTGGTCCTCCCGTTCATCGTCGAGAACGAAGACGGGGTCCGAGGCCTCACGGGTCCGGAACCGGAGCAACTGGCGCCGGCCCTCGGAACTCTGCCGCACGGCGACGAGGCCGCCGCCCGGCGGGACAGATCGCGCCTCCACGCCCCCCTCTTCCGAGGCACCAAGCGCCGACGCATCAGCCGTCTTGACGTCGGCAGCAACCAGTCGCTCTCCGACTGGGACGACGGCGACTTCGGTAGCGGCAGGCGCCGGCATGGCCGGCACGTCTGGTGGGCTCGGGACCACGTCAGCGTCAGCCGCCTCCCCTATCACAATGGCCGCCTCGGCAGAAGAGCCAGCCTCGGGAACCTGCTCCACGGCGACCCGTGCCGCCCGAGCCCCCTGGGGTGGAACGCCTTGCGAGAGGGTCGGCTGAACGGCAAGGCCCGGAGCGGAGCTGGCCGCGCAGGTCGGCGTCGTCTTAAGGGCCTTCCGGGGTGCCAGGTCGGTCAGGCCATGGCTTCGCTTGCTGAGGAAACAGGAAAAATCACGGCCGAGACATATGAACGGAAAGCCAGGACGAAGACATTCTGAGATACTTACCCGCTCCGGGCCATGATCCACCGTGCCTGGGGGGAAGTCTCTTGGATCTCGACCCCCGGAACCGCCGCCGAGGTTCGCTTCGCCGGCAACTTCGGCACCACCCTCGCTTTGGACGCCCGGGGGGCAGATTGCCCAGGCACTATCACGGTGACCTGAGGGTCGCCTCCCAGCGCTGCCGGCGCGAGCGGCGGCTCTCGAGGAGCAGACGCCCTGGCCTGGCCCTCCGGGGTCACCTCAGCTCCTCCAGCCGAGGTGTCAGGAGCCCTCTCGGGTTGCCCCCGCCCCTCGGGTCGGGACCCCGACGCCCCGACTCCGGGGACTAGCGGCGTCAGCCCGCCCGAGGGCTGGCTTGACAGCTCCTGGCCAAACCCCAAGCCGGGGCTGAGGCCAAGGCGGGCGGCCATGTCGTCCTCCTCGTCATCATCTTCATCATCGTCGTCGTCGTCGAGCGTTTCCGGCAACGGCTCCCTCGGGAGTCCCTCCCTCTCCTGCCGGCGACGGAGCTTTTCCAAGGCGTCTCGAGCCCGCCTCCGCTCGCGGGCCCGGGCCTTCTTCGCGTCCTTCTTCTTCTCCTCCTCCTCCGCAGCGACCCGCTGCGCTGCTCGGTCCACCGCGTCCTGCGGGACTCGTGGCAGGGAAGGCTTGTGCCACCCCACCTCCTGGAGAAGGGGGGAAAAACCCCGATCGTAAGAACCAAGAGCAACCCGATGTATGAAGAAGGAAGAAGCGGACACTCACCAGAGTCACGCACCCTCGGTCGGGGCTCATCAAAGGCTGGGAGAAGGCGTGGGGCTCCGGCTTCCCCAACGCGACGGACACCCGGCATTGGAGGGCGTCGAAGGGAAGAGGATCAGGGGACATCCGCGAGCCCTCCCAGTCAGCCTCCGGGGTCATCTCCCAAAGCGACAGCCGTCGCTCCGCCAAGGGAAGCACCCTCCGACGGTGGATGGCGGCAATCACTCCCGCAGCGGTGAGTCCCCCCTTCCGCAACGCCTCCAAGGCCTGGAGAAGAGGTTCGAGGTTCTTCTGTCTTTCGTGCGGGGTCCCATGGCACCAAGCGTCGGTGGCAGTGGTGACTACTCGCTGGGAGAACGGCGGGAGCAACTCGCCGTCATTCCGAAGGTAAAACCACCGGCGCTGCCACCCCTTGTTCGAGGACGCGAGGATGGCAGGAATATACAGCGACGCCCGCGACTGCCTCAGCAGGAGGGTGCAGCCGCCGGCCCGCACCGCTGCGCGGACTTTCCTCTCCCCCGTCGGCGAGGCAAAAAGCTCCGCGAAAAAGAGATGGGTCCACAAATCCCAATGGGGGGCGATCCCCAAGTACCCCTCGCACACCGCTACGAAGATGGCGGCCTGCGAGATGGAGTTGGGGGTGAGGTTGTGCAACTCCACCCCATAGTGGTACAGGATCGCCCGCATAAAGCGGCCCGCCGGCACACCGAATCCCCGCTCGTGGAAGGAGACGAAGCTCACGATGTACCCCAGCGGTGGGGATGGAGCGGCTCCGCCCACGGGAGGAATCCATTCCGGTCGCTGCTCATCGGTGAGAGGGCGAAGCAAACCCTCGTCGACCAGACCCTCCAGATCACTCACCGTCACTATGGAAAAGGGCCACGGATCGCGCGACGAGATGATGGTCACCCGGTCAGCCATCACCGAGCGGAAGGGATGGCGGCGCAAGGGGCAGGAAGGGCGGTTTTCTCTTCTCTGGCTAAGTCTCTCGGGTTCCGAAAACCTAAGAGGGAGGCAGGAAGCGGAGCAAAGAACCGTCACCAGACCCTCTCCCGGGTATATAAAAGGCGAGACCAGTTCCAACGTTCCGCCCGGACCGGACGCGGGATTCAAAAACATGAAGCGAAACAGCCGTTCCTCGAATGGCTCGCGCACGCGCAACGGCCGCCCCGCCAACCACTCGCCCCGTCGCATTAACTCCGAGGCGGGACAGGCGGCGCTTCTGGCAGGAGAAGCGGGTGACGCTTCGCCTTCGCCGTAATAACCGCGCCAAAAAAGGTACGCCGCGTCGTTCGATTTCGTATCCTTTTCCTTTTTTCCTCTTTCTCTCTCTCTCTTGCAACAGGGACCGGGAAAGGGGGATACCCCGAAAAGGATCCTTCCCCATGAAGGAACTAGGCTCCGAGCCTCCCTACTGATCAGAGGTTCGAAGGCTGGCCCCCCGAAGGGTTCGACAGCCGCCTCAGATCGCGTGGGCCCTACACCCACTACTGGTCAGAGGTTCGAAGGCCGGCCCCCCGAAGGGTTCCACGGCCGCCTCAGGCTACTCGGGCTCCGCGCCCATTACTGATCAGGGGTTCGAAGGCTGGCCCCCGAAGGGTTCACAGCCGCCTCAGACGCCGAGCGAGGGATGACCATGGGTACGTTCGATACATAACCAAGGCTCGGGCTGCGCTCCCGAGGTACCCTAGGACATTTCCGAGACCAGCGGGAGCGATCTTGTAACGGAATCCCATCAGAGAGAGGCATCGAGCCCTCGGACCCCGTCGCCAGGGGACCAGGTCCAGCAGATCACCCGTAGGTACTTTTGGGCGTGCCTCTTGGCCCCTAGCCGACCCCTAACGAACGGGGCACGGACGTCCACTCGGATTACCCACTTGCAGCTCACCGGAGACACCATGTTCGGCGCCCATCGAGGGCAACATGGCGCTTTCCCCCCCCCCCCTCCTCCTTGCGGAAAGGCGACGCAGGGGCGTATGTAAAAAAGCCGAGTATGTCCCTGATCGCCCTCTCGCCCTGTGCAGAGGCTCGGGGGCTGCTCTCACAAACCCGGCTCCGGCCGAACCGTTGACAGCGTCAACATACCAGCCCGAGAGCTTGGGACCCAACCGTACACCCGGGCTACGGCCAGCTCGCATGAGGGAACGACCAGACCAGCCGAAGCATTACGCGAGGCATTAAGACCTCGAAGGAGTGAAACCACTCCTCCGAGGCCTCGGGGGCTACACCCGGCGGGTGCGCTCGCGCGCACCCACCGGAACAAAATGCAACCGAGAAAGGCTGGTCCCCTTGCAAAAAAGTGTGACGAAAGCCTCCAAGCGAGTGCTAAGACTCCCTTCGAGGCTCGGGGGCTACTGTCGGGGACCATAATTAGGGGTACCCTCAAGACTCCTAATTCTCAGCTGGTAACCCCCATCAGCATAAAGCTGCTAAGGCCTGATGGGTGCGATTAAGTCAGGAATCAGTCCATTCGAGCGACTCGATCACGCCTCGCCCGAGCCTAGCCTCGGACATGGGCAGCCGACCACGGATTCGAGCGATTAAGTCACTTCGGCTCTGCCGGAGGGGCACGCGTCAGGATAAAGGTGTCAGGCTACCTTTGCATTAAATGCTCCTGCGACTTGGTCGGTCGGTGCGGCGATTTAGTCAGGGTTGCTTCTTAGCGAAGGCAGGGCCTCGGGCGAACCGGAGATATGTTCGCCGTCGGAGGGGGGCCTCGGGTGAGGCAGAAATCCTCCGGGGTCGGCTGCCCTTGTCCGAGGCTAGGCTCGGGCGAGGCGTGATCGAGTCGCTCGAATGGACTGATTCCTGACTTAATCGCACCCATCAGGCCTTAGCAGCTTTATGCTGATGGGGGTTACCAGCTGAGAATTAGGAGTCTTGAGGGTACCCCTAATTATGGTCCTCGACACATAGGTAAGAGCTAGCTAATTGTGTTTTCCGTTTGGCCCGTCGAAATACACACACATGGGTCAAAAGGATCTCCATATATGTTTTCGCCCACGGCCCTTGAAATCTCTGGCATGACCCTAGTGACGGGTCGACTAGGGTCATCTCCAGAAATCTAGGGCTTAGGAGCGAAATACTTATAAGACCCTAAACATTGACATGACTAATTGACTACTGAGAATGTCTACATGATGATCCTTGAAAATTGAAAAACACAACTAATCTCAACAAACAGTCAAACACCACTAGAGAGATGGATGATGCACAATTCTCTAAACAGGCAAGCAGCTGAACATGCTAACAGGCACATAAAGAGCCATTTTTTGCCATTCGTTGATGGACCAATTAAGAAATGGGAGGCCTATCAATTTAGGGGCACTGTGTAGGTTCTCACCTCACACACCCTCATCGACGGGCCTGAGCTTGGCCCACGTGCTTAATAGGCTGCCTAAGAACAACATGACCAAGCCCAGATCATCCCGGCCCAGCACGATGGTACACTTTCTTGAGCGGGTCGTGCCACACACTAGACCATGACACAAAATAATTGGTGTACAATTAAAAAACTCACAATTAAACAATCTCATAATTCACCATTTTACACAGAATCATAGGCATACATAAGCAAACTTCACAAATTCAACTCACAATTCACAAACACTTATAAGTATATGAAATAATGGAGCTATTAGTGCAATGGCCGCTTCATTAAAAACTGAAAGTGCATCCATCTTTTTGTGGGTTTTGGTGATTTTGATAACAACACACTTAAAGGACTAATCAGTTTGCTAAGTGTTGAACAGAAAAGTTGAAAATGCAATCATGATTGAAAATAGTCAAGAGACATGGTTTGATATAAAAATGTCTCATATACACGGATTGCTCATAATAGAAAAAGTATAAAGGATCAACATTAAGCAATGATGATGATATTCCATAAGTAAGGTCATTTGGAAATATGGAGATGGGATATTGCATGAAGATCAAAAGACAAAAGGTCATATATCTAATAATCAGACATCAAAGGAGACAATACAAATGGATATAATATGGTCTCTATATTGGTTTGAATATATGGACAATACCTGAGAAATCACTATGCATAAATATGATCAGAATAGAGATTGAAGTGATTAAGAGGATTGCTTAAGCCAAAATGAATAAGATATGAGAAATCATGAATTGGCTTGACCATATATTGGTTTGAATATATTGCCTCACATTAACGAGGGTGGGAGATTGGGTGTGGGACTTCACTTGGGAGCCATGACCGCTAGTCTGGAGGGGATCGAGGGGAGGAGAGTTTGTGCTAGGGTTAGACGATGGTGATGGACTGATGGGCTATTGGGTCGGTTTTCTTTTGACCTAAAATATATCTTTCCTAATTTTGGATAACCGTTGAGCACCCTCGAGTAAGAGATAAAACCCGTACTCGACCCAATTTTATCACGGGTCGGGTACGAGCGAGGCTCGTAGGTCAAATTCCATGCTCGAACCTGACGAGTTAGATATCCAAACCCATGGGTAAAATTGCCATCCCTAGGCATTCTGCGTGATTGTCGCCTGCTGTAGGCATGGAGTCGGTGGGGGTGATGAGCAATCTACTAGAGCAAGATGGAGAGCTTAACATCGTGATGATGTATGGACACGAAGGCAATGCTGACATCTAGGCACTGCAAGACTATGTGGAGGAGAAGTGGATGTTGCACCATCGGCTCAACGTGCAGCCGCCACCAGTGTTGTTTGATGTCTAGGATCCATGAGACAATATTATTATGATGGGCAATGGGAGTAGCTCTATACTCGTCGGATTCTCACCTAGGGATGAAACGAGCACATTTTACCCACTTGTTCATGGGTAAAAACCCTATAAGGTACGTGTGTGGGTTTGAGTTTGTACCTGCAGGCAAGGGTGCGGGTTCGTTTCTTAACCCGATGGTTTTTTTTTCTCGAAAGTATGAAAAAGTTGTACCTGTGCCCACAAACCCACGTGTGTATATATATATGATGTGTGTGTAATATGTGTATTTATATATGTATATAATATATGTGTGATTATTTGCCCGCGTACCCGCGGCTCTGTGACACTCGAGGTGTGGGGGACAGATGTCCCCCGGGTCCACTACAAGGCAAGAAGGCCTCGCGAAAAGCTTTGGGCCTGTTGACTCGCAAGACCATCCCTTCGTGGGCAAGGGGAGAACTGCTGGCAGAATGGGCCGACGCAGGGAATGAGCAGACTCGGGCCCAAATGGCTCGTCGGATTTAAACGTTATCCACAGCTTTAATCTGATTCTCCCGCGCGACGCCCCTGGACGTCGGAACCAAATGAGGATAAGTCAGCAAGATTGTAGGAAGATAAGATTAGTCGGTTCACTATTACTTAGGTATACATCGTTATCATACACGCATGTAGTACCCCACGGTCGGATATATAAGGCCTAAAGGGTACCCCATCATTTCCAAGTCATCCATCGACCATCTACTTAGCTCACTAACTTTCTCCATACTGGAGATTCCCCTTGTAACCCACCACATAAAGATCCACACCAGGAAGTAGGGCATTACGCATCTCAAAGCGGCCCGAACCTGTAGAAAATTGTCCACCGTCTCTCGTGTGTCTCGCACGAATCATTGAGTTACAGTAAACAACACCGTCCTACCCAAAAGCATCTCGAGGGGTAACCCCGGGTGCGCGGTCGGGCTCTAAACACCGACACAAGGATAGTGGGTATAAGTGTCGTGCGAGTTTATTATTAACCTCATAGTTAGGAACTAGGTGAGTGCCCGTGCGTTGCGACGGGAGTAAAAAAGTTTGTATGAAACATAGAAACGGAACGATAAACATCACTATGATATACAAAATTCGTATGGTAAACATTATCAATATCACACAAATTATTTCTAAAGAGCGGAAAAGGAGAAACAAATATGACGACACTCTTTCTCCTAAATATTTGCAAAATATCTACCAACTAACCTTTTCTAAGATCCCAAACACAATTTCATTTCACTTTTCCATCATCTCAGACCTTGTGTGCACAAGGAGGTAAGGGCCTTCAGAGCATCAAGTCTCACGCATGAACTTCAAAGGAGAAGCAACCATAATTAAGAACAGTGAGGAACAAAGGACCAGCATTCATATTTAAGAACAGTGAGGAACAAACATGATTCAACAAAAATTAAAACAGCCTCAGCGAGTCGAGCCATCTCGTAATGGCGCTTGTCCTTGATGTCCAGAGAATATTTCATTTAGTAATCCGTTTTCTTGAATTCTTATAACTATGTAGCCAGCCTAATAAAACAAGTAGACAAAACCTTCTCATGTTTTATGTTTAATAATTATGACCACAAGTCACAACATCCACTTTTTATTAGAATCATGTAGCTCTGTATTAATGATGTGACATGTATATGCTTGGATGACACTGCAGTCTAATCCTTGTGCCATGCTGACAACACCTGGGCAAAGTCTTCAAATCTAAGAATTCCATTGTGTTTTGTATCAAATAAGTCAAATACCTACAAGAAAAATGACAATGGTTATTACCTGACTCTTTTTCATTGGACAAGTTAGTGACATAAGAACACAACATGCATAAATGATTATTTGTATTAAAAGTTCTGATTGGCAGACCTGTAGTAAAGCAAAGAATATGTGTGTTCATGTGGATTGAATGCAAGTGATTATAAGTATGAACTGTGTAGGCATCTCTATGTAATCTGTTAGAATACTAAGTGCTACAACGACCCATCAGTTTTACTAAACCTACTCCATTCTCAGCACTCACGTGAGTTGAATCAACGACGATGTCATGTGAAAGAATCCAGATCGGTAGAACTTCCAAGCAAAGAAAATAGCCAAAGAATCAGAAATAAAAAAAGAGGATTCTGCATACCTAAACCAATCGATGATGCAGAGACAGCTCTCACAGGGAGTTAAGTGTGGACGAAGTACAGGACCAGGGCTGATATGCCTCCTGTAGCCAAGGATTTCTGGCTTCCACTCTTCTTTTATCCCATTACACTACCAGCTAAAGAATTCAAAGACACAACAATCAGTTCCTCTTATTTTCTTATTTATTGCCACCTTGGCAGGATCAGTCAGCGATGAAATCTCTTGCGTTCCAAGATACAGTCAGACATAATAAAGCAGTAAAATAGGTGAATCTAAAACACATAAGTAAATATTGCAATACTTGGCTGGCGAAGCGAGGTTGTGCCAGGAATCCATACATTCTATTAGTTTGACAACCATAATAAACACGGAGAAAGATGAACCCGCAAACTGAAAAGTATATAAACTTGGGAAGACAGCTGAGAAGAAACATATATAAGTATTGTCATTCCAGTTAGAAAGTAAAATCAACCCTCAATGATTTCTTTAGAAAAAACAGCATGGCACAAGGATTTGTTGCTACTCTCTTTACCTTTTTCAGTTTCACAATTGGAACATTAATAGATGTGGCCAGTGGCCCAACTTCCTATGGCCACACATGACTAAGGTTCAACTTCTGTCACCCAAACTTTGAAAATGAATTTCCAGATATTTCTTGCATTTCGCTCATGAGCCATTGGATCACTCATAACATCTATGAAGTCTCAATCAAGGCTAATGATGTTCACTACTGTAGATGGGAGGTAAGAAAAATAAAAAATTGTAGGACTTGCATTAGATGCAAATCTGATCTAGTATAATTTAAAGCATGACTGATCAACTAAAAAGAACAAATCAGCAGGAAAAGTTCACTGATTTCTAAAGATAAAAATGAAAATTTAAGCAGTCAGCTAATAGTATAAGTAATCTCGGTGGCCTTCCATAAAAGTATAAGTAATCAGCAGGAATGAAGTGTGAAATAGATGGTAACCCTACATAAAAGTGTAGAGAAGTCATTCCAGAACATTTGTAATTTGGTGGGGAAAATATAACTGATATATTTTCAGGTAAACTTCTTCGATCCATTAAAGAATCTACCGAAGTTTGTATGAATTTTGTCGCACTTGGTACCAAAAGGGTGGACGCTTCCTCAAGTTCCTATTGAAAGCATAGGAAAACATACAAGCAAGGAACAAAGAATGACCTTGATTTAGCACATAATATAAACACCTCGAAATATTTATTTATCATCATCAAGAAGTGATCTGAAGGGTTCCTTCTCATAGGACATGGGTAACCATTAAAATCAAAGAACTGTAGAAACCATATATATGTGTAAATATATTTCAATGGAAAGATGCCTTTGTTCATGGAGTAAGATAGCATTGATATGCACACAGGATGTTTGCGACATGTGTGAAGATGGCTACATTTTGAAATAAGTATATGTAAACATTGAATTTCATGGTCAAGGTTCCTAACACACTCACGGTTTAGAAAAATCCCTATAACAGCTTGCTGAACGCCAAAATCAGAAACAATCGCCAGAAACGAGATGAATTTGTATTGTCTAGAGTGCCTACGCACCGACCTGCTCGGATCGCACCGTGGCCTCGAAGATCATCTCATCCGACTTATCACAAACCAAAAACAAATCACTAACCATTAGCAAAACGAGAGAAGCTCCACAAAACTAACGAGCTGACAAGACCTTATTTTGATAGTTTCTCTGCATAAATTAGTGGAGAAATCTGAAATTACAGAAGTTTGCTCAGAAACGTGGACAATCTTTATGAACGAGAGGAGGCTCTAAACAAGTAATTTGTGTGTTAAACATTGTTTCGTTTAGTTAAAATATGTCCCATTCAGAAAACTATATATGACTTTCATGTTACAAGAATGAGACTTTAATAAGGTTAGAAACTATTCAACCTGCAAAGTATGCCCACCACATTGAGGTCCTCCTCCGTGCGAGCACCTCCTTTAGCAATATCTTGTCTGCACGAGCAGAGGTATATAAGCTAGACACTAAAAAAGAGTTATGCGACAGATAAGTAGATTGCAATAAGGATAGTTTCTCTTGCGGCGGCCGCCGCCCGTAACTTAAATTCTAAGTAGACATCTACCGAAAAGTTGGAAGGTTCAGAATTGTGAATACATCCCAGAATTAAACTGTAGCAGTAAATAAGAGCTGCTTGTCTTCAGTAGATGTGGCTATAATGTTGCAAAAAACTTAAACTGTAGTAGTAATATGTGATGCCAGGATCCCTACTCCTATCTTCTAATATTGTGATTTTTACTGCTTGCAGGTCACTAATATGTACATTGAACTGTAAACTGTAATTTATGCAACTAAAAAGTAGCAGGATTGTATTAGTGAAAAAAGTGCAAAAACAGATCCAGGATTGTATCAGCTGACCTGTAACCTCTTGCGGCGGCCGCCGCCCGTCCTAGGAGCCCTTGGTGTTGGGCTTCCGCGCCGCTATATATTGTGGGTACCCAAAATTCATCATCTCATCAAGCAACTCATACTGTAAGCACAAAATGGCGCCCTATTCTGTCAAGTCACAGTAGCCGCACATCAAACAGAACTACTTAAAATTTGCTTACCACAACAACAAAGTTATCTCTCAGCTACTCCTCTTCGAGCTCCTCGAAGTAGTGATTAAACACCTGTACTCACTCACAAGTCGCATGAATAATAGGATAAGCCATTGCAGCCACTATTCCCTCATCCATAAGCCCAACATTGCAGCCGCTGTTGAAGGGGATGTCACCTGTGGAAGAAGGGAGATAAAAAATCAACACAGTTATACAGGTCGATGACGCCAATCTATCACACACACACATACACGGGATCCCCACATACACAGAAGCCGTATCCATTGCACCGACCAAGGAGACGCCCGCTAGGTCAACCAAGGAGAGCTTCCGGAGCAGCGCCCTGTTTTTTTTACAGGTAGCCACTGCTGTCCTAGAGAAACAATTCAGGGCAAATATCTAGAGAGAAGCTAAAGTCTGCAAGTTAAAGCAGATCAGGGAGTTTGAACTAATGACTTTGCACATATTTCTATTTAATAGCATTACCTGATCATCAAGCAACTTTGAGAAATCCTTTAGAACCTGATGACGATCTTTCTCACCCTGCTGGAGCTGCTGGTCATATTGAACTACAAGTCAGCATGACCCGATCTTTCATCACCATGTTATCAATTTGAAAAGAACGTAATACAATTTAGAACCTGTTCTAAGATTGTTTCGAGGTTTCGCCATCAGATACTACAAAGAAAAATATAGAGATGCAATTCAACAACACAAGAATAGAAAACAATGGTCAAAACCATTACAGGATGTTAAGGTCTCACCAAGGGCGACCCTGCAGCAGCGCCCTTCTAGCTCCGTGTCGCCATGCCTCGCTTGGGTTAGGGGGGGGGGGCGAAACGCATCTCGCGGGCGAGATTGTCGAACGGCAACCGCGGGCGGGGGTACGACGGGGCTGCGCGGGCTGGGGAAGATAGGATTGGATCCGCACACCACAGCCTGAGGGATGCGCCTGGGATGACGCGAGTACCTGGTTGGAGCAGAGCGGGTCCCTCGTCGTCGCGCACCCGGGCCACAAGGTGCTCGTGTCGCCCAGGCCCGATGTTCCTCCTCCTCATGACCGGGCGCGGATGGCGGGGGTGGGCGGTTCCATTGGCCGGCAAGCGAGGGAGGAGAGATGGCGCCCTCTCGGACACCATCATCGACTCTGGCCCCGGATCTTCCTAGAGAAGAGGTCCTTACTGACGGTGCCGTGGAGGTAGATGCAGTTCTGGCTCTGCGACAGCTCCGGGCTGATGGTGACGCTCTTCCGCCTAGCATCCCGCCGGTGGCCGCTCATCCGATGCTGTCGTGCCGATACGGTCGACCACGCCACCACCACAATGGCCTTGCTAAGCATCTCATCCACCTTGAAGGGTAGCTCCCACTGCCGCGATGGAGCGCTGCAGTAGCATCATGGCCTCGAGCGAGGACTCGAACTCGGGGTCCAGATCTGGAGCCATGTCAGCTGGTGGAGGCGCAGGAGGCAGGGCGAGCGCGCGCTTGTGGCCGGTGGCCCCGACGTTGGGTGAGGGGAGGAGGCGCGGTGCACGACGACGGTGAGCTTGGGCGCGGTGGGGGCGAAAACTGTCGCGACGGGTACGCGTTCGGAGGGAACGAGCTCAGCGGAACCGAATGAGGTGGCAGATCGCGGAGCAGAGGTAATGGAGGGCGCGAGGGGGGCGTTGATGGCGGCGCCGATGACGGGGATCGCGGAGGAGAGGGCAGGAGATCCTCGGCCACCTTCCGTTGATGGCGGAGCCGCGGAGGAGACGAGATCTGCGCGTATTGGCTGGGAGAATCGCGGAGCAGAGCGGGGGCAGAACCGTGCGCCACTCAGTTGTGGACGCCTACAGTAAAGCCTTATAGAGTAGTAGAGATTTGAAAATCCTGTACCCGAAGGTTTTAGACTTGTCAGACAATTGAAATGTAGTGGCCACACAGCAGACACTCTCCATCATTGGCGGCCACACGGATTCGCCGCACAGGATCTGGTGGTCGCTGCGTCTTTTCTCTGTTCTATCCACGGGCTGCCGCAGATTTTGGCCTGTTGGGGAGCTTTTCACTGGCACCTCTCTCTGGAGTCTGGACGTTTGCTTGGGCGGCTCCGCAATGAATGAATTCCCTCTCGTCGCGCTGGCCCTTTCGTGTGGTTTGGAACTAGTCAAAGGACAGGCGTTCGCTGGGGACCCTGCTGTGCTACGTCGAGCCCACACGGTTTTACTGCATTAAATAAAGGGAACAGGAAAACAGGCAAAGGCAAGCGTACGTATAGTGCATGGCAATTTGGTGGCCAGCCTCTCTATACATGCATACCATCACATTGCCTATTTTCCTGATCAGAGTAAATATGTAATTACTAATTCCGTGGACCCAAACCATATCCGAAGGGGCAGACCTATCCTGCCTGCCTATAGATGACCTAGGGCTGGGGCGAGGCTCGGCACAACCCTGTTTGTTTCGGCTTCTGACAGCTTCTGGCCACCAAAATCTGCTGCGGACTGCCAAACGTTCAGCTTTTCAGTCAGCTTCTATAAAATTCGTTGGGACAAAAACCATCCAAAATCAATATAAACACATAACGGTTGAGTCGTTGTAATAGTAGAAATCCGTCACTTTCTAAATCCTGAGCTCTATGAACAACTTCATCTTTCTTCACATGTAATCGTAATGATACTTAGATTCTCTCCACAGCCAGATTCTCTCCACAGCCAGATTTTCAGAAAAGCTGGTCAGAAAAAGCTGAACCAAACAGGCCCTATGACTGGCTTATGGTGTTTTCTTTCTCGTGTGAAGCTGATTGTGTTCTACTCAGGCACCAGATCCTACGATTGCGCCAGCGCCCAGCAGCACACATGTGCGTGCATGTTACATTTGGACGGACCAGTACTGCTTGCCGTGAAACAGCATAGCTAGGGGCTTGTTTGGCAGTTCTCAATTTATATAGGTTGAGTGAGTTTGAATCTTAAGCAAGTTAAATTTGTTCTTAATTTTTCAATCTCATCTAATTCATATGTAATGGGAATAACCGAACAAAGGCTAAGCTGGTGAGAGTGCACATCAGATTCAGACTTGCCTTGTTCGCACACCACGAACAGAGCACGCACTGTTCGGGCCAGTACTGTGTGTGTCATCAGTAGATCGGTGAGAGTGCAGCGTATGTGTAGTAGGTAGCATGGCATGCTAGGCATATGTAGTGCTGGGAATTGGGCCGTGCCGGGCCAGCTCGGTCCAAGCCCATCGTGCTTTATGCCAAACGGGTTCGAGCCAGCAAAGCCCAAAAGATTTTGGGCCGTGCCGTGCTAGCCCTAAGTGTAAAAACAGTGGCCCGGCCCAGCCCTAAACCACGTCGTGCCTTCTTTGGGCCGTGCCGGCCCAAGCCCGGCCCGTATATTTGACCATATAAAATTAAAATATTACAACCATATAAAGTTTATAGCTTACTAAATTAAAGATATTAAACAATTCTAGCATCATTTGACCACGTAAACTCCAAATATAACAACAATATAAGGTCGATATCTTACTAAATTAAAGAAATTAAACAAATTGTGCTTAATTGGGCCGTGCCGGCCCAAGCCCGGCCCATCTATGTGTGCCGTGCCGAGGGCCCGACGGGCCGGAAATTGAAGCCCGGCCCAAGCCCGCCTTCTGGCCGTGCTAGCTCGGCCCATATTATTTCGTGTCGGACCGTGCTTTGGGCTACTATTTTCGGGTCGTGCTCGTGCTAGCCCGAAAAGCCCGGCCCATATTCCCAGCACTAGGTATATGTATGGCGGGACAGTGGTGACAGGGGAGAGGGTTCCCAACAAAACTGTTGAATCGTATGATGATGGGCCTTTTTTTCCTGGTGGTTGCATCGCCGACCATCCTGATGCATGGACCAACGGACTCCAGTATAATGTCTAGCTTCTGTCTCTATACAGTTTCGCATATCTCTGTGTAAAGGGCATGTACAATAGTTGTTAATGTAGAGGCTCTTGAGATGTCTACAGCTGATATTTGCAACAACAACAACAACAAAAAATCGTTAAGCCGACTCTTCATGATGAGACTTCCCTAGGTCATAACCCAAATAGCAACAGACACCCCACTTTTCATTGTACGAATTCGACATCTGTTCTATCGATCCGATGTTGTATATGCGTATTTACTTCTGTATTTATTAATGAACTATATTTATAGACACTCCATTGTATAATAAAGTCTCTTATTTGTCTCTTATATTTAGAGAACTGTTTTCGTGTCTCTCCGCGTGATTAACTGTGTAAGACGTCTTAGTATTACTATTATTTTGGGGGTAATTGCGATAATGTCCATGTTTTATAGGGTGCAGATTTGTTCTTGTTTTTTACTTTATGTGTTTGTCCCTGTTTTATTCAAATAAAACTTTGTATATCCCTACTTCGTTAATTATATTTAAC
This sequence comes from Zea mays, assembly GCF_902167145.1. Classification (NCBI taxonomy): domain Eukaryota; kingdom Viridiplantae; phylum Streptophyta; class Magnoliopsida; order Poales; family Poaceae; genus Zea; species Zea mays. The sequence goes on along the minus strand of NC_050099.1, from coordinate 153,152,767 downwards.
CTGTTTTATTCAAATACAACTAACGGAGTAGAAACATACAATACCTTTTGCTTTAAAAACACATGGGCAAACACACGAAGTCTTAAAAAACAGAGGCAGATCAACAGTTACACCTTAAAACAGGGATACTAATGTAATTATCCCTTCTATTTTTGTCTTTTAACTGTATGAGAGCATCTCTGTCAGTTTGCTGAATCTGTTTTGAACAAGTTTAAAGAATCTACAAATATATTTTTAAAATTCGTGGACTTATGTGACATCCATTGACAAGTCTATGGGTCACCGACACAGTTAACTGTCTAAATAGCTTGTGAAGCTGGTGATGAATTATGCCAAATATGGCCTAGACACACATACGAAGTATCCGACCATTTTTGCAGGGTGGATCGGGTAAAAAAAACAATTATTTTTCGGTCTGAAATTTTGGCTAGTAACATTATTTTTGTAGGTTTGTTTCGTGCTCTCTAGCCTAATAGGCGTGGGCCAAATCTATATTGCTCGGGTCTACCACGAAGGGCACGTTTGGTTTCAAAGCCATCCTTACATGGCTTTGCTTTGACAGGCATGCAGGACTTGACTTGCCAGTGGGGGGACACTGCTACGAAATAATTTTTAGTATCAGTCCTAAACTGTCAAGAGTATCGAATTTTAACCTGTACTATATACAACTGAAACTAAAAACTTCAGTCTTTAGTCCTGTTTATATAGTCCGATACTAATTAATGCCTTTATAATTGGTTGATGTCATTAACCGGTACTAAAGAAGTTACGTGGTTGCAAAGTAGCTATGTTCTAGATACACTTTAGTACCGATTCTAGATAACAACCGGTAATAAAAAGAATCGTATAAGTTGTCTTGAATATCGCGATCGCATCCAACATGAGTTCTTCATTCATTTTGATTAGTTGTCGTTTGCCAAATAATTGATATATTAAATCAGAACCTTTGGACATAATATTACTGGTAGAAAATATATGGTGTATGTTCTCATACGTACTTTGACATCTTTTTAGTTTCTTGTTACTTACGAATGTGTGGACAATTCACAAATATATTATCCACAAATATTGTTGCCTTTCCCTTGTTGGTAACACTAAAAAGTAAATGTTATGAAGTATTATTGACAAACAACATAAGAGATGTGAATATCCATACATAAGAGATGTGTAAGCTTTTTATTTTAGGATGAGATTGTTTTTACATAAGATCAACTATGTCATGCACATGAAAAGGAGTGTTGTTTGGTCAATTAATGAATAAAAGCAATGGTTAGATAGTTAAGATGAAATGACAACAATTACTCATCAAATATCCATGGTGTCTTGGTAACCTGTGACCGGCTTACTCATTGAGTCTAGCACATGGACAATACCATGTTCCATTGTGATTATAAGGAGTATCTAGTGGAAGCTAAACGATTATAACCATGGATAGAATGCTATATGGGACATTTAAATAGAAAACAATATTGAAAACATGACAATATGCACTACCTTGAAGCTGTAAGGTATCAGTATGTAATGTTTCTTCTGCAAGAACATCAATATTCTCTTCAATGCATCATTGTAATATCATGTTATGTTATTTTGATTAATCATCACTGGATCCACGAAGCCCATATTGTAAATCCCCTAACTTTGAAATCTTAAGATATTCATCCTAGATGATATGAAAAATAGGCTTAATGTCACGTAAGATCCCTATCCTAGAGTCACAGGTGGGTCTATACAATGCTACATGAGGATTCCACTTTGTTATGACTCACAACATCATCACCCTTACGACACGGATTTTTCCCACTAGAGGACATAGCGGCTGCTGGAGGTGATCATATCCGGCCACCTCACCTACCTATCTAAGTTAGGGTTTGTCTACCTTTCCATTGGCTTCACCCCTATAGTTGAATTAGTTGTTCACCACTCTAGGATGAGGGCAACCATCTAGGACAGTGTTAGCTTAGTAGAAAGCTATCATGCATACCATGCCTAGTTGGACCACTTTGTTAGTCTCAGTCACTCAAAGCTTGTTGGGTACTTTTAATGAGATCACTTGATACCCTACACCTGCTTTATATGTGCCAGTTGATCTAACACTTTCCACTGATTTACTCCCTTATTTAGTTCCCCCATCAGAGTAGTCACCTCCCGTCAACCAGCAACTTATAGTGCTAGTCATGCCTACTCCAGTTCCTATAGAGCTAGCGATAGTGGTAGCTACCAACACTCCAAGTCAGCCTATGGTAGTAACTTCTTAGAGGGAGCACCATTTAATCAGCTGACCCAACTCGAGTTCCCTCCACTCAGCCATGGACCCAGATAGATGAAGGTAGTACAAACTCCAATGATACTCTATATGTCTAAACAGTTTGATATCGCCTCACGTACTTCCACTACCAACATATATATGTCCTACCCACCATCTAAACCTTAGTTTTCACCCTTAGGTTTTGGTCCTTGATGACAAAGAGGAGAGGTAATGAGTATGTGAGTTATGGGACGCACATGTGTAAGAACCTTGTTTGGTTTTGGTGATTAGTTGACAATTTAGGTTGACTAATAAGTGTTTATATTGAGATAAACAGGTGATTAGTCCCATTGGTACACTAGTATGAGTTATTTGAGCTATGGTGGTGAAGTGACTTGATTATATTGATATGCTCAATGAGTTTGATAAAGGAGCTCATTAAGTATGAGACATGGCTAGATATTTAAGATTAAGAGACATGGGTTGGCTACGATGGATCGAGTTGCTAGTGTGAAGAGCAAGTTGTGTGGCTTACGCAGTGGATCAGGCGGACAAGTGGGCCACGCATGTCGGCGGCTAGGCTCGTGTTGGCAGTGATTGGTCACTGGTGTATGGGCATGGAGCGGCTGACCGAAGCACGCGCTCCCAGTTTGAGTGGTTGTCTCGAGGGGTCCACGTGTCATCGAAAGTTATAAAGAATTCGGCTGATGTCAGCCCCACATAGCTGTGATGTAGGCACGGGCGGATGGCTGTCGCGGTGGGATTCTGCCCAAAGCCTGCCCAATAGTGGACTGGCCCAAGCAGGTAGGCTTCATTCTTTCTTCTTTTTTTCTTTCTATTTTTTATTCTATTTTATTCCTTAATTTCAAATTTTAGTTTTCTGAATACAAATTCGAGTAAGTTTTTTTAATTCCAAAATGAAACTAGATGCACAATCAAAAGTCCAAATATAAAATTTGTTTGAGTTATTACCTTATTCGTTTAAGAAAATATCCATAGTTATGAAGAATGGGAAATAATTCACAACAATAATATAATGTTAAAAACAAATCTATTTAGTTTAGATCTTTTAGAGACTATTTAATTACAAAACAAAAGATAATCCTTATAGAAAAAAATCTTGTTTTCTAGTTTATTAGAAAGCATGTTTATTAAAGTTTGGGAGAATCCTTCTAAATCTTCACATTTGAGATTTTATGGTGTTACTGTTGGGCACTTGAATGAGGATGTTTGGAACACTTGTGAGAATATTGGAACATTCCCTCTCATATGTCTCTCACTATGCTTAGTTGTTGATCATTTGTGAGATTGAGAGCATCCTAGCCATATCATCAATTGATTGATCTTTGAGGCACTAGGGAGATCATCAAGCAAGGTTATTGGCATGTTACTCTTGGAGGTTGTCGCCTCTGATATGACCTGGTGGTGCAGCACAATTGAGCTCTTCAAGTAGATTGTGAAGAACCCCGATGCAACACAATTGCGAGCAGTCAACTCTGCCCGAGCCAATGGATGTTCATGATGGCACCGCCCACGACCGTCTGCCTTGGTAGCACGTGGCTGAATCACATATGTTTTCCTCATTAACATGCAGGTTATTGTGCGGGCCATGTGCGCGGCGATGTGACATGGCCTCTCGCCTCGGTAACGTGCGGTGCGGTAATTCGAGCCTACGCGTCCTGACAAAATTCTGCTCTGAGCACAAAAACGCACGCCTCAGCCACCTGCATTGAATGCAAGTGAATTTGCTTCCAGTCGAAGGCTTGTGCCATGTGCCCATGGCCACGTGGCAGCACCGGAACCCTACTCGAGTGGAGAGCGGGGACCCAGAGCGCATGCTGGCTTGATGTCTTGGCCCCCTTATCTGGGTCCCAAATGGTATACGGGGAGGCCTGGGACGATACACGTGGAGGTTCGGGACCCTTCCATGGGGTCCATACTCATGATAGTAGTCACTGAGCATTTTATCCCCTAGGACATGTGATGTCATAGGACCTATCCCCGAACGGGGAGCGGGTCCGGAGGCCAATGGCCCGTCTGACGGGTCTGTACCCATGGGTCTGGCTATTCAATTAATGTATGCGGTTATAGGTAACCACGCGGGTATTTGACCTTGGTATATTAGGAGAGGGTGCCCCAGTTATGTGATACCGACATGTAACTTTTAGTTGGAGACATCCAAATATCTCCGGCTAATAGTTCAACTAACTATTAGCTACACTTTAACTACCCATTAATTCATTAGTCGTTTCAACCTATCTAAAATCAGGTGTGATATAAATATATATATACCACTTTCAAAATAATAATATATGAAGTTATGCGTATAAATATACGGTTTTTTAAGGTGGTGTCTTAGTTTTTGCTGGTGTCCTCATTTTTAACCTTAGTCATGTTTTTTCTCAATTTTATTATTCCAGTGCTATAAAGCAGTTGGACAAAACTAAGCATTTGTTTGACTTTAGTCTATATCGGCTTCTACTACTTTTACAATATTTTGTCTCTATGGATTACAGTTATAGCAGTCCAAATAGCTGGCTTTAATCCGAAGTGAACATGTTATTTAACTTCCATAACGAAAAGTTGTACAAATATATTTTTTAAAAAAGGAAAATAATGGTAGGTCATAGCTAGGGTTGAAAACGGACGGAAAAAATCTCGTCCCGACTCGTATCGTTTTCTATATTTGATCCGACTGTTTCCGTATTTACGAAAAATATGGAAACGGGACGGAAACGGGAGAAGACTTGTTCCGTCCGTTTTTGCGGGATCTCGTTTTTTCCGGATTGAACCTGTATTTATTCCGTATTTGACAAATATGGGACGAGCCTAATATGCATTAGTATATTAAATAAATCCTCGTGTATTTAGGTGACAAATTATAGCACAATTGACTATTGTAACCACCGGCTCTATTCAAATGACAAGTGATCTAAAATCTTAAACAACATCGGATGTAGCTAAATGTACACATTTAGCAACCAAACAACAATAGAATGTTGCCTCTCTATATCTATTTGTTTTATGTTAATGTTCTGTTAATCAATCACTAATCAAACATCAATAAGATTTCTATTTGTATTAAATTATGAGTTTCCGTTAGTATTTCCGTTTCCGTTCGTTTTCGCAATTCCGTTTATCTCACTCCTGTTTCCGTTCCCGACTATTCCGGACCCGATCCCGTTTCCGATAGTAAAATGCGGATATGGAAACGGGAGAGGGTTTTTTCGTCCGTTTTCATCCCTATTCATAGCAGATAGATGGAATGGCCCGCTCTAAAAACCAGGTCAAATATGTTTCCAGTGCGAAAAAGCAGTCCCAGAATCTAACCGAAGATTGAAGAACATCTCGTGATGTATTAGAGCATCTCCAATGAACAGAGAATCCTCATACAGGCAATAATACACCATGATGTCCTACCAAAACCAACCCTGGATAATAACAAGCTAAACCACGCACTTGCTGGCCTAACCCAAAAAATTGCTGATATGCCAGTGCAGTCACACGCATATCTATATACATCCATGCGCGCATTTCGAGGCGTATAGCTAAGCCGTAGAGGCATGGCCAGTTGGCTACTGCCGCTTGCCGTACCCGTACGTATGTGTACCGTGTACGTACGTGGTGCTGGCTACGTCTTCACTTGAAAGCCGAGTCCAGGGACGCCTCAGCGAGCACGTCGAGCGGCGGGAACAGCGAGAAGCCGCCGTGCCGGCCATGGAACAATCCCAGCTCTTCGCCCGCGAAGTCGAGGAACATCTGGTACTTCGCCTCCAGCGCCTCCGCCACCTCCGTCTCGTTGTCGTTGGACGCCGCCGAGGAGTCGTCCCTGAGGCCGAGCAGCAGCGCCCGCGGCTCCTGCTTGATCGCCGTGTCCTTCCTCTTGACGACGGGCGCCGGAAGCGCGGGCACCGCTGGCGTCGTGTCCGTCTTGCGGCGGAAGGAGTCCCCGATGTCCGAGCTCCACAGGCGCAGGAAGATGTCCGCGGGGTTGGAGGCCTTGTTGTCGGCCGCGCCAGCGACGGTGGTGGAGGACGAGGAGGCTGCAGACGTGGTGGTGGTGGCTGTGGTGGTCGCGGTGGTGCCGGAGGAGGCGGCGGTGGCGGCGAGGAGGGAGAGGCGCGCCTCGGCCTCGAGCCTGGCCGTCTCCCACTGCGCCATGTGGCGCGCGGCGGGGCAGCCGGCGGCCGGGCCGGGCGGGGGCTCGTCGAGGCCCATCCGGCGCAGCTGCTTCTTGAGGTGCGTGTTCCAGTAGTTCTTGATCTCGTTGTCCGTCCGGCCTGGGAGCTGCGCCGCGATCATGGACCACCTTGAGGTACCAGGATCAACACCAGATAAAAAAAACCGTCAACGTATGCCGTTCGTTCTCGAGAGAATGCAACAATATTATTTATGACAATCAAACTGTCCAAGTTTATAGTAATTAGCACCAGCGTGTGTATACCTAATTTAATGACACTTCTTTTTGTACTGAAAATGTTTGTATTTTTTTATATAAATTTAGTTGAAGTTTAGACCGTTTGACTCTTCAAGCAGCGAGAATAGTTTGCAAACTTTTTTTCCGGAGAGGGAGAGAGTTGTCCTGCCAATAGCAATCAGCCAATCACCAATTGCCGTGGCAGAAATATGAGCAGACAGGGCTCTAGTAAATAGGAGTACTACGTCTACGAGAGCGAGGCAATAGCAATACACATCCGGCATGCTGAAGGCGCCAGGTTTTGGACGCGATGCCTTGGACGGAGGTGGCATCATTCAATGCGACGCGATGCTTTGCGACAGTGAGGCGCTGCGCCGAGCAGTACACCGGCAGTGCGAGCTCTCTAAGCTATGATGAGTGAGTGAGATGAGAGCATGACGAGAGAGGAAACGTGCTGCTCTCTGCCGGTGCCACAGATCGAATGGGACGGGCAGGCAGTTGCTACCTCGGCTCGGCAAAAAAGTTTTCTTACTTGTTGCCGACGATGGCGTGGAGCTGGACGATGGACTTCTCCTCCTCGGCTGTGAAGGGCCCGCGCTTGATGTCCGGCCGGAGGTAGTTGGTCCACCGCAGTCGGCAGCTCTTGCCGCACCGGTTCAGCCCTGCATGCCATTGCCATCCCAGAAATAGAGTAAGCATCGTTCACTCCGGCGAGGAATTTGGTCGGCATTTTAGGCCAGTGCGAGTGCGACACCAATGGTCGGGCAGAACTAAGCTAAGACGACGACGGTGGAAACCGCGAAGAGAAGGGACTAATAAAGAGAGGAATTCTGACCTGCGAGCTTGGGGAGCAGGCGCCAGCTGCCATGGCCGTTGGTCTGGATGTAGTCGACGAGGAGCTTGTCCTCCTCCGGCGTCCAGGGCCCCTTCTTGAGGCCCTTGTTCTTGTCGCAGCAGGGTGCCCTTCCCATCGGCTCGGCCGCCGCCCGCCGAACCGCTCTCGATCGCGCTGCCGCCTCGCTCTTCGGCTCTTCCCAACCCCCACAGCACAAACGCGCGTGCGCGCTCTGAAACTAACGCGTCGCGACGACACCAAGCACCAGAGGTCGCGCGGCGCTCAAAGGCGCTTTTTTTTGTCTTGTGGGTGTGATGTGTGTGGGAGGGAGGATTGGTCGAGGCAGGGGTCAGGGGAAAAGCGGCCGCGGATGACGAGGAGGGTTTTGTTTGCGGCCGAGGAGGATCCCCGGGGTGCGCTATTAATGGCGGAGATTTCCACCTGCTGCCTGCGACAAGACGACGGAGTAGACGGGTGGCGTGGGGGAAGCGGAAGGGAAGGGAAGGGATGGACTGGGAGGGAAGCAGTGCAGAGGCCTCAAGCTCAGCGGTTCTGGTTTTGCGTGTCGAACTCGGACCGTGCGGCCATGGCATTGGCGCCATCCCCATATCATGGGCTGGTTGATTGGATATGGCGCTGCCCGGTGGGCTATAAAAGCAGGTGTTTGGATATTAATGACTAGTAGAAAACTTTAGTTCGTGTCACTTAAATTCTAGTTAGAAGTATTAAATATAGCTTTATTATAAAACTAGTTACACAAAAAAAAACTAAACGACAAAACGAAACCATGAAGCTTAATTAGTCCTACATTAAACATCTCACGTCGTTTAATTATTATTTATGTAATTAGTTTTTTTATAATTAAACTATATTAAACGCTTGTAACTAACATTTAAACATATCATGTTACACAAACTAAATTTTAACTAGGAGGATTGAGACACGAGGGTAGGGATGTCTACATGTCTGATTTATTATTGGTATAAAATGTGGATATCCGTAGTATTATATGTATGTGCTTTTAATTATATTTATTCTATGTCTAAATTTATATTTATGTAATTATGGATGTCTACATGTCTGATTTATCATGGGTCCATTTCTTTTCATGTTGCCTTTGCCTAGTAATGCAGTTTGTGTACTGGGCAAAAGCACACAACGCTTGGTTTAGCTCCTTGGCTTTGGACTACCCAAATAAATACCCTAAGTCACATTATCTCATTACGCGTTAATTGATGAAGGTATATCTCATATTATTTCGACACTTTGACAACTATCTTATACAGAGGAAACCATAGGCCGACCTTGAAGAAACTTCAGAAGATTAAAACCTCATTTTTTTTTCTGTGGCTGAGGAACAGTGTCCTCTTCACCAAGCCTGATGCTTTCACTAACTCCAAAGTACCCATATTTCTTCATCACTTCTACGTGCCCCTTCTTCATCATCGACTTTTCGAAGCTCACATGGCTCGGCTTCGTCGAGCGAATGTCGGTATCATCCTCTTAAACTTCAAGTTCTTTGCCACTTTCTTCATCTGACTCATCTTCGTCAAGATCAACTACAATATATTCAACATTTCCTTCTTTGACCTGGGTTATCGCTTTGGCTCCAGTAGCTAGGGTGCTGTCCAGCAGTCATTTTGATTACCGCCATTTGCAAGCGTACCAAGATCAAACTTCCTAAGCTCACGAAAATCAATAAAGCGAATAAGTTTCGGAGGCAAAAAAAATGGTGGTAGCAACAACAGAAAATGTGGGGCCTAACCCATGCGGGTGAGCTCTGTTATTATAGTTAAAAAAAACACAAGAGTCGAGGAGTCAACTGGTGCTCACTCGCTGTCGGTGGACTACCAATGCTGATTTCCGCCACTCACGCTACAAAGCATATTTGAGAATATCTGTTTTTGACAACGCTCTCGTGGAAGGTGTTTTTCAGACCTTTGGCACAAGATATTCTTCGTTTAATGCGTGATCTGAGTCCATTATATAAAATGAATTAATTCTGCAAGGGGCTACTTTTGGGAGAGTGCCTCTGGCCGAAGGTCCTCAAGCTAACGAGTTCCAATTATTTCTAAGTCTGTTACAGGACGAATAATATGAGCTTCGGATGGGGGACACCTTTGTGGTGTTAAGAACAAGGTGATAACACCGTCAGCATGAAGCAGCTGAAGCAAGTAACAAGAAGACAAAGGAAGGCTCAAGCGGCGTGCGCAACACGTCTTTAAGAAGAAAATATTATACTACACTCGACTAGATTTGTAGATCATATGTATAGGATTTAAGTATATAAATATAATTTTATACGAAGTTTTACGTTGCTCCATCACTATTAATAGCGGTACAATGTCCATGCATTGCGGACCTTTTTCATCGTTCGCATATGCACCCACCCTCGGATCGCTCAATATCCGAAGTTGAAAGGCATAAACGTCTTCAGGCCATCTTCGAGCATTCCAAAGGTAGCCTTGTAATCTTATGAAACTAAAATAAAGAAAATAAAAAGGTAAAGCTTATGTCTTATGATCCATATACTCTCATACCTTCATGTTTTACCTTAATAAACATTCTTATTCATTCTAACCTTCTCCCCTTGATCTACTTCTTCACAATGTGTAAATCGAGGGAAAGAACTATGTTATTTTAATTGGGTTGTACTGTTTTGGTTCTCTACATGAATCTAAACATGTTCCCAACCAATACTTGTAATAAAAACTGGTAATGTTATAACAATTATTTTTATATAAATACTTGTAATAATTAATACAAGTATTCATGAATAATTATTTAACTTGAGTAAAATCATCATTTCATATGAAAGTTAATATTACTTGAGGCCAGAACTAATGGTAGTGCCATATAAAAAACAAAATTTACATCCAGTGTTAAAATAAGAAATTTATATTTTGAGGATCAAGAAATGAACCAAAAAAATAGTAGTAAATAAGAAATTGTCTCTTGTTTGATTGGAGAGATAGAATCGTCCATGCTTTTATGTTTTCGTTTGAAGAATTAGAAAAGATAGGATAGAGGACTGTTTTGCATCCCTTAACAACCGTCAAGGCGTTCAGGGAGTCCATGGGTGTGATAATGGATCACCGTTTCACCAACCAAATATTTTTTTTCACGACTCGTTTGAGTCATTAATTTATTTTAGTTCAAAAATAAATATAAATAAAGTCTGATCTTAATATGGTCCGATTCTTAAATTTTAAAGTATAAAATTTAAATCTATTGTCATTATACTTTTTTCTTCTTTCATTTCTCAAAGTTGAGGTCGTGTCTAGGGCTGGAAACGAGCCAAGCTCGATTCGACTCTAGCTTCCCAACTGAGAGATTAGACTATAGTTTGGCTCGTTCAGTAGTTTTATTTAAGCTCACGAGCTTTACCGACACTAAACAAGCTTGAGCAGGCTTGCAAGCATCTAGCTTTTTTTTCACTTTGTCCAATCGTCCATCCATAGCTCGGTCCAACCGTCCTTCAACACCAGCAGGGGGTCCAATTGCCTCGTACGGCCACCCCTCCCTGGTCGGCGCAGTAGCCCCACCCGACTGCCCCTGGGAGACGGCCGGGGTTGCCACTTGCTTGGCCCGGCGGCGCAGCTGTGTCTTAGCCTCTATGGGGCGCAGCCATCTGTAGGGCATGGGCTCCGCGGCGGTGCGACTAGCCTGGGGGGAGGCCGGGAGCTCCCTGACAACACCGATCGGCCCGTACTCGACTTGCGGCATTCATTCACGGGGGCGTGATTGAACCAGCATCTCGAGGAAGAAGCTGCAAGAAATGGTGATGCCACGGAAGGGGACGACGTGGTACTTGAGTAGCATACATTTAGAGCTTCCATCCATCGGAACTGAGTACTAAATTAATTTTATTATATATTCTTAGAGCGAGCTTGTCATATTTTGCCTACACAACCAACTCGAGAAGATTAATTCAACGTAAAAGTCCAAAATCTTTAGGATGACGTACGTTGTATTGGAGCACACGACATCTAGAGCTAGATCGTCCAGCTACCCTAAACAGGAGAGCGTAGTGAGTATATCACACTTATATGGTGAAGAATATAAAGGTTCATGACCAAACTATCAAAGGATAACTAGTCACTTTAGAACGATTAGTTTCTTGCAAATTAACCGTCGAAACTCTCGCACGGAAGGGACCCCCGCCGGGGCAAGGATATTGTTAGGTTTCTCGAGGTCGTAGGTCCGGAAGCCTAGAGTATCTTTCTTGGTCATTAGATCAAGTGATAAATAGGTTGTTTACTTCAGATTAAAGTTAATTGTTCGTACTGTTGTAGATGCAATTTATTGAGACAAAACACTATAAAAACATAAAAACAGTAGAAATCTTTTCGGGTTAAAGCCAATTGAACAGCATGCAATAGCAATGTGCGGTTGAGACGTAGACAGTACATAGATTTTTGTTCGATTGGATGTTGAATACGTATCTAAAGAGAGTGGTCTCTTAGTAGAAAACAACTTAATGTTTCTCATGTCAGAAGCCAATTTGAAAAATAGAACGGTTTGGAATCTAGGCAAAGTAGTAGTCATGTCGGACCTCTTAACGTTGGCTAGCTTTATACGCCTGGCCTGGTCGACAAGACACTTTTGAGTGTCAACTCAACAAAGGGTGTAACTCAAGGAAGTCAACTAGAAGCCCTCTCGTTTGACTTATTATACATAAACATAAACTAATAAAAACAATGTGGACCCTGAGTTGGCATAGGAATAGGAATAGCATATGATCGCCGCAGGAACAGTGATGAATTGAGCTGGGGGTACCGGCCGGCAGCACTGATCGACGGCGCCGCCGAGGCTGAGGGAGTGCGACGAGGAGGGAGATGATGAAGGGCACGGACGGAGGGGCCTTCAATGAGCAGCCTGGCAGCCTGGCCTACTGAGTGTAGCTCGGATTTTGAGCAAGGGGCAGGAAGTAAATGCCAAGTTCAGAGAGGAGTTCCTGTCTCGCTGCGGCCGCTGTTGTTGCTGCCTGCTAGCTGCAGTGGCAGTCGCAGTCGCAGCGTGGCGAGGGGGCATCGCCATCATCATGATGATACAGCCGGAGCCCGGCCGGACATCGATCGGGGCCTCAGCAGACAGCAGGACCGCTCCGCTCCTGCCCTCGCTTTCTTTTTCTCCTAATATATATACTCTTATTACTGTAAGGCACTAGTACCATGGCCCGGTTTGAATCCACTTTTTAACTGAACTTTACTCACCAATCCGGCACAAACCAACAAAACCTAAAAGTTTAGCGGAACTATATATTTAGATTCTAGAACATGTTCCAGCTGATTTCAGCTAAGCTGAAACACACCTAAAAATGTATATATATTTTTTGGCATTCAATCGAAGTTTAGAACCGTCTGGATTTCCTAGCGGCTAAACTTTACCAGTTTACCTGGTGGACGCATACAGTACGTATACGTACGGTGGTAGCCCTAGCTACTGCTTTGTACGGGGTGCTTGTACGTACGTGTGCAGGCTCTGTAGCCTGCGTGGATAATGCAGTAGTGGTAATTTCCTTCTCTCTGGTCCAGGAGAACCAGAAGCGCTGCCAGGTTTTCTAGCTCATGCATGCAAGAAACTTTACTGCTTTCCCGATGATATATATTCTTATTAATGGAACTCGAGAACTAGCTGTCATGGGTTCCTTGCATGGGAGCTCTTTCCTGTGTTCGCGGCTAAACGCATACAGCGGCTCACTCCCTGTGCGCAATTGGCAAAGCATAGTTTTGTTGTTCATTTGGAGCACGTTTGCGCGGCCTGACTATGCTCCCAGGATGCAACCCTTATGTTTGTGTGGCCTTACTTGCTTTGGAGCTCGGTTCTACGCGTGCAAAAGTGGCTCTTCAGCCTGGCTCCCAGGAAACATAGGCAAGCTCCATTTTTTCTCGTGGCGCAAACTAGCTGTTCATGGCTGCTCCCAAGAAACAAAAGTGACTCTTAGCCTGGCTGCCTACGTGTGGAGCTCACTTGGACCAGACTTATTTGGTACAAGTGCACAAACAAAATATATTGCAGCAATTGGGACCGGTTAGCTTCAGCCTAGACCACACGAGCGAGCCGAGCCGGCCAGATACGCGTCGCAAACAAACCTTGGATTTCACCTCTGACTGTCCTCATATATAGTGAAGGCAGAAAGCATTCTAAGAATGAGTAGAGGTACAGTTAAGGGATGATAATGAGCTCTAGATTTTATACTATATAATTTAAAATTTAAGGATCTAATCGAATTAGAATTATACTTTATTTATATTCATTTTTAAACTAAAATTAATTAAAGATCATAACTTATTGTGAAGAGATATTTAAATCCTAATCCATTACCACACTCAGAGTATGGTGCTTCGACCGGGAGAAATGAGGAAAGCCTACTAGCCATTAGTGTGTCTGGCGCCTCCCATGCTGACCGAGTGACCGGACTGCAGTCTACAGCCAAACAAAGGTACGTCACGAGGGAACGAGAGGTCGTTTGCCCTTGCGGCCCCGGCCAAAGCCATGGCGAGAGAAGAAATGCCAGGCAGAGAAGATGAATTAATTAATTAATATATACATATATATAGACACAGACACAATTCACGAAAGCTACATGATGCTATGCGCACGATTATGTTCGTCTTTCCAGGACCAAGCTAGTAACGGTAACGGGTTGAGATTTCTAGCAAGCATATACCTGCATAGATGAGAGAAACCCAGCTACAAACCATGTCAGCACCATAGCGAACCAATGCCAAATTTAAACACGACGCATTTGACGAAATGATTTACGTGGCTCCAAAGTCAACCATTCTTATTTATATAAATAAACAAACATCCCTATTAATAAAAGGCATCCATTGCTGGGGCGCGGAAAAACATCACTTAAACAAGGGGTCGAGGTCAATCACGAAAAAAAAAAGAATGAGTACAAAAGAACTGCAAAGTTTGTTATTATGGAAGAAACAAGTAGACAGTTCTGGTACCCATAACCTGGCCAAGTTGCTTGTGCCAAACACATAAATCCATCACAAACGACAAGAACGTTTTATCCCAGCGTTACATTCGCCGGACAGAATCTAAATGGCGACCATGCCAAGAAGCAAAGGGACATGGTTGCAAGGGTAAAAGACAGCACAGCACGGTGCAGCTTACCACTGATTATTGGCAAACTTAAAATCACTTCACTACCGTTCAGACTCCAGACCTCAAGTGTGATGGCCGACTTGTCACACCCATTAACCAATCTGAGGCGCACATCCCCAAGTTCCACTTGGGCTAAAATGTCTTTTACCCTTGTGCGCGGCACCCACAGGCCACACGCCCAGAACCAGCAACAGGGTTAAAATGTCCTGTGTGAAACTGCTTAACGACACGGCGTACGGAAAACAAGGGAAATACAAACGAACTCAAAGCAGGACAGGGTCTAGGAATAGGCACCTAGTAATATACACTACTTTGTGCCTAGTGTGGCAGGACATTTTCCCTCATATAGCCATAATAGTGTCAGCATGACAAGGTGATCAGGAAAAGTCGGGTGCCTCGTCTCACGTAATCCACCAACTTAGAATTGTCTCCGATGCACCAAATGAGATCAACACCATAAAACCTGCACATATAACAGAGGGTCAACACCTATTCATATACTGGCTCTTCCCATGCGCTACCTCCAGGCTCCAGCAATCGAACATTACTGTGAAATGATGTTAAGAATTTGAAGTCTGGATTTAGACTTAAACCATTGAAGTTCATGAATAAATAATATATAATAACAATCTACGCTCAACTCTGCCACTACGCAAATGACAAGGCATTAAATCTGTAAAGCAGCTACAAAGAGTGGATGGCTAGTTGAAGATCTGGATAAAATGGTCCGAACACAATTGCCAAGTATTACGTCTGGTGGAAAAAGGTAGATAAACTAATACTGTAGCATTTTACAGTCAACCGCAGGTTGAAACATCCTAGCCGGCAATTAAAACCACTTATTTCATATTTGCACATATACTTCTATGAAACAAAAATGATAACAATATAAGAGTACAACTCAAATCTTAATAACATCGAAGAGTTTCAGCAATTTTATGTTCTGGCAATAAAACCACCAAATCATGCTATGGAGCATGCAAAAGGATGTGTTCAAACAGCATTTTTAGGACATTGTTAAATTATGCTTAAAGAACCGAGTAGCGAGTGTTAATGGATCATGCAGACAGACAGTAGACACTAAAGAAAAGATTTACCTGATGAGCTGGTATTTACAAAAGTTGTCTCCTTATTAATCACGGAGAAATGAACAAAGATGAAAACTGCCTGATCATTGGCAATATATAGCCTGGTCTATCTGAGGAGGAATTGGTTTTATTTCAGTCCCAAGCTCTTGTTCAATCCTATACCTGTTCCCAGAAACAGTATTCAGTCAGAACAATGTGGGAATAGAAAAGGTCAACAAAGTTGCAGTAGAAAAATCTGCGTACAAGTTAAATCGATCCTCATAGGTGATCAAATTAACGGCCAGACCAAGGTGGCCAAATCTCCCAGATCTACCAACCTGACAATCCAAAAAAGGACGTTAAAATTGCCAGAGATGGATGCCACAAGTAGAATGCAATAGATAGATTCAACTCCTAAATATAGGATAATCTGTAAGCAAGATAAATTGCAAGCATTTTTTATTTCATAAGTGACTTAAAACTGCTAAAATGTTAGTCATGCATCGTAGTATGTCACACTCAAATTTTACATTATGAAATGAAATGAAAACAAATAAAAGGAACAGTTAAATCAATCCTACCCTGTGGAGATATGTTTCAGAGTTCTTGGGGAAATCAAAATTGATAACAACATTCACAGCTTGAATATCTATTCCCCTTGTAAAAAGATCTGCAAAACAAAAGGTACAGAGTTGGTTAGAAAAGAGAAACAAGCAGTACAACAAACTACCTACATGCCCCACTAAGTCCAAAAGCATAAGGCTCCTTCACATTTTGTTTAACAGAAGCATTCATAATATAACACAATATCATTCCAGCAACCAATTGATAGAAAAGATGTTGGAAACATAATTGATCGACATTGAAGAATTTCTAGCATCCATAGTTAAGGCAGTAAGGCGACCGACCCTCCTTTTTACCTTTTAGACGATAAAGCGTAAGGCGAGGCGACGCCTTAATTATTTAGATAAATATAAAAAATAGGCCAGATATTATATATATATATATATATATATATATATATATATATATATATATATATATATATATAACTAATTCATACTTAATAAGTAAGCTTGCACAATTGTAAAGCCTATTAGGCCCATTTCAGTCTAGTAGAAGAAAGAAACAGAAAAAAAAGAGAAGCCCACAAACAACCCAGCCCAACACACTAGGGTTAAACCCAACCAGCTGCTCTCCTCTCTCTCTCAGGCTCTCAGCCGCTCTCCTCTCTCTCCCTCTCCCCCTTGCTGCCGCCACTCTCCTCTCTCTCTCAGGCTCTCAGCCGCTCTCCTCTCTCTCCCCCTCCCCCTGTGCCGCCGCCGCTCTCCTCTCTCGCAGCTCTCCTCTCTCTCCCTCTCCCCCACGCCGCCGCTGTGCCTCACCTTACTCTCGGGCAAGGCGACAGGATGCTTTACATGTCCAAGGCCACCTTACCACTTAAGTGTCACTTTAGCGATGCTTAAGCGACGCCTTAATAACCTGGCTAGCATCTTTGTCATTTCAGCTTTCACCACTTGAACTAAAATAGTAGGAAAATGTTTGACCTTAGTAATTTGCATGTCTTCTGTTTCACTATGCTTCTACATAGCATTGGGAGAATGCATCTCAAAATGTTATGTACATTGAAAAACCAAAAGTATAGTCAGGGCATGTTAAACTCGACCTGCGGGGGTAAGACAACCCTAGGCATTATATTAAGAAGAAGACCTCACGCAGGTCGAGAAAACCCCTGAACCCCTGCCCCACTCATACACAGCAACACCGCAGAACATGTGAGAAACCAGGACCGGACCTTAGACCTATACTTTGGCATGGGACAGACGAGGGGATTTTTTAACCACAGCCTGAAATTCGCTCCCATGAGGAGTCGAACACAGGACTTTAGGAGTGCTATTAAGACCACCTAACCAACTCAACTAGAGGCCCTTTCGCTAGTCAGGGCATGTTTCCCCTCTCTACCCCGAATTACAATGCTTTGGAGGAAACTGATTGAATCACATTCAGTCAAATTTCACTTTTTGCTTATATCAAAAACTTCCTTGTTATTGTGCATTTTGAAACAACACCATGAACTGTAATAGTAGTTCAAATTATGCTATCAACTAGCCTATTGCTGACAGGGATAAGGTCCCTGTTAGTGTGCATTGTGATCTGTGAACTATGGAGCAAACATAATGAATCGTAGTAGTGGTGGTAGTTCAAATTATGCTATCAAATAGCATATTGCTGACATGGATAAAGAAACGAGGGACTTAACACTGACATAAAACTACAAAGTAGAAAGATTGTACATAAGAAAAAAAATGTCTGAAAGAGTTCGTCCACAAGAAAATTAATAGCATACCAGTACAAACAAGATTCCTGCACGCTCCATTACGGAAATCATGGAAAACTCTATTGCGGTGGTCCTGTAGCATCTTTGCATGAATATAGAAGCAAGAATAACCAAGCTCTGTGATCTTCTTCGCCAATAGTTCAACACGATTTACAGAGTTACAGAATATTATTGACTGATTGATTTGAAGCTGTACCACAATCAACAATTGAATGACTTGCACGTTATGACTTAGGTGGGAAGCAAAATTCCTAGTAAAATAAATCATGAAATAATTTTTTTTTCTCGAACACGCAGGAGAACTGCGCGTCATTATATTGAAAGAGAGAAAGGTCCGAAATGGACCAAAGTACAAAGCCCTAACAGGCAATAATACAAAGAAAAATAAAACAATGTAGCCTCATACACTAGGAAAATAAATCATGAAATAATAGAGGTGTTCATCAGCAAAACCTTGGAAAAGAGGGTGTTGAGACAGTGAACTTTCTGTCGTTCTTCAACAAAAGCATAGAACTGCGTAATTCCCTTCAGTGTAAGTTCATCCATAAGGTTAATCACATAAGGTTTAGGAAGATATTTGTCCTTGAACTCCTTAACAGTCACAGGGAATGTCGCTGAGAACATCAAAATCTGTCGACTAGCAGGGAGGTAGCGAATCAACTGTTCTATGGAAGGTTGAAACTCAGGAGAGAGAAGCTTGTCTGCCTGGGAAAGGAAAATATATCCATATGATTATTTTGTGGAAAGGTCAAGAATGAAGGTCCGAAATCACAATAATACAATAACTCAAACAAAATATAATTCGAGAAAAAGAACAGTTCATTGGCTACTTAAATGATGCATAACAGAGTCCTATCATGTTTCTATTCACTAGGTACTATTTTTGTTCACAAGAAGCATAACTTCAGAGTGAAAGTTTAAAAGGGACTCGTTAAAGCCTAGACATGATCTTTCAGGATCATTCTAACAACTTCATTCATTCTTATTTTACAAATATTATGCAACTAACTTAACAGTGTCCAAGTGACAATGACATGCACACCATAGTTTTAAGAAAGAGTGCACCACCATCTTGCAACCAACACTAAACCCTGCTATTTTTGGGTCAAATCTAGTATTCAGAGTTGACTGTGAAAATAAGAAAATCTCCCATGCTATATTGAAATGCAAAAGACAAATAGTTGATAAACAGGTTCCAGTTGGAACCTGAGTTTAGATAGGTGCAGGCAGAATCAACTACTAGGTAATATATTTAGGGTGCAACTCTGACACAGACGTTCACTAACTTATAGATAAATATGTTTTTGGTAGTCACAAGCGTTGGTTGTTAATGAAAAGTTTAACTCTCCTTCCTTCAGGATTCTCTTTGACATTAAGGTTACAAATAAGTGGCAAGATACATTGCAGAATAAAATGCAGCACAGGAGTGATAAAACGGGCCATTTACATGAGGTAATAATACGAAAGCACTCAGATAAAGCCTGAAATAAATTACCTCATCCATAATAAGCATTGAACAGTCCTTCAAAATGCAAACACCTTTCTTTGTAAGATCCAAAATACGGCCAGGTGTTCCAACAATTAAGTGCACGGGTTGGTACAGACGAACAATATCATCCTTCAAGCTGGTTCCACCAGTGGTGACCATAACTTGGATCTTCAAATGTTTACCAAGCTCCTTACAAACTTGTGATGTTTGTAGAGCCAATTCCCTTGTGGGAACCAATATAACAACTGCAAATCATAAAGAGACCTTATTCAAGCTTTTTCATGAAATATACAATGAAAATTACATCTAAATAACAAAGAACATTCATGCACGCCAAAAAAGAAACCTGAGTAATGAAAAAAATAACACCACTGCCACTATGGAAGAGATCAAGTTAAATCATCTTAGAATCTTTCAAATCCGTTGGATATCAAATAAAAATCCAGAGTATAGAACAGACCTTGAATAGCATTTTTTTCTTGATCAATCTTTTCCAGTGCAGGAATACAAAATGCAGCAGTCTTGCCAGTTCCATTCTTCGCTCTTGCAAGAATGTCACTACCAGTTAAAGCAATAGGAATGCTTTCCTCTTGAATAGGAGAGGGTCTTTCAAATCCCTTTTCGTAAATACCCATTAGGAGTTCACGCTTGAGAAAATAGTCTTCAAACTCATTGCCCTTGGTGGCTGTAACATCCTGAACAATATTTAAAGGGAAAGGGGGAAAATATAAATAAATCACAAGTGCAGAGTAGTAACAACATAAGGCTCCGCATAAGACCAAACTTGCATGTGGTAAAGAGAAGAGAAAACAACACATAAATATTGAATCATAGATGTTCATAACCTTTTCCTTTTAGACCAAAAGACATGTCATACACAAGACAGACCCAGTGTCAGAGGCTACCACACGAGTGGGGTCTAGAAAAAGAATAAACCGAGGCAAGTCTTCCCTCGCAAATGCAGAGAGGTTGCTTCGAACACGCGGCCTGGTGACTCAGTGAGACAGCTCTCACCACTGCACCAGGCCTGCCAACCCTTCTATTTCATGCACAAGGAAACTTCAGAAAATCATATGTAGAAAGCTGGGTACCACAACATTTATGAGTTCAACTATGCCAGCTAATTGTCTATACAGTGGCAACATACAATTGTATAGTGAATCATATTCCCTTGGCATCGCTAGATAGGATGACTCAAAATTGATCCTAGTACTACACAAATAGATACCATCAACCATGTAATAATTACACCAATATGCTGCAAAAAACAGTTACCAAATTTAAGTCCCTCAGAAATTTCTGGTGGTCAGAATAACATTCCACTGTGACTGTGTGATGTAAAGATTAAAAACTAAAGAAAAAATCTATGCTGCACTTTTATTACAAAAGACTAACTGCACATTGGATAAAGACAAGTCCTGCAACAAATTTTAATGGAATAATGAAAAATTGAGCCCAGCATCAAGTTTCTTTCCTAGAATAACAATGAAATAACAGGAAAAAGTGCTGTGGAAGATAACTAGCTGTTTCTAAGTTTAGGGTGACAACTCTATTGCTTTAGCTTTGACCTAAGTAAAACTTATATAACTTTGACCAAGTTCAAAGAAAAAACACAAACGTCTACAACATCAAATTAGTTTCATTAAATTCCGCATCAAATATGCCTTGATACTGCATTTATTTGAACCTGTTGATGTAAATATATTTTCCAATTAACTATGTCAAAGTAAGAGAAGTTTTGACATAGGACAAAGCTGAAGTGACCTATTAGCTTGGTAGTTGGGATGGAGGGAGAATTTATAACTTTCAAAAATTGCAACAGGGAGGGAGCTTGAAATGTCATAACTTACCTCTGTCCTGTAGCGTGTATCAGGAGGTGGAAGCTTCAATTGGGCCTTCCAATCTTGCGAACTGCACATAGACAAGCATAGTTCTTGTATAACTATCTCCAAAGAGTGGCTGCTAATAATCATGTCGCTATCAATAATTAACCAATCAAAGCAATTGAGAAATGTTACTAGCTGCTAGTGAAGGGTATTACTAGTCACTTAGTTTGGTTACGAAATTAAAATGCAGCAAACTGTAGTCTTAGCCGTCCCAACTTATGTGTCATCAGAATTCGGAACACATTTTTGGGCATCAATAAACCACAAAAATTACCGAGATGAGACAATCGCCAGAGTTTGCGCACAGATAGCAAGCGTCAAGCTGCATTTAGTTCAATTTTGCCGGGGGGGGGGGGGGGGGGGGGGGGGCAAAGCCCGCCCCTGGTGCTTTAAACTATGTACTAAAACGCACCAAGAACGACGGCAACCCGACGCTTTGCCCAAAGACCTAAATTCAGGTCATCTCACCTCGAATTGACGCCGTCGGCGGCCGTGGATGGCGCCAGGGCCTTCGGCTCGCTGGTCACGGCTGCGCCCGCGGCCTCGCGGGCAATCTGATTCCGCCGCAGCCACTGCTGCTGTTGCTGCTGCTGCTGGTGACTCTGGTGCTGCTGCTGTTGCTGCTGGTGGTTGTGGCTGTGGCGGTGCTGTTGCTGCTGCCTCTGCGCGTACTGCTGGTGGTGATGCGCCCCCGATGTCTGCTTCTGCTGCTGCTGCTGCTGGTGGTGCTGATGCGGCTGTTGCGGCGATGGGCCGCGGCCGTAGTAGTTAGGGGTCCCACCGCGGCCGTTGCCCACGCCCGAAGGATACCTGGCGCGTGGATCCATGGTCGCGAAGGAGGACTTGCAGTTCGGATCCGGAAAAGGATTTGGGAGAACTAGAAGATTGGCTCTTGGATCAGGGGACCGATTTCGAGCCCCTTTTGCCCTTCCGGCAGGGGTCGTGGGTGGGGAGGAGCGACGGAAGGGTAGCGTGGCCGGATCGTCGAAACCTTGGCAACGGTGTGTTAGGATTAATGGAGGAGCAATTACCATTATGGCCCTAGCAACTTCCTCATATCCACCATGTTCAAAGGTCGGGTCGAGTTGATCAGGTCAAACATTATTTAGCACAGACGCACCGTTTATATACGACTCATGCCTAGTATCAAGTAGGAAAAAATCTCCTTGTTAGACGTGTTGGCTCGGATTTTTTAGGTTGAGTTAGGTTTTGGATTAAAAATCATGGCATGTGTCATGTAGATTATTGCGAATCAAAAACTATGGCCTATTGTTACACCTGTCTTCAGAAGTCAAACCAAATGTGAATTATATACGTGTTAGGATCGAAATCTATTGCACAATGCTCGAATAATAATAACATCATCACATAGTTCAAAGTGCTCAAGCGTAAACATAAGCTCGGATAAAGGGTCTTCCACATGTATCTCACTTGGAGATCACTAGCCTAGTCTTCAAACTCTACGAGATCCTGGAACTCCTGGAGGTCTGCTCCGACTACTTATTCTCCTTAGCAGTGGACAGTGGTTGCATTGATAGCAACATAGTGTTTAGGCGAAAGCAATGGTGAATACACAATATACTCAACAAGTACATTTGGCTAAAGTAGACTAGCTTTATATAGAGTTAGGCTAAATAGTGGTTACTTTTAATTCATCTGATATTTATTACTATTAATAGCCAAGTTTTAGCATTATCCCGAGTTTGTCAACCCTTGGAACGTGTACTCGTCGAGGAGCATCATTACAGTTATCATAACCAAATCATATCTAGAACTTCAGTATTTTCAATCAAAGAGGATCTCCTGATCTTAACCGTGAACACGACTATAATACCCAAAATATAGGATGAGTGAATTAGTTCTTTAAATTATAAAGATATGTGTGATTTCTCTCCTTCATTGTGCATATCAACAGTAAAGACTTAATTAAAACAACTAATAACCAAGTGAATGAAACAGTGATGCATCATGCTGATATTTATCTTTGTGGCATTCGATTGACTTAGAACACAAATGTAAACTTGAAACTTAAAGTTGGATTTTGAGAATAAAATAGAAAACAGGAAAATGCAATAGAAAAGAAAAACAAAAAAGAAAAGGAAAACTGCGCTTTGGACTAGAATCAGCCTCGGCCCACCAGATCCCGTGCTCACCTAGCCAGCCCAATCGCGCATCACGGTGCCAACAACGTGGACTCGCTGACCAGCCGCTACCGCTCCGCGCATCGCGTCCTGACCGAGCGGGGCCCACACGCCAGTTGCTTCGAGCACACCCGCCCTAACTTGAGGTCCACGCCAGTTGGGGTTGTAACCGACCATCACCTTAGCGTGCATAAATACGAGCGCGTGCCCCTCGCCCTCCTACCACGTCATCGCGTGGGGAGGAATCGCCGACGAGAGAGAAACACAGAGGGGGAGAAAGTAGGGAGACCCCAGGCGTTGTCGTCCCTCGCCTCTGGTCGAGCTCCTGACCTGGATGTCCCTTGCGTGTGCATCGTGTCTGGGCGCATCGACACCTAGGCCTGGGCATTCGGTTCTTCGGTTCGGTTCGGTTCGGTTCCTCGGTTCTTGTAGAAATTCGGTTCTTCAAAAACTAGAACCGAAATAGCAAGATAAAGAAATCAGAACCGACTAGTTCGGTTCTCGGTTCTTCGGTTCGGTTCCTCGGTTCTAACCGAACTGTAACAGCCACTCTTAAATTATGAATAACGACAACTTTTGTGAGAAATTTCAGCAACATCTCCCCACAAACAACGACAAGTGCACAATGACTATAATTTCATAGATAATACATGGATGATTAGAGGTTCAACATAAGTCGATAACACAACATCCGAAGTTACAAACACATGTAACAAATTGAATCTAATACTTTTGGGTTTTTCGGTTCTTTCGGTTCTTTCGGTTCTTTGGAGTGCAGAACCGAAAATATCTCATTTATTTCGGTTCTCAAAAAACCAGAACCGAATTTCATAACGGTTCCTTCGGTTCGGTTAGTTCGGTTCCGGTTCTCGGTTATTTCGGTTCGGTTCCTCGGTTCCGGTTCTTTTTGCCCAGGCCTATCGACACCGACACCTTCGGTGAGGATAGCATTCACTAGTTCGCGATCACCCCCTCTACAGGCGCTTGGAGCAAGCATCGTGTCTGGGCGCATCGACACCGCCACCTTCGGTGAGGATAGCCTTCACTAGTTCGCGATCACCCCCTCTTCAGGTGCTTGGAGCAATGTTTAGGGCCCGGGGTCACGGGATTGGAATCCATCGCAATGGTGCCGCCGCGGCGAAGCTTTGCGCTGCTGCGTTTCGCCATCGGGTGAAGGAAGAAGCGCGTCCACCGTAGATTATGCAATGGTCGGATAAGATTAGATCGGCTCGTACCCCTTCGCGTTTTAGATATCAGTCATTGATCTCAAACCGGGTGTGCAGGGATAAACCACTACGTAGATGGATTTCGGGCAGTCGATCTCGAATCCTACGGACCATAGAACTTACAGGTTCGTTATTTAATTTGATCTAATCTGGATCGTTGGCCCCTGATCGTGCGGCCCCAATTGCAGGATACCTCTTCATCATGGCCAATTTATTAAAGAGACCCTATGGAATTGATAAATTATCTTGCAGTCCACACTGTGTTCTAGAAGTTTAATTCAAGTCCCTAATTTTTGCAGAACAAACTCCGAATTCCAGAAAATAGTGGCCGTCGTCCTAGAAATTCAGAATATTGATCAAACTAATTCGAGAATTATATATATATATATGTGTAAAATAATTCCAGAAACTTAGTAAATTCATAACAAATTCGTTTGAAGTCCGATTTTAGTGGTTTTTGAGCCTACGAATTCGTTACGATGTGTAGAATAATATTATGAAGTTTGTTCATCTGTTTGGTGTGATGTTAATTTCTGTTTAAACACTATTTATCTGTATTGTGGCGAATAGACGAGCAAGTGACCGAGGAGCCCGAAACACCGCAAGTTGAAGATTCTGAGCAGGAGCTCGCTGAAGGCAAGTTGTGCCCTTGATCACTTTTCTTTATCTAATAATGTTCTTGTCGGGGGTGATAATTAGGGATACCCGAATTATTCCCTCGAAGAACGCACTTAGAGAAATAAGGACGAAACCCTAGAGGGGAAACAACCGAGGTAACTCTTAAACCGAGGCCTCTCCCCGAAAGTCTCCCACCTCGGGCAAATCTCCGCCTCGCCTGAGGTCGCCACCGCTCCATCCGTCTCACCCGAGCTAATCTCAGGAAGATAAGATAAAAGCGCCCAAAAACAGGAAGGGAACAACCGCATTTAATGCACATACCTACCCCACGCTGTGGTACAGTGGTTAACAAGACATCAATCACATCCAGGCGCAACAGCATGATTACGTCTCCGCTACAGTGCGCACATGCCGCCTGACATCCCCTGATGGGACATCTAATACGACAGGCAAAGCAGATCGGCCCTCGACCGCAAACCTCCGCCTCGCCCGACGCCGAGCCTAACCCTCGGGCGCAATCTCCGTCTCGCCTGAGGCTCGGGCTTCGGGCGATTTCTCCGCCTCACCCAACGCTGAGGTCGGCCTCGGATGGATTCTCCGCCTCGCCCGAGCTCGGCCTCGACCACCTACTCCACCACGAATCCCGTGGGAGGCCACTCCGCCGGCTGTGGCACACGTCACGGGATGGCTCATCCAACAGCTCGGGAAGAGTTCCGCCTCGCCCGAGCAGGGCTCTAACCTTGATAAACGCGACAGAGAATCTCAACGTCATCCCGCGCAAGGACGTTGACGGACCCCGTAATCAGGCCTTTAGCCCATGCCCCGGCGCTGTTACAACAACTACGGTATGAGCGGCATCTCTCCCGGGGGCTCGGGCGTATACAGACAACGCCTCGGCCTCTGCCTCGGCTCTTAGCGGAAAACCAGCGGGCATAAGTCAACAATGTAGTGCACCGTCACGTCAGCTTGCAGGGCACCAAGACATCTCTCCTTTGAATACAATGACACAGGGCTTCACTGCTAAAAGGGAAATGGACCTAATCATTTCCTATAATCGATTTTTGTGGTTGACGTCCAACACAAACCATGTGGACTAACTAGTTTGTCTAGATATCATTTATCTCAGGTGCATAAGGTTCAACACAAAGCAAGAAAGAAATTCGGTTAGGGACACAATCAAAAATTGGAGTAAGACTGAGAGTGTGCTGCCAAGTGGCGCACCGGACACTGTCCGGTGCACCAGGCCAGGCACCCATCGAACAGGCCACTCTCGGGAATTCAATGGGGTCGCTCCGCTATAATTCACCAGATTATCCGGTGTGGCACCAGACTGTCCGGTGTGCCAGCGGAGCAACGACTCTCTGCGCGCCAACGGTCGACTGCTTAGATGAGCAGTGCCAAACAGTGTCGTGCAGAAGTCAGAGGTCACCGGACTGTCCGGTGTGGCACCGGACTGTCTGGTGCAGCAAAAAGACAAAGAGCTCCAACGGTCAATAGCTCCAAACCCTAACGGGCGCGCTGACGTGGCACGCACCGGACAGTGAACAGTGACTGTCCAGTGC
This sequence comes from Zea mays, assembly GCF_902167145.1. Taxonomy (NCBI): domain Eukaryota; kingdom Viridiplantae; phylum Streptophyta; class Magnoliopsida; order Poales; family Poaceae; genus Zea; species Zea mays. The sequence continues at coordinate 153,125,821 of NC_050099.1, read as the reverse complement.
GCCACCAGACTATCCGGTGTGCCCATCGCCAGCAGATTTTGCCAATAGCTAGGAAGTGATTGGGGCTATAACTATCCCCCAACCACCTCATTCAAAGCCATCCAAGTTTTCTGAGATCCTCATTCAATACAAGAGCAATACATTCACTCCAAGACACAATTCCAAAGATCAAATCCTCTCCAAGACCCAAAATCAACTCAACCACTTAGTGACTTGAGAGAGAGAGTTTTGTGTTCATTTGTGCCCTTGTTGCTTGGATTTCCTTCTTCCTTCCCATTCTAAGTCTTAAGTGCTTTGTAAAGCTAAGCAAGAGACACCTAAGTGTGTGGTGGTCCTTATGGGGTCTTAGTGACCCGTGTGATTAAGGAAAAGGCTCACTCGGTCTAGGTGACCGTTTGAGAGAGGGAAAAGGGTTGAAATAGACCCGGCCTTTGTGGCCTCCTCAACGGGGACTAGGTTCTTTGGAACCAAACCTCGGTAAAACAAATCATTGTGTTCACTTGTGTTGATTTCCATTTGATTTGTTTTCCCTAATTCCTCTCTCTAAAGTTTCCTAGCAAATATTGACTTGAGTTTGCTTCCAAACGTCATCTGCATCCTTTGAGCAACTCGTGGCAAGAGAAACAATCTTCCACACTCGGATTTAATTCTAACGCTAACCCCCGACCTTAGTGTGTGTTTAAGTTTATAAATTTTAGGTTTTGTCTATTCACCCCCTCTAGACGACTTTCAATTGGTATCAGAGCCAGTGCTTCATTAAGAGTCTAACAAACTCGAAGTGATGTCTGGAGATCACGCCAAGAGGGAGATCATGATCAGCGACAAGCCCGTGGGCTCGGGGAAGACTCTCTCAAGGGAGTCCGGCAACAAGTACAAGGAGGAATCCTCTTCCTCCATCAAGTCACATAGGAGGGGTGATAAGAAGAAAAATAAGATGAAGAATGTGGTCTACTAGGAGACCGATTCTTCAACATTCTCTACCTCTGGCACCGAGTCGTCCACTACTTCTAAGCGCCATGAGCACAAGAAGTATAGTAAGATGCCCCTACGCTATCCCCGTATTTCCAAGCACGCTCCTGTACTTTCCGTTCCCTTAGGCAAACCACCATATTTTGATGGTGAAGATTATTGTATGTGGAGTGATAAAATGAGGCATCATCTAACCTCACTCCAAGAAAGCATATGGGACATTGTTGAATTTGGAGCGCAGGCACCACAAGTGGGGGACGAGGACTACGACTCGGACGAGGCCGCCCAAATTAGGCACTTTAACTCCCAAGCAACTTCTATACTCCTCGCATCTCTATGTCAAGAGGAGTATAATAAGGTGCAAGGGTTAAAGAATGCCAAAAAGATTTGGGACGTCCTCAAAACGGCGCACGAAGGGGACGAGGTGACTAAGATCACCAAGCGCGAAACGATCGAGGGAGAACTCAGTCGATTCGTCCTCAACAAAGGGGAAGAGCCGCAAGCCATGTACAACCGGCTCAAGATGATGGTCAATCAAGTGCGCAACCTCGGGAGCACCAAGTGGGATGACCATGAGATGATCAAGGTTATTCTTAGATCACTTGTTTTTTGTAATCCCACTCAAGTGCAACTAATCCGCGGAGACCCTAGATATAAACAGATGTCTCCCAAGGGAGTGATTGGCAAGTTTGTGAGCTTTGAACTTGTGATCAAAGACTCCAAACATATTGTCAACTTGGAGCAAGGCGCCACCTCTACACCCAAGGTGCAACCTGTTGCATTCAAAGCAACGGAAGAAAAGAAGGAGGAGTCTACGCCAAGTAGGCTTCCAATTAACGCCTCCAAGGACGACAACAAAGAGATGGCTCTCATCATTAAGAGCTTTTGCCAAATCCTCAAGCAAAGGAGGGGGAAGGACTACAAGCCCCGCTCCAAAAGGGTGTGCTACCGGTGTGATAAGTCTGGTCACTTTATAGCTAAATGTCCATATTCTAGTGAAAGTGACAGGGATGAAGACAAGAAAGGGAATAAAAAGATGGAGAAGAAGAAGTACTACAAGAAGAAGGGCGGCGAGGCGCACATGGGGCGGGAATAAGACTCCGACGAGAGCTCCATCGACTCCTCCTCCGACGAGGACGCCGCCAACATCGCCGTCAACAAAGGTCTCCTCTTCCCCAACGTCGGCCACAAGTGTATCATGGCTAAGGACGGCAAGAATAAGAAGGTATACTCTACAGCCACCCCTAAATATACTACATCTGATGATGAGTGTAGCTCTTGCGATAATGAAGATGATTTAATTTCTCTCTTTGCCAACCTTAACATGGACCAAAAGAAAAAATTGAATGAACTAGTTGAAACCGTTAACGAGAAGGATGATCTCTTGGAATGCCAAGAGGAGTTGCTCATTAAGGAAAATAAAAAATTTGTTAAATTGAAGAATGCTTATGCTCTAGAAGTGGAAAAATGTCAAAACTTGTCTAGGGAGCTTAGCATTTGCAATGATTCAATTTCCTATCTTAGAAATGAGAATGCTAGTTTAAATGCTAAGATAGAAGAATTGAATGTTTACAAACCCCCTACATCTACTGTTGAGCATGTCTCCATTTGCACTAGATGTAGAGATGTTAATGTTGAAGCTATTGAAGATCACCTTGCCATGATTAAACAACAAAATGATCACTTAGCTACATTAAATGCTAAAAATGCCGAGCATGAACTAGAAAATGAAAATTTTAAATTTGCTAGAAGCATGCTCTATAATGGGAGACGCCCTGGCATTAAGGATGGGATTGGTTTCCAACAAGGGAACCAAAACAACACCAAACTTAATGCCCCTAAGAAATTGCCTTATTTTGTAAAGGGCAAGGATCCCATGGTTCAGGATAGATAGGGTTACATTTTATATCCTGCAAACTATCTTGAGCATAAAATTAGGGAAATTCATGCTAGGAAACCTCATACTATTTCTCACCATGCTTTCATGTATAAAAATGAGGCTTCTAGTTCTGGGCATACCACTCATATCAAAATGTCTAAAAAGAAAATTCCTAATGCATCAAATGAACATAACATTTCATTTAAAACTTTTGATGCTTCTTATGTGCTCACTAACAAATCAGGCAAAGTAGTTGCCAAATATGTTGGGGGCAAACACAAGAGTCCAAAGATTTGTGTTTGGGTACCCAAGGTGATTGTTTCTAATGTCAAAGAACCCAAGACTGTTTGGGTGCCTAAGAACAAGGCCTAAAATTGTTTTGTAGGTTTATGCATCCGGTGGATCAAGTTGGATAATCGATAGCGGGTGCATAAACCACATGACAGGGGAGAAAATGATGTTCTCCTCATATGAGAACAATGTAGATCCCCAAAGAGCTATCACATTCGGGGATGGAAATCAAGGTTTGGTCAAAGGTTTGAGTAAAATTGCTATATCTCCTGACCATTTCATTTCTAATGTTTTCTCGTAGATTCTTTAGATTACAATTTGCTTTATGTTTCTCAATTATGCAAAATGGGCTACAGCTGTCTTTTTACTGATATAGGTGTTACTGTCTTTAGAAGAAGTGATGATTCAATAGCATTTAAGGGAGTGTTAGATGGTCAGCTATACTTAGTTGATTTTAATGATAACCAAGCTGAACTAGACACTTGCTTAATTGCTAAGACTAACATGAGCTGGCTCTAGCATCGCCGACTTGCCCATGTTGGAATGAAGAATCTTCACAAGCTTATAAAGGGAGAGCACATTTTAGGACTAACAAATGTTCATTTTGAGAAAGACAAGATTTGTAGCGCATGTCAAGCAGTAAAGCAAGTTAGAGTCCATCATCCACACAAGAACATCATGATGACAAACATGCCGCTTGAGCTGCTCCACATGGACCTATTCGGCCCGATATATAAGCATCGACGGGAGTAAGTACTGTCTAGTTATTGTGGATGATTATTCTCGCTTCACTTGGGTATTCTTTTGCAGGAAAAATATCAAACCCAAGAAACCTTAAAGAGATTCTTAAGATGGACTCAAAATGAGTTCGGATTGAGAATCAAAAAGATTAGAAGCGAGAATGGAACGAAGTTCAAGAATTCACAAATTGAAGGATTTCTTGAGGAAGAGGGAATCAAGCATGAGTTCTCTTCTCCCTACACACCTCAACAAAATGGTGTAGGAAAAATAGAACTCTACTAGACATGGCAAGAACCATGCTTGATGAATACAAGACACCACACCGGTTTTGGGCGAAGGCGATTAACACCGCCTGCTACTCCATCAACCGGTTATATCTTCACCGAATCCTCAAGATGTCATATGAACTCCTCACTGGTAACAAGCCCAATGTTTCATATTTTAGAGTTTTTTGGAGCAAATGCTTTATTCTTATTAAGAGAGGTAGAAGTTCTAAATTTGCTCCTAAAGTTGTAGAAGGGTTTTTTACTCGGTTATGACTCAAACACAAGGGCATATAGAGTCTTCAACAAATCCACTGGATTAGTTGAAGTTTCTTGTGACATTGTGTTTGATGAGACTAATGGCTCCCAAGTGGAGCAAGTTGATCTTGATGAATTAGATGATGAAGAGGCTTTGTGCATCGCGCTAAGGAACATGTCCATTGGTGACGTGTGTCCAAAAGAATCCGAAGAACCTCCACAAGTACAAGATCAACCATCATCTTCCATACAAGCATCTCCACCAACCCAAGATGAGGATCAGGCTCAAGAAGAAGAAGATGAAGATCAAGACGATGAGCCACCTCAATAGGAGGACATTAATCAAGGGGGAGTTGTAGATGATCAAGATAAGGAAGATGATCAAGAAATTAGGGATCAAAGACTGCCACACCCAAGAGTCCACCAAGCAATTCAAAGAGATCACCCCGTCAACTCCATACTTGGTGACATACACAAGGGGGTAACCACTAGATCTCGAGTTGCTCATTTCTGTGAACATTACTCTTTTGTGTCTTCTATTGAGGCATACAGGATAGAGGACGCATTAAGAGATCCGGATTGGGTGGTGGCAATGCAAGAGGAGCTCAACAACTTCACAAGGAATGAGGTATGACATTTAGTTCCACGTCCTAACCAAAATGTTGTAGGTACCAAGTGGGTATTCCGCAACAAGCAAGATGAGCATGGTGTGGTGACAAGGAACAAAGCCTGACTTGTTGCAAAAGGTTATTCACAAGTCGAAGGTTTGGATTTTGATGAAACATATGCACCTGTAGCTAGGCTTGAGTCAATTCGTATATTACTTGCCTATGTTACTTACCATGGCTTTAAGCTTTATCAAATGGACGTGAAAAGTGCCTAACTCAATGGTCCCATCAAAGAAGAGGTCTATGTTGAGAAACCTTTCGGCTTTGAAGATAGTGAGTATCCTAACCATGTGTATAAGCTCTCAAAGGCACTTTATGGGCTCAAGCAAGCCCCAAGAGCATGGTATGAATGCTTGAGAGACTTCCTTATCACTAATGGCTTCAAAGTCGGAAAGTTCGATCCTACTCTCTTCACTAAAACTATTGCAAAAGACCTGTTTATATGCCAAATTTATGTTGATGATATTATATTTGGGTCTACTAACAAGTCAAATTGTGAAGAGTTTAGTTGGATCATGATACAGAAATTCGAGATGTCAATGATGGGGGAGTTGAAGTATTTCCTTGGATTTCAAATCAAGCAACTCCAAGAGGGCACCTTCATCAACCAAACTAAGTACATTCAAGACATACTTAAGAAGTTTGGAATGAAGAATGGCAAACCCATCAAGACACCCATGGGAACCGATGGGCATCTCGACCTCGACACGGGAGGTAAATCCGTAGATCAAAAGGTATACCGGTCGATGATAGGTTCTTTACTCTACTTATGTGCATCTCGACCAGATATTATGCTTTTAGTATGCATGTGTGCAAGGTTCCAGGCAAATCCTAAGGAAGTTCAGCTTAAGGTCGTGAAAAGAATCATGAGATATTTAGTTTACACTCCTAAGTTTAGGCTTTGGTACCCCAAGGGATCTACATTTGATTGAATTAGATATTCCGATGCCGATTATGCCAGATGTAAAATTGATAGAAAGAGCACATCAGGGACTTGTCAGTTTCTGGGAAGATCCCTGGTGTCTTGGGCTTGAAAGAAACAAAATTTAGTAGATCTTTCCACTGCCGAAATTGCAGCAGGTCATTGTTGTGCGCAATTACTATGGATGAGGCAAACCCTTAGGGACTATGGCTACAAACTGAGCTTTGTCCCTCTCCTATGTGATAATGAGAGTGCAATCCGCATGGCGGATAATCCCGTTGAACACAACCGCACTAAGCACATAGACATCCGGTATCACTTTCTGAGAGATCACCAACAAAAGGGGGATATCAAAATTGCTTATGTGAGCACCCACAACTAATTAGCCGATATCTTTACCAAGCCACTAGATGAGAAGACTTTTAGCAAACTAAGGAATGAGCTAAATATACTTGATTCTAGGAACTTTGATTGAAACATTGCACACATAGCTCATTTATATACCTTTGATCATATCTCTTTCATTTGGTACAAATACATGTTTTCTTATTCTTCTTGTGCCAAGGCTAAGACTAATGTGCTTTCAAGTATATCTCTATGGTTGGTCTTAGATTGAAAGGGAAATGGAGTTTTCGGCAAAGACATGGCTTCCACTCCAACTCTGACGGTATCATTTCACCCTTTGCCGATACTCATGTAACTCTCAATTGGTATAACCCTTCACTCATATTTATCTTACCATTTGGGAGAAAGTATAAAGGGCTCTCAAATTCTTCATTTTTGGCGATTAATGCCAAAGGGGGAGAAAGTATTAAGCCCAAAGCAAAAGGATCGCACCACCATAATTTCGAAATTTCACAAATGTTTATTTCAATTGGTATTTGAGTTAGCCTCAAAATGCATTTTCAATTAGTATCCTTAAAGTCAATTTTCAATTGGTATCTTATTCAATTTTAAATATCAAGTTAGTATGAGAAATTTCAATCGATATAATTTCACTTTGTATATATTTCAAAAACCCTCTTGAAAGCTAAGGGGAGATTCATTCAGGGGGAGTTTTTATTTAGTCAAAGGAAAAGCATTTGAAACAGGGGGAGGAATTTCAAATCTTAAAAATGCTTCTTGCAATCTTATTCCTATACCTTTGACGATTTGCAAAAGATTTTTTAAAAGACTTGCAAAAATAAACAAGTGATGCAAATGTGGTCCAAAATGTTAAATAAGAGAAAAGTAATCCATTCATATGTATAAAGCCTTTATTGGTTTAATTTTAAATAACCTATGCACCTCTATCTCAAATTGCAAACTAGTTACATTTCTACTCTTCATATTTGCTTTGGTTAGTGTTGGCATCAATCACCAAAAAGGGGGAGATTGAAAGGGAAATGGACCTAATCATTTCCTATAATCGATTTTGGTGGTTGACGTCCAACACAAACCATGTGGACTAACTAGTTTGACTAGATATCATTTATCTCAGGTGCATAAGGTCCAACACAAACCAAGAAATAAATTCGGTTAGGGACATAATCAAAAATTAGAGCAAGACTGAGAGTGTGCTGCCAAGTGGCACACCAGATACTGACCGGTGTACTAGGCCAGGAACCCATCGAATAGGCCACTCTCGGGAATTCAATGAGGTCATTCCGCTATAATTCACCGGATTGTCCGGTGTGGCAGCGGAGCAACGACTCTCTGCGCGCCAACGGTCGACTGCTCAGATGAACAGTGTCGTGTAGAAGTCAGAGGTCACCGGACTGTCCGGTGTGGCACCGGACTGTCCTGTGCGGCAAAAAGACAAAGAGCTCCAACGGTCAACAGCTCCAAACCCTAACGAGCGCGCTGACGTGGCACGCACCGGACAGTGAACAGTGACTGTCCGGTGTGCCCATCGCCAGCAGACTTTGCAAACGGCTAGGAAGTGGTTGGGGGCTATAAATACCCCCAACCACCTCATTCAAAGCCATCCAAGTTTTTTGAGATCCTCGTTCAATACAAGAGCAATAGCATTCACTCCAAGACACAATTCCAAAGATCAAATCCTCTCCAAGTCCCAAAATCAAGTCAACCACTTAGTTACTTGAGAGAGAGAGTTTTTGTGTTCATTTGCGCTCTTGTTGCTTGGATTGCCTTCTTCCTTCCCATTCTAAGTCTTAAGTGCTTTATGAAGCTAAGCAAGAGAAACCTAAGTGTGTGGTGGTCCTTGCGGGGTCTTAGTGACCCGTTTGATTAAGGAAAAGGCTCACTCGGTCTAGGTGACCGTTTGAGGGAGGGAAAGGGTTGAAATAGACCCGGCCTTTGTGGCCTCCTCAACGGGGACTAGGTTCTTTGGAACTGAACCTCGATAAAACAAATCACCGTGTTCACTTGTGTTGATTTCCATTTGATTTGTTTTCCCTAATTCCTCTCTTTAAAGTTTCCTAGCCAATATTGACTTGAGTTTGCTTCGAAACGTCATCCGCATCATTTGAGCAACTCGTGGCAAGAGAAACAATCTTCCGCACTCAGATTTAATTCTAATGCTAACCCCTGGCCTTAGTGTGTGTTTAAGTTTATAAATTTCAGGTTTCGCCTATTCACCCCCCTCTAGGCGACTTTCAACTGCGGACTTCCCCTTCGTGTATAAATAGAGCAGTAGAGTTCCCCTAGGGGAGAGAGGGAAAGAGACAAGCAGGACACAGATGAACACTCAGTTCTCCACTCAGTCTTTAATATTGGCACTTGCCTCAATCAATTCTAGGGACTTGGGGACTTCCCCTCTCCCGCCGTGATTGTAACCCCTACTGCAGGCACCTCGATGCGAGTAATATAAGCCTTATCCCCCTCTGCTGGAAGTAGGGCTTTGCATTGCCCGAACTAGGATAAATCACTTGTGTCAACTCGCACACCATCTAGACTCTAGCCATGAGGCATTATTTACTAGTTGGTTAGGACCCTTAGTCCAAACACCGACAGTTCTCGATAATCACTGTGACATGCTCAGGTTAACTTGATGGGACCTAATAGATTACCCTAGTTTTATTTACCCTGCACCTTGCAAACAAATGAACTATTTGGTAGTGATAGAGGATGAGGCACAATCTTCCGTGAGGTACGATAACTTGATTGGGTAGAGATCTCGATGTTGATGATCCAAGGCTTTGAGTGAACGGCTCCTCGCAATTACTACACACTTCTTCATCGGTTATTACTAGTGACACATGAGTGACCTCACCACGAAGGCTTATCTCTGCAAGCGCAATCAAGAACACAAGCAAGAATAGGAAGAACACAATCAAAACTGCATTGATCATGAGGTGGGGTTTCACAAACCGATGAACGACGACATTGTTCGATGACAAATATGATCTAAGCAAAACCCAAACCCTAATGTGGTGGTGGTTGTTGCCTGTTGTTAAAATAGGGGTTAGGGCGTGCACAACCCCTGGAGGTACCCCTAATGGGCTCCAACACGATACATGGGCCAACTGCTCAACAGACAGTGTCGCAGCACGAAAACAGAATCCAAATGCTGACTTGTTTCGACGAATCCCGTTGACTCCGAATTAATTTTAAGTTGGTTCCAATTGGGATGGCAATCTTATCTCCTTAGCTTTCCATCCATATAAAGCCCAACCTAATAGGAGGTCAGATGCATCCTGGTCGTCTGTTTTACTGTAGACTGGTCCTGGACTCCGAGGTGGAGACGAAGTTGAGTCGGACTTGGCTTTCTCTTGTTGGGAACGAACTAGCTTCTCCTCCTTGATATCTTGGTCTTTTCCAAGTCCTTGACGGTCCTCTCCAAGGTTCCTAATCATAAAAAGATCCATGGAACAAAGCATAAGCTTTAAAATACAATTGACTAGGTAAGAACGAACCTAGAGATTTAGTTGTCATGCACGTGTTCGTGTTGTCAGCCCATGCATTATTTGTATGGGAGTGATGTCATCATCAGGTAGTCTTGCTATTGCCCGACCTGGTTTTGGGATTAGTATTATATTCGAATTATGATCATGCTTTATCATTATTGCTGGATTATATATTGTTCATGATAATATTATTGTGTTAATTGGAATATGGAGCTTAACCTGAGATAACAGTGCTACCACAAGGGTGGTATGGGATGCCCTTGGCTAACTAATTAGGAAACTAGTGGAGGACTACCTTAACCGAAAGGGGCAAGGGCAGTATAAGGAGCTTCCAGTATGGGGAGGTTCTCGAGTCGATCATGTTGCGATGGCTTTTTGGATGAGGGATTCCTATATTGCTCCCTTCTCAAGAAACTGTAGCGTGTTTTCTGAAGCTAGTGGAACTTTGTAAAGACCCATAGTGCTACATTGCCTCGTCTCCTCGGTAGAGATGAATGACATTTCTAGACCCCTTAGCAAACAAATAACATGACTTGTGGGTAAAGGGTATAACCACTGCAGAGTGTAAATCTGGTATATCAGCCATGCTCACGGCCATAAGCGACTCAGGACTCTCACATGATTAATTTATGGAACTAAATTTAATCTGTCATTTGCGTTGCATTATGGGATTTGTTATTAATTGTGTTTGAAAGGGAAATAGGCTTACACCTTTTCCTATATGAATTTTGGTGGTTGAATTGCCCAACACAAATAAATTAGACTAACTAGTTTGCTCTAGATTATAAGTTTTACAGGAGCCAAAGGTTCACAACAAACCAATAAAAAGACCAAGAAAGGGTTCAAACAAAGAGAGCAAAAGACAACCCAAAGGCAGCCCTGGTCTGCCGCACCGGACTGTCCGGTGCACCAAGGAACCCAACTCCAAACTTGCCACCTTCGGGAATACTGGGAGCTGCTACGCTATAATTCACCGGACTGTCCGGTGTAGCACCGGACTGTCCGGTGTGCCAGCGGAGTAACGGCTATACAGCGCCAACGGTCGTCTGCAACAGAACTGTAAAAGTGAACAGTGCACGCCTGCGCGCGCAGAAGTCAGAGCAGCGCCAGAAGGCGCACCAGACAGTGAATAATGACTGTCCGGTGGTCCAGTTGTCAGAAGCTCCAACGGTCAGAATCCAACGGCCTGGTGACGTGGCTGGCACACCGGACAGTGTCCGGTGGAGCATCGGACTGTCCGGTGCGCCATACGACAGAAGCCTTCACCAACGGTCAACTTGGTGGTTGGGGCTATAAATACCCCCAACCACCACACATCAATGCATCCAAGTTTTTAGCCTTCATACCTCATACAAGAGCTCTAGACTTCATTCAAAGACACAAACAAGAGATCAAATCCTCTCCCAAGTCCAAAGATCATTCCAATCAAATAGTGACTAGTGAGAGAGACAATTGTGTTCATTTGAGCTCTTGCGCTTGGATTGCTTTTCTTCTTCCTTCTTTCTTGTTTCCAACTCAATTGTAATCAAGGCAAGAGACACCAATTGTGTGGTGGTCCTTGTAGGGACTTAGTGTCCCGATTGATTGAGAAGAGAAGCTCACTCGGTCTAGGTGACCATTTGAGAGAGGGAAAGGGTTGAAAGAGACCCGGTCTTTGTGACCACCTCAACGGGGAGTAGGTTTGCAAGAACTGAACCTCGGTAAAACAAATCACCGTGTCATCCGCCTTATTTGCCTGTGATTTGTTTTCACCCTCTCTTTCGGACTCGACTTTAATTCTAACGCTAACCCCGGCTTGTAGTTGTGCTTAATATTTATAAATTTCAGATTTGCCTATTCACCCCCCTCTAGGCGACTTTCAATTGGTATCAGAGCCCGATACTTCATTAGAGCCTAACCGCTCGAAGTGATGTTGGGAGCATCCGCCAAGAGGGAGATCGGGACTGGCGACAAGTCTGCAAGCTCGGGGAGAACGCACTCAAGGGAGTCCGCCCACAAGCACAAGGAGGAATCCTCTTCCTCCATCAAGTCCCAATGGATGGGTGACAAGAAGAAGAAGATGAAGAAGATGGTCTACTACGAGACCGACACTTCGTCACCCTCCACCTCCGGCTCGGAATCGGTATCCGTCACTTCTAAGCGCCATAAGCGCAAGAAGTATAGTAAGATGCCCCTTCGCTACCCACGTATTTCAAAACGCACTCCATTACTTTTCGTCCCATTAGGCAAACCACCTATGTTTGATGGTGAAGATTATTCTATGTGGAGTGATAAAATGAGGCATCACCTAACCTCACTCCACAAAAGCATATGGGATATTGTTGAGTATGGAGCGCAGGTACCAAAGAAGGGGGACATGGATTACGATTCTGTCGGGTACCATAATTAGGGGTACCCCCAATACTCCTAAGCATGGCTGGAAAACATCTTTAAAACAAACTGTAAAGGCTGGCAAGAACGGCTCAAGGTTAAAGCTTCATCTACCAAGGGACGCGATCCCGTCTCGCCCGAGCCCAGCCTCGGGCAAGAACAGTAGTCCCGAATGGATTCACGCCTCGCCCGAGGGTCCCCTCAGGCAGCAGGCGTACCCCCGGCTCGTCTGAGGCTAAGCTCGGGCAAACTTTGTCGTATAGCAACCTCAGCCGAATCGCCCTACCACCGACCGTATCGCATGCGCATTTAATACGGGGATCACCTGACACCTCATCCTGACACGCGCGCCTCAGTTGGCAAGGTCGAAATGACCGCAGTCACTTCGCCCTTTCACTGATCGTTCTGACAGGATAACAACACTGTTCGCCCCATCCCGACTACTGTGCCAACCACCAGGGTAAGACTAACAACAGTAAGTCGCGGCCTCTCCCGAGTTCAGCCTTGGGCACAACAGGGAGCTCCGCCTCGCCCGACCCCAGGCCTCGGCCTCAGAGAAGGTCTCCGCCTCGCCCGAAACCAGGCCTCAGCCTCGGGGGAAGGTCCCCGTCTCGCCCGACCTCAGCCTCGGCCTCAGGAGGAGTCACATCCTCGCCCGACCTCAGCCTCAGCCTCAGGAGAAGTCACCGCCTCGCCCGACCTCAGCCTCGGACCGACTACACTACAGGAGATACATCATTGCCCTGCCCCTAGCTAGCCACCCCAGGCTGCGAAGGAACAAGACCGATGTCACATCAAATTACTCCAATAACAGGTAATGATGGCCCCCTGCATGCGTCCATGACGTCGATTGTTCTCAGCTCTCTACGAAGGCAAAGAAACGTCAGCAGGACCCAGGTCGCACCGCCAGCTGTGCTTCTACAAGGCTCAAGTACTTCTCCGCTGGCCACGTTAGCACATAGCTACACCCCCATGTACAGCTAGACCGTCTCCTTGTATCTATAAAAGGGGATGTCCAGGGCCTTCCCAAGGGGAGGCGGAGGAGGCTAACTCAGACGGCTCACCCCAAGGCCGAACCCTCTCTCTCGCGAAGCTTGTAACCCCTACTACGAGCACCCCGGTGTAAGATAATATAAGCCTCATCCTCCCTCTTGTGTTTCATCTTGCGTCAACCCATCTGGACAGGGACACACAGCGTCAAATTCACTAGTCGGTTGAGGGTCCTCGCGGGTCCAAAACGCCGACAGTTGGCACGCCAGGTAGGGGTCCTGCTGCGTGTTGACAAATACTTTCCCGTTGAGTTCCAGATGGACAATCTTCAGCAGCCTCTTCAGCCCGGGATGGTGCTCCGCTTCGGGAGTCTCGAGTTCATGTCCCCCGACGGCAGCTACGACATGGTACTCCTCCCCTCGCAGCACGACAACAACGACGGTCGTTGGTTCGCCCGGCCGAGGCAAACCCGACGACGACATCTCCCCGTGGCGGAAGAGGAGCACCCGAGTTTGCCCCGCCACCCTCCTCACTAGAGGAGGAGGAGACGGAGAAACCGTGGCCAGGCACGAAGCAGCACCTTGTCGGCTGTCGGACCGGAGCGAGTCGACGGCGCCAGCACCCCTGCGGGGGACATGTCGGGCGTTGTCCTCGCACCTGAGACAACGACGGGTGTCGCTTCCCAGCAACGTGCCAACCCTAAGCGGACTAATGACGCCAGCACCCTTGCGAAGGACTTATCAGGCATTAGTCTCGCACCTAAGATAACGACACACTCCATCTCCATTGCAACTTCACCACCGTCCACCAACCAGGAGGTACCATCAGTTTTCATTCTGTTCCCTTTAGATTCAACTTCGATCCACCAAGCGACCCCGCTTCGGCAAGCGCTTTCGCAAGGGCATATCCTGACCTTCCGGGGTACCATATGTGGTCAACTTGGGACCTACTGACGGCCATCTCAACCTCCGGACCCACGGGTTCCGAGGAAGAGGACGACCCCAACTTTAGTTGGGATTTCTCCAGACTCCGTAATCCCAATGCCATGCGAGACTTCATGTCTGCATGTGTAACACCCCACTGGTCACATACAATGGATAATACCACAAACCCCCACCCATGGAACTTACTCAACACAAGAGAAGTAATAAATAAAGAATATATATAGCAAAATCCGGCAACACCTCCTTTGAAAACTAGCATAACAAGGAGGGGAAACATGAAGCTCATACAAGATATAAAGACATATAATTCACATAGTAGAAACTGAAATGCAAAAGTGGTAAAACTTAATTATGACCCAACTGAAGCAAAACAAATGGGACAAGAAACTCAGCCCACCCCAAAATAAACGCTCAACCAAGAACAAAGCAATTCACTAGACTTGTCCAACTCTGATTAACAACATTATTAAATGGTGGTTCCTTTATTAAAGGTGTAGTGGCCGTGCTGCTACATCCCTCTATTCCCAAAGCAGAAATTAGGTGCCTGCATCAAACAATGCAAGATGTGAGATAACACATCTCAGCAAGTAAACATAACAACAATAAATAGGACATTGTAAATCAACTATGCTTTCACAACCACGTGTTCAGGACTTCTTTCTTTTCTTTTGAACAGTAAATTGCAGCAAGTAACCAAGTAACTAAAAGCTCAACGCCAAGTAGAATCACCATGCACAAGTCCAAATTATCCACATCCACATAATAGATTCAACACCTCTCCCATGAATGCACATGGCTACAAATGCAATAATGACTTCTGCCTCCATATCTCTAAGGATATGAAGCTGCACCATACCCCTTCTCGGGCAACATATGATGCTCAATGTACCGGTACGGTCGGACCATAATATCGCGACGAAACTTCAATGCAATGGATGATGAGTGCATTATGCATGACAACATCATAAGTTCTTCCCAAATAAAAATGTGCTAGGCATTTACTTCCAACCATTCCACATAATAACCACTTGAGTAACATAATCAAACCTCAAACTCAACATACGAAATCCATGAAACATGAACATTTTCAAATGATGGTACTCAAAATAAAATATGAATTTGAACATGATAGCACAACATAAACAAGTATAAGACTCCTCATCAGACAGACGGAATAACCATCACAGTTTTACTTGCCTTCACCGAAGTTTGGGCAAAATCCCTAAGAACGATCCGGAAGTCCACCACCTGTTTTTGACACCCAACTTAGTGCACCAAATTCACATAAAAAAACTCAAAGACAACACCGCACCTACGCGCAATCTCAACCCCGCCGCGGTAACAATTCTCCCCTCACTAACCAAACTGCAGCGGCACTGCTTAACAATTCCATAACTTAAAAATTAGGACAGCAGTGGTGTCAAACAAAAACTTCAGAGACAACTACCTAAAATTTCCCACAAGTTTTGTATACGACTCATGATTAAATTCTAACATCTAATTACCTCTAAACGGTCCACAAAATAAACCCTGCAATCTGTTTTTTTCTGATTTGGGCAGCGACATACTCGGATTCAAACAGCGATAACTTTTAAAATATAATTCCGATTTGAGCGCATAAGTACTTGTTGGAAAGATAAGAAAAAGCCCTACATGATTCTCATACTGATTAACACTAATTACTCCCGAAAAATCCCCAGAAACTGCTAATACTGCTGCTGTTCAACACTCTGAAAAATCTGTTTTTTGGACAGCCACACACCCGGATTCAAACGATGATAACTTTTAATTTATAACTCCAAATTGAGCGCATAAATACCCATTGGAAAGGTAAAACAAAGTTCTACAAGATCCCCAAATTGATCCCCATTAATCCTTCACGAAAAAACCCTAAAAACTGCTAGAACTTCCGCTGTTCATCCACCACGTAAAATTCTGGACGGCCCCCCTCTATCTAATCGCAAACGCAACATCTAATCAATTGAATTGCAGCACAAATGAACAAGAGATGAACACAAAAATCACCTTGGGTTCTCCCCCTTTCCTTCCTCCCTTCCTCCCTCCACCAAAACGGTTGGAGAATCGCACCACGAGACGACGATCCGAGCGGCAAGGATTGGCACCTTGGGAGGAGGGGATTGGGGGGGGGCTAGGGTTTGGTGGCTGCAAAAATTGAGAGAGGAGGTGATGGGCAGGGGGGCGGCGGCCAAGGGGAGGAGGAGAAGTGGGGGGGGGGGGGCTGCACATGGGGGGAGGGGGTTAGGAGAGAGGCGGCTAGGGTTTGGGAGGGTTAATGGGCCGAAACACCTATTGCGGCCCAACTAACCCACGCGACAGCTCCCGACCGCCACGCTAGCGTCAAACCAAATAAATTCTACTGCCCTAGTTGTGAATGTTTTCCACAAAATTCCAAATCCCCAAAACAACAACCGGATGAGGAAAAAAAACAAAAAGAACAACCCCCAACTTCTCTTCTTTGCAAACCGGGTATCACACTCTACCCCTCTTAAAAAGAATTCGACCTCGAATTCTGACGCTTCTATCGGAATGACAAAAGAAAAGATTAATGAATCAACAACACTTACCCACAACGAAAAGTTCTGGGTACTTCTGCCGCATCAGTTCCTCAAGTTCCCACGTAGCCTCACGCTCAGACTGGTTAGTCCATAAGACCTTGACATACTTAATTGATCTCTTCCTCAACACACGCTCCGAGAATTCCAATATACGCACCGGACGACACTCTAGAGTCAGATCCTGCTGCACCGCAATTGGTTCCATCTCAATCTGATGGTCCGGATCCCGCAAGAACTTCCTCAACATAGAGACATGAAAAACCGGGTGTACCCCCGCCATGGAATCCGGCAGCAGCAAGCGATAAGCCAGGCTGCCCACTCGAGCCAAGATAGTGAACGGTCCAATGTATCTCGGGCTGAGCTTCCCAGAGACATCGAACCGAACAACTCCCTTAGTGGGTGATACCCTGAGAAGGACTTGGTCACCCACAACAAATTCCAGATCCCGCCTCCTCACATCAGCATAACTCTTCTGACGACTCTGAGCTGCCAAAATATTCTGACGAATTTCCTGAACCTTTTTAGAAGTTTGCTGGACCCAATCAGGACCAACCAGGGATCTCTCTCCCAAAGTCTCCCAGCACAGAGGAGAGATACACCGCCTGCCATACAAAGCCTCAAATGGTGCCATCTTGATGCTAGCCTGGTAGCTGTTGTTATAAGCAAACTCTGCCAGAGCAAGACGATCCTCCCAGCTACCCTTCCATGACAGAACACAAGCACGCAGCATGTCTTCCAAGGTTTGGATTGTTCGCTCTGACTGACCATCCGTATGAGGGTGAAAAGCGACACTAAGCGAAAGCTTGGTGCCCAAAGCACTATGGAGACCCTCCCAGAATTTGGATACAAATTTGGAGTCTCGATCAGAAACAATAGACTTAGGTACCCTGTGAAGCCTGACTACTTCCTTCATATACAAGGGAACCAAATCTGAAGCTGAATTTGTGGTCTTCATGGGAATAAAATGCGCAGACTTAGTCAAGCGATCCACTACCACCCAAATAGCATCCCTGCCACGAGCGGAACGAGGTAGACCCACCACAAAAATCCATGGTGATATGCTCCCATTTCCACTCTGGAATTTCTAATGGCTTCAGCAAACCTGCAAGCCGCTTATGCTCGGCCTTCACGCGCTGACATACTTCACAGGCGGCCACATACTTAGAAACGTCAACCTTCATCCGCTTCCACCAGAAGTTTTGCTTCAAATCTCGGTACATTTTGGTTTCGCCAGGATGGACGGTGTAAGGCGTTTTATGAGCTTCTCTCAAGATATCCATTTTCACCTCTGATTTCTGAGGCACACAGAGGCGGCCCCTGAAACGAACCAAATCATTCTCATCAATGGTGAACTCCCGCGGTTTACCATCACCCACCGTCTTTCGAGCTTCCTGCAATAGACGATCCTGCTGCTGAGCCGCACGCACTCTCTCCATGAGAGAGGATTGAATAAGCATCGGAGTCTCCTTGCTAGCAGTGCCGACATAACACAAAGCGATCCCCAAAGGGTCCAGATCAGCGATCAACGGCAAGGCCACCTTTGGAACCCCGGACCTGCTAAGGGCATCAGCCACCACATTAGCCTTCCCCGGGTGATAATGAATGGACAAATCATAATCTTTAATCAATTCCAGCCACCGTCGCTGCCTCAAATTCAGCTCCTTCTGAGTAAAAATATACTTGAGACTTTTGTGATCGGTGAAAATGTCACAAGCCTCGCCATAAAGGTAATGCCTCCACGACTTTAGAGCAAAAACCACCGCGGCCAATTCCAGATCATGAGTTGGATAATTCCCCTCATGCTTCCTCAGCTGCCTTGAGCCATAAGCAATCACTCTGCCTTCCTGCATCAGCACACAACCAAGACCAATACGCGAAGCATCCGTATAAACTGTGAAACGCTTACCGCTCTCAGGCAAAGCTAGGATAGGGGCGTCCACCAACTTGCTCTTCAATGACTGATAACTGACCTCACATTCGCCGGACCAGACGAAGGGAACACCCTTCTCCAAGAGCCTAGTCAAAGGCTTAGCAATGCTGGAAAAATTTGGTACGAAGCGCCGATAATACCCAGCAAGCCCCAAGAAACTTCGGATTTCAGAGACACTAGAAGGTCTCTTCCACTCCACCACAGCCGCAACATTCTTGGGATCAACCGCAATACCCTGCTGATTAATCACGTGCCCCAGGAAAGCCACTTCGGAAAGCCAAAAGGCACACTTCTTCAACTTGTCATAGAATTGATTCTTCCGTAGGGCACCCAGAACGAGACGGAGATGCTGTTCATGCTCGGCCTCGGTCTTTGAATAAATCAAAATATCATCCAGGAATACGACCACAAAATCGTCCAGGAATTCATGCAACATCCTATTCATTGCTTCCATAAAGGCAGCAGGGGCATTAGTTAAGCCAAAAGACATGACTATGAACTCATAATGCCCATACCTGGTGCAAAAGGTGGTCTTCTCAATATCCTCCTCATGAATCCTCAATTGATGATAACCGGAGTTCAAATCAATTTTGGAGAACACCTGGGCACCCCTCAACTGCTCAAAGAGGACCTCAATTCGGGGAAGCGGATATTTATTCTTGATTGTCACTTGATTCAAAGCGCGATAATCCACACACAGCCGCTTGCTTTTATCCTTCTTCTCAACAACAATACCGGGGAAGCCCATGGAGACCTGCTAGGCCTAATGAAGCCCTTAGCCAGCAGATCATCCAATTGCCGCTTTAATTCAATCTGCTCCTTTGGAGCCATTCGATACGGGGCCTTATGAATAGGCTGTGTACCTGGGATCAGCTTAATCTCAAAAGCTGCATCGCGCTCCGGAGGAATGCCTAGAAGCTCTGCCGGAAACACGTCAGCAAAGTCACACACCACCCGGATGTCCTGCACCCGCAAGGCAGCCTCACCCTCCACCACCATAGAGAAAAAGATCCCCGACTTCCTTGACCGGCGATCAGGAAGCAATTGCGCCAACAAGGATAATGTGAACTTCGGGGAACTTCCCAAGAATACCACCTCCTTACCCGACGGCGCCTGCAATAACACTATCTTCCAGAAGCAGGATATAACCGCGCGATACTGGGATAACCAATCCATACCCAAGATAACATCGAATGCCCCCAAGGAAATCACCACCAGATTGGCCGAAAAAACCTCATCAGCAAGAATGACGGAACACCCCTGACAAACTGAACAGCTACTAATGGAGCCATTAGCAGAACTAACCAAAATTGGGTGACCCAACCTCTGCACCGAAAGACCAGCCCGCGACACAAAATCCTCCAAAACAAACGAATAGCTAGCGCCAGAGTCAAAAAGAGCATGGGCTGCAAATGAATCAACTAAAATCGTACCTGTCACCACGTCTCCTTGCTCCCTGCCATCCGTAGCGGGTAGCACATAAGCTCCAGAAATACCCGCAGAAGAGGAAGCTCCCGGAGTGAAATTAACAGAAGAACCCCACTGAGCCACCGGAGGAGGCTGGCGCGGAGCTCCAAACTGAGTCAGCACAGGGGTAGACGGTGCAGGAGTAGGCGCGACCTGATACTGAGGGAAACCCTGCATCGGCACGAACTGAGAAGTCCCAGACACATAAAGCTGCTGTGGAGGAAGAGGAACTGAAAACTGCTGCTCAGCACTTGACATCATGTTGATAGTGCCCTGAGAAGAGGAGGAAGTCACCAGCTCCCATCTGAGCTTCCCATTGGGATTCCTCCTACACACCACATCCTTGTGGTCCTGACTGCAGATCGAACACCTGCCACTCCACTGGCACTCTGCACGGCGATGCGCATCTCCACAACGGAAACACACCAGCCCCAGCCCGGGCTTAGGAACGGCCCGAAACCTCTGAGTACTTCCTCCCGAAGTACCCGAGTCAGAAGATTTGCCACGGTAAGGATGGTGGCGCTGATGCTGAGACTTGCCCCTCTTGTGAGCTGGACCTCCAGTGTTGCCCCTCCTCGTGTCCTGGCTACGAGGCTGATCAACACCCGAAGACTTCTGCGACTCCATGGTATACTGGTGTTGCATCTCCACACCCAGCGCCTGCTCCACCGTGGTACGGAAGTCCACCAATGGAAAGGCCCCCAGTGCATGCCTGATAGAAGGCTTCAGACCCTGACGGAATTGGCTCGCCTTCTCCATCTCATTATAAGCCACATGAGGGACAAAGCGGACCATCTTGTTGAAGCCCACCTCATACTCTGTGACAGACTTCTTCTCCTGCTTATAGGACTGCAAGTCAATCTTCATTTTCTCCAGAAAGGTGACCGGGTAGAATCTCCTTTCGAACTGCCTAATGAAAACATCCCATGATAGGACTCCTGGTGAGGAGGAGTGCGCTGCCTGCACGCCTCTCCACCAAATTTGCGCCTCTCCCTTCAGCAGCTGAGTGCCAAAGCGAACCCGATCTCCATATGCAATCTCGAAGACATTCATCTTATCCTCCACATAAGTCAACCAATCTGCCGCCTCGACCGGAGTACCACTGCCATCAAAAGAATCCAACTTCATGCCCATCCACTGCATCAGAGAAAGACCACTGACTGGAAGAGGCACCTCGGCCCCGCCACCTGGAACAGCACCCGCAGGGACAGCGCCCCCGGGCACTTCTCCACCTCCAGCACCCTGAGCAGCACCCGCAGGGGCGACAGGAATGGCTTGCCTCAGAAGGGCCAACTCCTGCTGCATGGCCTGCATCGCGGCTAACATTGCCGCCGGACTCATCGAGTCCCCACTAGGAGCTTGCGGACTACCCCGAGCTCTACGAGGCGGCATAGCTGCAGCCACAGGGATGAGTACAATAAGTAAATGAGATAAGCATAGCATCTCTTCAGATAATGTCAAAGCTAGCACAGACCATAACATAATCATATCAATAGCAAGATAGAAATCCCATCCTACATGTGCAGTGTGTCAATTTATTACTACTCCACTTGCTAGGACCTACAGCCTATTCCTCTGATACCAACTGTAACACCCCATTGGTCACATACAATGGATAATACCACAAACCCCCACCCATGGAACTTACTCAACACAAGAGAAGTAATAAAGAAAGAATATATATAGCAAAATCCGGCAGCACCTCCTTTGAAAACTAGCATAACAAGGAGGGGAAACATGAAGCTCATACAAGATATAAAGACATATAATTCACATAGTAGAAACTGAAATGCAAAAGTGGTAAAACTTAATTATGACCCAACTGAAGCAAAATAAATGGGATAAGAAACTCAGCCCACCCCAAAATAAACGCTCAACCAAGAACAAAGCAATTCACTAGACTTGTCCAACTCTGATTAACAACATTATTAAATGGTGGTTCCTTTATTAAAGGTGTAGTGGCCGTGCTGCTACATCCCTCTATTCCCAAAGCAGAAATTAGGTGCCTGCATCAAACAATGCAAGATGTGAGATAACACATCTCAGCAAGTAAACATAACAACAACAAATAGGACATTGTAAATCAACTGTGCTTTCACAACCACGTGTTCAGGACTTCTTTCTTTTCTTTTGAACAGTAAATTGCAGCAAGTAACCAAGTAACTAAAAGCTCAACGCCAAGTAGAATCACCATGCACAAGTCCAAATTATCCACATCCACATAATAGATTCAACACCTCTCCCATGAATGCACATGGCTACAAATGCAATAATGACTTCTGCCTCCATATCTCTAAGGATATGAAGCTGCACCATACCCCTTCTCGGGCAACATATGATGCTCAATGTACCGGTATGGTCGGACCATAAGATCGCGACGAAACTTCAATGCAATGGATGATGAGTGCATTATGCATGACAACATCATAAGTTCTTCCCAAATAAAAATGTGCTAGGCATTTACTTCCAACCATTCCACATAATAACCACTTGAGTAACATAATCAAACCTCAAACTCAACATACGAAATCCATGAAACATGAACATTTTCAAATGATGGTACTCAAAATAAAATATGAATTTGAACATGATAGCACAACATAAACAAGTATAAGACTCCTCATCAGACAGACGGAATAACCATCACAGTTTTACTTGCCTTCACCGAAGTTTGGGCAAAATCCCTAAGAACGATCCGGAAGTCCACCACCTGTTTTTGACACCCAACTTAGTGCACCAAATTCACATAAAAAAACTCAAAGACAACACCGCACCTACGCGCAATCTCAACCCCGCCGCGGTAACAATTCTCCCCTCACTAACCAAACTGCAGCGGCACTGCTTAACAATTCCATAACTTAAAAATTAGGACAGCAGTGGTGTCAAACAAAAACTTCAGAGACAACTACCTAAAATTTCCCACAAGTTTTGTATACGACTCATGATTAAATTCTAACATCTAATTACCTCTAAACGGTCCACAAAATAAACCCTGCAATCTGTTTTTTTCTGATTTGGGCAGCGACATACTCGGATTCAAACAGCGATAACTTTTAAAATATAATTCCGATTTGAGCGCATAAGTACTTGTTGGAAAGATAAGAAAAAGCCCTACATGATTCTCATACTGATTAACACTAATTACTCCCGAAAAATCCCCAGAAACTGCTAATACTGCTGCTGTTCATCACTCTGAAAAATCTGTTATTTGGACAGCCACACACCCGGATTCAAACGATGATAACTTTTAATTTATAACTCCAAATTGAGCGCATAAATACCCGTTGGAAAGGTAAAACAAAGTTCTACAAGACCCCAAATTGATCCCCATTAATTCTTCACGAAAAAACCCTAAAAACTGCTAGAACTTCCGCTGTTCATCCACCACGTAAAATTCTGGACAGCCCCCCTCTATCTAATCGCAAACGCAACATCTAATCAATTGAATCGCAGCGCAAATGAACAAGGGATGAACACAAAAATCACCTTGGGTTCTCCCCCTTTCCTTCCTCCCTTCTTCCCTCCACCAAAACGGTTGGAGAATCGCACCATGAGACGACGATCCGAGCGGCAAGGATTGGCACCTTGGGAGGAGGGGATTGGGGGGGGGACGGCTAGGGTTTGGTGGCTGCAAAAATTGAGAGAGGAGGTGATGGGCAGGGGGGGCGGCGGCCAAGGGGAGGAGGAGAAGTGGGGGGGGGGGCTGCACATGGGGGGAGGGGGTTAGGAGGGAGGCGGCTAGGGTTTGGGAGGGTTAATGGGCCGAAACACCTATTGCGGCCCAACTAACCCACGCGACAGCTCCCGACCGCCACGCTAGCGTCAAACCAAATAAATTCTACTGCCCTAGTTGTGAATGTTTTCCACAAAATTCCAAATCCCCAAAACAACAACCGGATGAGGAAAAAAAAACAAAAAGAACAACCCCCAACTTCTCTTCTTTGCAAACCGGGTATCACAGCATGTGACCACTGCCTCTCCGGCTACTCTGACGATGGCCACAACCTTGACAACGAGGGTTACGACCCAACTCGCGAGTGTTTCCACATCGATCAGGGGGATCACGACGAGGATAACCACCTCGGCGTGCCAGAAAACAACGACGCCCCTGCGCCTGCGTCTCGTGTTGAGATCCCGCGGGAGCTAGCTATGGCCCGGGTCCCTACGGGGGTCAGGGCACACAGCTCGAGCAACTCCACGAGATGCAGGCCAAGCTTGACGAAGAAACGGGGCGACTTGTGCAGCTCCGACAAAACATTGAGCAAGAGTGGGCAGGTCGAGCGCTCGCCGGAGGAGCGCGACATCGGGCCCGGGACGTCCAGCGACGTATAATTGACGACGCCAGGGCAAGGCTGCCCCCCGGCCTTCAACGGGGCCGGCCAGAACCTAGCTGCAGTGGTGATGTTACTTCGAACAATGCTGGAGCCATCCACCACCGAGGGGCGACGTATCCAGGGTGAACTCAAGGATCTCCTCGAAAATACCACAGTCCGACGAGCCGAGAGCTCTGCCTCCCGAAGGCGAGGGTGCCCCTCAGAGCAGCGCGCAACGTCCTCCCGACGCATACGGGAGGCCTCGGTCCACACCGAGCGCACAGGGGACGGGACGCATGCAGCTCCGGACCGCCCCGGCAGCGAGCAACACCGCCGCAACCATCGAGCCCGCCTCGAGGAAAGGGTGCACCGAGGCTACCACCCCAGGCGCGGAGGACGATACGACAGTGAGGAGGATCGGAGCCCCTCACCCGAACCACCAGGTCCGCAGGTCTTCAGCCGAGCCATACGACGGGCACCGTTCCCGGCCCGGTTCCGAGCCTCGACCACCATTACCAAGTACTTAGAAGAAACGAGGCCGGAGTTGTGGCTTGCGGATTACCGGCTGGCATGCCAGTTGGGAGGGACGGACGACGACAACCTCATCATCCGCAACCTCCCCCTTTTCCTCTCCGACGCTGCCCGGGCCTGGCTGGAGCATCTGCCTCCTGCGCAGATCTTCGACTGGGACGACCTGGTCAAGGCCTTCGCTGGAAATTTCTAAGGTACGTACGTGCGCCCTGGGAACTCATGGGATCTCTGGAGCTGCCGCTAGCAGCCAGGGGAATCCCTGTGAGAGTACATCCGGCGGTTTTCAAAGTAGTGCACCGAGTTGCCCAACATCACCGACTCGGACGTCATCGGGGCATTCCTCACCGGCACCACTTGCCGGGACCAGGTGAGCAAACTGGGACGCAAGACTCCCACCAAGGCAAGCGAATTGATGGACATAGCCACCAGGTTTGCCTCTGGTCAGGAGGCGGTCGAAGCCATATTCTTGAAGGACAAGCAGCCTCAGGGAAGACAGAAGGAAGACGTCCCTGAGGCGTCCGTCCAACGTGGCACGAAGAAGAAGACCAGGAAGAAGGCGCAAGCGAAACGCAACGCCGTTGATGCGGATCTCGTCGCTGCTGCCGAGCACAGAAATCCTCGGAAACCTCTTGGAGGGGCCAACGTTGTAACACCCCTGGTGTTACTACAACTAAAACTTGAGCATAACATCATAAGCATTGGCATTGCATATGTTTGACACACCTAGAGTGCATTCACTAGGCAAAAATTTCAAACAAGTTGTATTGTTATAGCATTTTGCAAATAGGACCCTGGATAGGGAACTTAACCCTAAATAGGGATTAAAGGGGTAAGACATAACCCAAATTGAGAAAACCTAAAAGCTTTAGGGGAATAGTCATAAAATGTTCCCAAGAGTAAAGTTGAACCACATTTATACCCCTGGGATACCAAAAACCCTAATTGGAACCCTGGAAAACCCTAAAACCAAACCCTAGGGACCTATGTGCAAAGTTAGTCCACTTTTGGACTAAAGTGCAAAAACCAAGTTAAATAACTATCTTAAGTCATTTGGGCCACAAATATGTGAGTTTGCAAGTTAAACCCTAAGTTTTGGGCTTATTTGCAAAAATCACCTCTTAAGTCCTAAATAGCCTAAGTCTGAATTTCAGAGTTTTGGCTCAACTTTAGGGCTTTGTATCTTTCAAATTCTAGGGTTTTTGCCCTAGGTCACCACATCAAACTTGTAGACTAATCATAGGAGAACAACTTTGTTTAAGGTTGTGAGCTCAGTTGTTAAGAAAAATCCAGAGATAATTAAGCCTAAAGTCAGGCTGTCAGGCTGATTAAGTCTAAAAATCAGACTGACAGATAGATGCCATGAACTTCAAGCTCAATTTCAAACAAGATACAGTGACTTTTTGGGGCAACACCATATAGCAATATTGTAGATGGCATGTTGCTCTACAACTTTGCTACAGAGCTTGGTTTGAGTTGTTATTCGAAATCGAGAGAAAATTTAGCTTCAAATTTGGCTGTCAGGTACATTGATGAACATATCCCATGGTACAGTAGATCCTGAACTGAAGAAGATCCCGACTTAACCCCCCCGCTCGTCGCCGGTGAGCTGTCGCCGATGGTCGATCTCTTGTTGCGATTCGTGCACCGTGTCCAGCAGATAAGCTCGACCTAGTAAAAATCCGGCACCGGATTGAGCTGCGGCTAAGACCGCCATACTTCCTCCCCCAGCTCATCGGTCGGGTGGATAACCTCGCCGTCGAGCTGCCACCGTTGCGCGCCACGTGCCTCAGCGCGGGACTTCATCGCGGTGACTCACTGGTTGCATGTCCGGCGATCACCGGAGCCACTGCCACGGTGAAAGACACTTTTCCCACGCACTGAGCTCGCCTCCCCTCTCCGGCCGCCAGCACTGCTCGGCCGAATTCACCACCGCCGCTCGCTAAGCCTATAAATTGAGCGCGCCGCGAGCTCCGTAAGGCAGTGAAGTATCCAGCCACCACGAATTAGCCTCAATCGTTCACCAGAGCGCACTGATTTCAAACTTCCCCAAAAACTGTTTCCGCCAACGCAAAGAGTGTCTCACCGTGGCCAGCGTAATTCGAGTTAGCTCACACCTTCTGCTTCCTCAATTGAGTATTCTCACGTACCCGTGATGCTCCTCGACCTATCCAATTGCATTATACCGCCATGAATCGCTTGGAACATGCGGTTCCTTTAAGTCTCTCCGCTGTCACCGTGGGCAGAAGGGTGTAGAGCTTCAATTCAGAAATTGAGTGAGGGGAAAGGTGCGGTAGGTAGCTAATTTGGTCCCTGTCGCTTTGGAGCTCCAGCCGTGGCGTCATCTGGCCGGAATAGTCTCGCCGGAGCGCGGGCCGACGTCGCTCGTCGACAGGGACTTCGGTCTACAAAGAATTAGAAAGGGGAGGGTTTTTCTGCAAATTGTCAGCGACTCCCGAAAATAGTGCTTGTGCTCATTTCAGATTAACCTGAATGCCGTGGGTCTTTTTGAAAAGTCACCACGGGCGCGCGTGCGGGCGCATTTCTGCTGTAGTTGGGCCGACTTCGGCTGATTTCGGCCCGAGACTGTTCATTAATTTTCTTTTTCTTTTACTAGCAAGCTTTGGAAATCTGTCATAAATTGTATAAAAATCCTAAAAATATGAGACCAATTTTCTTAGAACCCTAATTTTCTGTAGTATTTAATAAAAATAATCTCATGATTTTTAGATCAAATAGGGAATTTTAGAGTATTTAAAATAGCTTAAACTATTGGTTCTGGATTTTTAGAAAATAGTTAATAAGTCCAAAAATGCCAAACTTTTTTATATGAACTTAAAACAATACTTAGAAGCCATGGGTAGAATTTGGTTTGATTTAGACCATGTTTGATAACTAGAACCCAAAACTCTACCCCTGCCCTTTGAACTCCTTTACTGACTTCGGAAACCCTAAGTTCTCGGAGTTCCGTGAAGGAAAGTTGTATTCAAGACTTAGATAATAAATCTTTATTATCCTTGCACTCTCATGAGCATTACATGGCATTCATTCTTATATATACCTATATGGTTATATTTAGAAAACGAAGAAGAGATCAAAGTGACTGAAGAGAAGACATCACCACCTTTGGAATCTCAGGCAGGGACTTGGCTCTACTTCGACATCTGCGGGTCCGAGCCTGACTCACCTATCAACGAAGGCAAGCCCCGGTGCATTTGCCACTTCCCTTGATGTTTTTAAAATCTTTCTCACTTGCTTGCTGCATTAGGTGATAGGAGTTGAATGCTTAAACAATTCCTGCATTACCTTCCTTGAACTTGATTACCTTCCTTGAAACCCTGTTTTTACAAAAAAGGTTTTACTATGCTTAGTGTTGCTCTAGAAAAACAAAAGGATTTGTTTTACAAAAGATGTTTGGCAAAGTGGGAGGGTTGTTTTCAAAAATAAAACTTGATGGTGAATCCATCACGACCGTGATGGATTCAACATCAGAAAAGATGTACCTCTGCCAGGTACCAAGTTTTTGGGTTTAATGAGTAAGCTGAGACCGGGCGGGTGACTTGCACGAGAAGAGAGTCTCGGTGTAGTGTCTCCGTCTGAGTCGATTAAGGACCTTGTCGATGTAGGCTTGATGATCGAGGACCCTTTAACTGGTCACATGCCTCGTCATGGGTAAGCCTTGCCTCGGGCAGACTAAGGCCAGAATAAGATAACACGAAATGGGCGTGGAGCGGTGGCGAGAGTAGCGTGTACCCTCCGTGGCAAGAGGCTGGACGGTGGTGTATCTGTGCTCTCGGTTTGCGTGAACCTGATCTGGTCTTAAGAACCCCGGTGGCGGGTTGACATATGCAAGGGTTAAGTGCTACATATGTTATGTGATCGGAGATCCTCAGCTGAGTATAATCAATTCGGATCGCCGTACCTTCGTGGTTATGAAGACTTGGTCACTTCCCTATACGTAGCAATCCACTAAAGATGATGGTTTTGTTAAGAAATTGGCTAGTGCAGGACAAGTGATTGAACTAGGGTAGAAAGAACTCTAGTTGCAGGTAATTTTACTTAACGTGACAAATAAAACTGGATTTTAAGGATCCACTTTAGTAAGCATTTCTGCAAAACAGAGTCTTTGATTATTGAAAAGCCTTACCTTGACTCCCTTAAGCCAGCATACCCTTGAGAGTCTTTTCTTTAGTCGGGTAAGACTTGCTGAGTAATTCCATATTCAGGGTTTATCCCTCCGTTGTTTTTAGGTGAGGAAGCGACAAATTTTTGTTGCTTTTGCTCCAAGGTGGTTCCCAAGGAAGAAAAACAAGAGTGAAGCCGCGGGAGGACTTGGTCCTCCATATAGAACTTTTGTTGAAAAACTATCGGGAGGAGTTTTTGCCTCCCTTGGTATTGTAATAATATTACTCTGCACTCCTAGGATAACTCTGGTCTGTAATAAGTAACTTGATCTTACTTTCTAAATAAATGTAAAGTTTATGTAATCGCTTCCGCATTTCTATATCTCCGATGTGCTGTAATGTCTGCAAGACGGGTGAAACGTTCCTGGAAAGGTGAGAAAAGAAGATACCGAACTTGTCAAGTAATTCAGGAACATCTACAGGGTTGTCTGATGTCTGTTGGACAAGGACAACTGTAGGTGGGCCTAATTACTTGGGAGGTTCCGTCACAGCTGGTATCAGAGCGAAGCCCTTCTTTGCAGATATTATGAGGCATCTTCAAAAGGATTTTCTAAAAGTCTTACCTAGAAACTCTCTTCCCTTCTTACCTAAGTATTCTGAAGAGTCTATCTTAAAGACCAGGTAGTAAGAGTGCAACGTATAGAAGGTGTGAATCAACTAAGGTTGATTCTGTAATTATACATGCATCATGCTAAGAACCATACTAATAAAATTTCCCCCTTAGAAAAATGCCGTCGCGCACCAGAAAGACCGTGCGCAAATCTACTAGACCCATTGGCGTATTCTGCCATTAACTTGTCCCAAGACATGAAGAAAGTAGCAGTGGTAGCAACGATCCTATCGGGGATTTGGAAGCACAAGTCGAACTGCTTTAATCAGAACTCCGTCACAGGAATGATCTATGGGTCGCGGATGCAGCCATCCGCTACTTGCAAGACCAACTCGCGAAACGAGATCTAGCGCTCGATTGGGCGGTTAACTCTCGTCCATTCGCTTGGGCTAAGGAAGCCAAAGCTCGAGCCCGCGTGGAGGAGCTTAGCTTAGCCATGGATAACTTGCAGGTCTGTTGTAATACACTACATGAAGAAGTTCATGTATTGTATTCACAACTGCACCCGAACGTCCCTGCGGATCCTGTCGGGATGGAAGCCGGACCTTCTCGTGTAACGGGAGATGCACTTAATGGTGAATTGGACCTTTGCAGGCCCCTCCCTCTATAAAGTTGGTCGACGAATGGTCTTCCCCGCCCGACAGTAAAGCTACCAAAAGTGAAAAGAAGTGGCTTATCAAAGTGCCCATAACATTGGTCGGACGGGACTTTCCTACTAATATGGTTGTTCTGAAAGGCCAAGACATAGATGTCATCTTGGGCATAAACTGGTTAGCCCAGCATAAAGTAATTCTCAACTCTGATCTGAGAACCATCAGGTTGAGTTATGGCCAATCGAGAGTTGGTGACTTGATTGCCTAAACCTAAAATTGGGCTATATTCGTATTTAGTGAACCATAACCCGACCCAAAGTTGAATTTTTTCGTTATCACTCCATGACCACACCCATACAAATAAATGCCTAGATAATTTATTTGTCGGACCTAAAGTGAACCTGGACTTCAAATAAGGATCTCAAGTCATGTCTCCTTTTAGAACCATTCTCTTATTCAGTTGATGCAGGTTGAGGTCTCCATTGTATTTGGCCTCTCCTTGCGGATCATCGTGTTGCTTTATTAACCCATCCTAGGAAAAACATGTCCGACCATTTTCTTGAATTTGATGCCTTTGGTTTCTTCATATCTATCGAAGGCATACCAACTTAATCCTTGACCTTGTGATCTCTATGATGGGCATAGAAATATGCCTGGGGCTGAATTAACAGTCTCCCATCATACTTCTTTCATCAAGTTTAGATTATGGCCATGCCTTGGGCCATGATCTATTTGGCTCTCTACTTGTAACCATTTTTACAGGTGGAGTAATTTTTTGTATATTGTCACCCATGCCCAATCCATTAGTGTCACACGAGATTTCTTATTGGTTACGTCTGACAATGGTGTTATGACTAAAACGATGGCACCACGATGAAACCGAGGGCCTCCTGTGGATGCATACACATGGTTGCGCTACTTGGCACCCGTTGGTATCACCGTTAATAGTCATAATCCATTATTAGACTATATCGATATGTTATCTTTGCGCAAATTGTTCTTACCACATGAGACTCATTATCGGTGCTAGTTTTATAATGGTGTCATGGTTAAAGACTTATGGTACTGCAGCGAAACTGAGAGCCTCCTGTAAATGTGCACACAGGATTTTGCTGCTTGGCGCATGCCGGTATCGAGGTCTCTAGTCATGATCCATTATGGAATTACACTGATGTGTTATCTTCCATTGACCTTTCCTTGAAACAATTTCTATGTTGTCTGTGAAAGAGATCAAGCAACCTCTGTCATCTACGTTGGATCAAAAGGGCATACTACTTTCATGTGTGGTCGTATTTCTTTTGATCTTGGTAGTGACTACTCACACAAGTTCCCTTTGCATCCTTTGTGTAAAGGTGAAGCCTTGGAGCTTTTTAGTGTAAGAAAACAACTGATTAGCTCTCAAAATAGAGATCTGTTTCCCCTGCTGCTGAAATGCAGGAGTTTGTTCATTCGCTCTCTTATTTAATCCATGTATTCCCTAAACAAGTGGATAATTCATCTCGCATGAGAAAAACGGATGAACAACTTGACCAAATAAATTTTTACCTATATTAACAAAGAGTGAACTCTCAACCCTTGGCTTACCAATGGTACTGAGAGGATTTGCTTAATGTCAATGGTAGTTCAACAAGTTGGTTTTGACTAACTTGTAACTGCCCAATGAACGAGGGCTGAGTTTAAAGATCGTCTTATCGAGTTGTCTAAACTCACTTTGGTTCAACCCACCCTAAAGAAAGTACTTACCAAAATTAGATTAAGTCGGCCAATAGCCACCTAATCATCGCTCTAGTCGTGCCTCGACCGCCTCACGCGTGTTTTTCCTGCGTGTGTGATCATGCCGATCCATGACTAGTGCTAGATAAAATGGACTGGTTGCAAAGTCCGCATCTATAGATCCCTCCGCTGGTAATTTTCTTGAATCTATCTCACCTTTCGTGGACTTGGATTCCCTGGCTAACACGAGTTGACCGTGATGTTATTCGACATTCACACCCGTCTCGTGTGCTATAACCACTTGATGGTAAACCTCTTTCTGTGTGTTTTACCCAAGATGGTGCATCTGATTCTATTTGGGTAAAGTTGCATAATTGCCGCCCGCCCAACAGACTCAGATAGTACAGTGTCATCAGAAGAAGCAAATTGCACACATGGAACCTTATGTGTTCTTCTGGCTGACATCATTTTTATTGGTGGACGAAGATGAAAATTGAGATTGCACGTTATGTGGCTAGATGTGACACTTGTAAACATGTCAAGGCCACATACACAAAGATTGCTGGTCCATTAATCTTTACCTATCCCAACATAGAAATGGGAAGATATTAGTATGGACTTCATTGTGGGATTGCCCAGAACCGCAAAGGGGTATGACTCTATCTGGGTTATTGTTGATCGGCTCACAAAAATTGCTCACTTTCTGCCGGTCAAGACATATTACCCGATACTTACCTATGCGGAGTTGTACATTGCCCGTATTCTCAGTTTGCATGGTGTTCCGAAGACTATAGTGTCGGATCGTGGACCTCAATTCGTATCCAAATTTTGGGAGGAACTCCATAAATCTCTGGGTACCAAGTTGCTCCACAGTTCGGCCTATCATCCTCAAACCAGTGGACAGACTGAGAGAGTGAACCAAATACTGGAAGATATGCTACGGGCGTGTGTTCTGGAATTTCCACAAAAATGGGATGAATGTTTGCCGTTAGCGGAATTTCATATAATAATAGCTATCAAGAAAGCATCAAGATGGCACCCTTTGAAGCTTTATATGGACGACGATGTCGTACTCCGCTAAATTGGTCTGAACCTGGTGAAAGGTACTTCTTCAGGCCTGATATGGTGAAAGAGACTGAAGAAAAGGTTCAGAGGATAATTCATAATTTGAAGAAAGCCCAAGCTCAACAAAAGAGTTATGCAGACAAACGGCGAATGCCCTTATATTTTCTTGAGGGAGACTATGTCTACCTAAAGGTTTCGCTAATGAAAGGTGTATCGTGTTTCGGGGTTAAAGGGAAGCTTGCACCCAGGTACATTGGTCCATTCCCTATACTTGAGCAATGTGGACCAGTGGCATACCGACTCCAACTACCCGAAACTTTGTCTGCTGTGCATAATGTGTTCCACGTGTCACAATTGAAGAAGTGTCTTCGGGTTCCCGATCGAACCGTTGAAGTGATAGATGTTGTCCTTGAACTGGACTTGACATATTCTGAACACCCTATTCGAGTCTTGGACCAAAAGGACAGGGTTACCCGGAGAAAAACTCTCAAGTTTTATAAGATACAGTGGAACCAACATTCCGAAGATGAGGCTACATGGGAAACTCAAGACTTCTTAGATAAGAATTTCCCAGGCTTTTTAGCCTCCTGTAATTTGTAAAGCATGTATAACTGTTGTAATAAAGGAGTAACTTCCCAAGCCACTCCTGCCTTGTACACGAAATAAGGAAATAAAAGTATGTCGCGTTTCCTTTTCCATTACTTACCCTAGGACTTTTAATCTCGGGACGAGATTCTTTTATGGGGGGAAGGATGTAACACCCCTGGTGTTACTGCAACTAAAACTTGAGCATAACATCATAAGCATTGGCATTGCATATGTTTGACACACCTAGAGTGCATTCACTAGGCAAAAATTTCAAACAAGTTGTATTGTTATAGCATTTTGCAAATAGGACCCTGGATAGGGAACTTAACCCTAAATAGGGATTAAAGGGGTAAGACATAACCCAAATTGAGAAAACCTAAAAGCTTTAAGGGAATAGTCATAAAATGTTCCCAAGAGTAAAGTTGAACCACATTTATACCCCTGGGATACCAAAAACCCTAATTGGAACCCTGGAAAACCCTAAAACCAAACCCTAGGGACCTATGTGCAAAGTTACTCCACTTTTGGACTGAAGTGCAAAAACCAAGTTAAATAACTATCTTAAGTCATTTGGGCCACAAATATGTGAGTTTGCAAGTTAAACCCTAAGTTTTGGGCTTATTTGCAAAAATCACCTCTTAAGTCCTAAATAGCCTAAGTCTGAATTTCAGAGTTTTGGCTCAACTTTAGGGCTTTGTATCTTTCAAATTCTAGGGTTTTTGCCCTAGGTCACCACATCAAACTTGTAGACTAATCATAGGAGAACAACTTTGTTTAAGGTTGTGAGCTCAGTTGTTAAGAAAAATCCAGAGATAATTAAGCCTAAAGTCAGGCTGTCAGGCTGATTAAGTCTAAAAATCAGACTGACAGATAGATGCCATGAACTTCAAGCTCAATTTCAAACAAGATACAGTGACTTTTTGGGGCAACACCATATAGCAATATTGTAGATGGCATGTTGCTCTACAACTTTGCTGCAGAGCTTGGTTTGAGTTGTTATTCGAAATCGAGAGAAAATTTAGCTTCAAATTTGGCTGTCAGGCACACTGATGAACATATCCCATGGTACAGTAGATCCTGAACTGAAGAAGATCCCGACTTAACCCCCCCCCCCGCTCGTCGCCGGTGAGCTGTCGCCGGTGGTCGATCTCTTGTTGCGATTCGTGCACCGTGTGCAGCAGATAAGCTCGACCTAGTAAAAATCTGGCACCAGATTGAGCTGCGGCTAAGACCGCCGTACTTCCTCCCCCAGCTCATCGGTCGGGTGGATAACCTCACCGTCGAGCTGCCACCGTTGCGCGCCACGTGCCTCAGCGTGGGACTTCATCGCGGTGACTCACTGGTTGCATGTCCAGCGATCACCGGAGCCACTGCCACGGTGAAAGACACTTTTCCCACGCACTGAGCTCGCCTCCCCTCTCCGGCCGCCAGCACTGCTCGGCCGAATTCATCACCGCCGCTCGCTAAGCCTATAAATTGAGCGCGCCGCGAGCTCCGTAAGGTAGTGAAGTATCCAGCCACCACGAATTAGCCTCAATCGTTCACCAGAGCGCACTGATTTCAAACTTCCCCCAAAACTGTTTCCGCCAACGCAAAGAGTGTCTCACCGCGGCCAGCGTAATTCGAGTTAGCTCACGCCTTCTGCTTCCTCAATTGAGTATTCTCAGGTACCCGTGATGCTCCTCGACCTATCCAATTGCATTATACTGCCATGAATCGCTTGGAACATGCGGTTCCTTTAAGTCTCTCCGCTGTCACCGTGGGCAGAAGGGTGTAGAGCTTCAATTCAGAAATTGAGTGAGGGGAAAGGTGCGGTAGGTAGCTAATTTGGTCCCTGCCGCTTTGGAGCTCCAGCCGTGGCATCATCTGGCCGGAATAGTCTCGCCGGAGCGCGGGCCGACGTCGCTCGTCGACAGGGACTTCGGTCTGCAAAGAATTAGAAAGGGGAGGGTGTTTCTGCAAGCTATCAGCGACTCCCGAAAATAGTGCTTGTGCTCATTTCAGATTAACCTAAATGCCGTGGGTCTTTTTGAAAAGTCACCACAGGCACGCGCGCGCGGGAGCATTTCTGCTGTAGTTGGGCCGTCTTGGGCTGATTTCGGCCCGAGACTGTTCATTAATTTTCTTTTTCTTTTACTAGCAAGCTTTGGAAATCTGTCATAAATTGTATAAAAATCCTAAAAATATGAGACCAATTTTCTTAGAACCCTAATTTTCTGTAGTATTTAATAAAAATAATCTCATGATTTTTAGATCAAATAGGGAATTTTAGAGTATTTAAAATAGCTTAAACTATTGGTTCTGGATTTTTAGAAAATAGTTAATAAGTCCAAAAATGACCAAACTTTTTTATATGAACTTAAAACAATACTTAGAAGCCATGGGTAGAATTTGGTTTGATTTAGACCATGTTTGATAACTAGAACCCAAAACTCTACCCCTGCCCTTTGAACTCCTTTACTGACTTCGGAAACCCTAAGTTCTTGGAGTTCCGTGAAGGAAAGTTGTATTCAAGACTTAGATAATAAATCTTTATTATTCTTGCACTCTCATGAGCATTACATGGCATTCATTCTTATATATACCTATATGGTTATATTTAGAAAAAGAAGAAGAGATCAAAGTGACTGAAGAGAAGACATCACCACCTTTGGAATCTCAGGCAGGGACTTGGCTCTACTTCGACATCTGTGGGTCCGAGCCTGACTCACCTATCAACGAAGGCAAGCCCCAGTGCATTTGCCACCTCCCTTGATGTTTTTAAAATCTTTCTCACTTGCTTGCTGCATTAGGTGATAGGAGTTGAATGCTTAAACAATTCCTGCATTACCTTCCTTGAACTTGATTACCTTCCTTGAAACCCTGTTTTTACAAAAATGTTTTACTATGCTTAGTGTTGCTCTAGAAAAACAAAAGGATTTGTTTTACAAAAGATGTTTGGCAAAGTGGGAGGGTTGTTTTCAAAAATAAAACTTGATGGTGAATCCATCACGGCCGTGATGGATTCAACATCGGAAAAGATGTACCTCTGCCAGGTACCAAGTTTTTGGGTTTAATGAGTAAGCTGAGACCGGGCGGGTGACTTGCACGAGAAGAGAGTCTCGGTGTAGTGTCTCCGTCTGAGTCGATTAAGGACCTTGTCGATGTAGGCTTGATGATCGAGGACCCTTTAACTGGTCACATGCCTCGTCATGGGTAAGCCTTGCCTCGGGCAGACTAAGGCCAGAATAAGATAACACGAAATGGGCGTGGAGCGGTGGCGAGAGTAGCGTGTACCCTCCGTGGCAAGAGGCTGGACGATGGTGTATCTGTGCTCTCGGTTTGCGTGAACCTGATCTGGTCTTAAGAACCCCGGTGGCGGGTTGACATATGCAAGGGTTAAGTGCTACAAATGTCATGTGATCGGAGATCCTCAGCTGAGTATAATCGATTCGGATCGCCGTACCTTCGCGGTTATGAAGACTTGGTCACTGCCCTATATGTAGCAATCCACTAAAGATGATGGTTTTGTTAAGAAATTGGCTAGTGCAGGACAAGTGATTGAACTAGGGTAGAAAGAACTCTAGTTGCAGGTAATTTTACTTAACGTGACAAATAAAACTGGATTTTTAAGGATCCACTTTAGTAAGCATTTCTACAAAACAGAGTATTTGATTATTGAAAAGCCTTACCTTGACTCCCTTAAGCCAGCATACCCTTGAGAGTCTTTTCTTTAGTCGGGTAAGACTTGCTGAGTAATTCTATACTCAGGGTTTATCCCTCCGTTGTTTTTAGGTGAGGAAGCGACAAATTTTTGTTGCTTTTGCTCCAAGGTGGTTCCCAAGGAAGAAAAACAAGAGTGAAACCGCGGGAGGACTTGGTCCTCCATATAGAACTTTTGTTGAAAAACTATCGGGAGGAGTTTTTGCCTCCCTTGGTATTGTAATAATATTACTCTGCACTCCTAGGATAACTCTGGTCTGTAATAAGTAACTTGATCTTACTTTCTAAATAAATGTAAAGTTTATGTAATCGCTTCCGCATTTCTATATCTCCGATGTGCTGTAATGTCTGCAAGACGGGTGAAACATTCCTGGAAAGGTGAGAAAAGAAGATACCGAACTTGTCAAGTAATTCAGGAACATCTACAGGGTTGTCTGATGTCTGTTGGACAAGGACAATTGTAGGTGGGCCTAATTACTTGGGAGGTTCTGTCACAAACGTGTTCGACAAGATGCCCAAGGAGTCGTGCCCCTATCACAGGGGTCCCATCAAGCACACCCTTGAAGAGTGCGACATGCTCCGGCGTTACTTCAATAAGGCTAGGCCCTCGGCAGAAGGTGGCAAGGACCAAGGCAACAACAAGAAGGGGGGCGACAAGGAAGAGGAGGTCCCGGAAGTCCACAACTGCTTCATGATCTACGATGGACAAGTGGCGAATGCTTCGGCTCGACACCGCAAGCAAGAGCGCCGGGAGGTCTGCTCGGTGAAGGTAGCAACGCCAATCTACCTAGACTGGTCCGACAAACCCATTACCTTCGACCAAGGCGACCACCCCGACTGCGTGTCGAGCCCGGGAAGGTACCCGCTTGTCGTCGACCCCGTCATCGGCAACGCTAGGCTCTCCAAGGTCCTCATGGATGGAGGCAGCAGCCTCAACATCATCTACGCCGAGACCCTTGGGCTCTTGGGGGTCGATCTTCCACGATCCGGGCCGGTGCAGCACCCTTTCACGGGATTGTCCCCGGCAAGCGTGTCCTGCCCCTTGGGCAACTTGATTTGCCCGTCTGCTTCGGAACTCCCTCCAACTTCCAAAAGGAAACCCTCACCTTCGAGGTGGTCGGGTTCCAAGGGACCTATCACGTGGTGCTGGGAAGACCGTGCTATGCCAAGTTCATGGCCGTCCCCAACTACACGTACCTCAAGCTCAAGATGCCAGGCCCCAAGGGAACCATCACCGTCAGATCCACATACCGCCACGCTTACGAGTGTGACGTGGAATGTGTGGATTACGCCGAGGCCATCGCCGAGTCCGAAGCCCTCATCGCCGACCTGGATTGCCTCTCCAAAGAGGCGCCCGATGCGAAGCGGCACGCCGGCAACTTCGAACCAGCCGAGGCGGTTAAGTCTGTCTCTCTCAACCCCAGCAACGACGCCGGCAAGAAAGTCAGGGTCGGCTCTGAGCTCGACCCCAAATAGGAAGCAGTGCTCGTCGACTTTCTCCGCGCAAACGCCGAAATTTTTGCGTGGAGTCCCTCGGACATGCCCGACATACAGAGGGATGTCGCCGAGCACTCACTGGACATTCGAGCCGGTGCCCGACCCGTGAAACAGCACCTGCGCCGTTTTGATGAAGAAAAGCGCAGAGCCATAGGCGAGGAGGTCCACAAGCTAATGGCTGCAGGGTTCATCAAAGAGGTATTCCATCCAGAATGGTTAGCTAACCCTGTGCTTGTAAAGAAAAAAGGTGGGAAATGGAGGATGTGCGTACACTACACTGGGTTAAATAAAGCATGTCCAAAGGTTCCCTACCCTCTGCCTCACATCGATCCAATTGTGGACTCCACCGCTGGGTGCGAAACCCTGTCTTTCCTCGATGCCTATTCAGGTTATCACCAAATCAAGATGAAAGAATCCGACCAGCTCGCGACTTCTTTTATCACACCTTTCGGCATGTATTGTTATACCACTATGCCATTTGGCTTGAGGAATGCAGGTGCAACATACCAAAGGTGCATGAACCATGTGTTCGGAGAGCACATCGGTAGAACGGTCGAGGCGTATGTCGATGACATCGTTGTCAAAATAAGGAAAGCCTCCGACCTCCTCTCCGACCTTGAAGTAACATTTGGGTGCCTGCGAGCGAAGGGCATAAAACTCAATCCCGAGAAGTGTGTCTTCGGAGTCCCCCCGAGGCATGCTCATAGGATTCATCGTCTCCGAACGAGGCATCGAGGCCAACCCGGAGAAAATCGCAGCCATCACCAACATGGGGCCCATCAAAGATTTAAAAGGAGTACAAAGGGTCATGGGATGCCTTGCGGCTCTGAGCCGCTTCATCTCGCGCCTTGGCAAGAAAGGATTGCCCTTATACCGCCTCTTAAGGAAGGCCGAGCACTTCACTTGGACTCCCGAGGCCGAAGAAGCCCTCAGAAACCTTAAAGTACTCCTTACTAATGCGCCCATCTTGGTGCCCCCGCTGCGGGAGAAGCCCTCTTGATTTACGTAGCCGCAACCACTCAGGTGGTTAGTGCTGCGGTCTTAGTCGAGAGACGAGAAGAGGGACATGCACTGCTCATCCAGAGGCTAGTCTACTTCATCAGCGAGGTGCTATCCGAGACCAAAATCCGCTACCCGCAAATCCAGAAGATACTGTACGCAGTGATTCTAACACGGCAAAAGCTGCGACACTACTTCGAGTCTCATCCGGTGACTGTGGTGTCATCCTTCCCCCTGGGAGAGATCATCCAGTGCCGAGAGGCCTCGGTTAGGATAGCAAAATGGGCGGTGGAACTCATGGGGGAAACACTTTCATTCGCTCCTCGGAAGGCCATAAAATCCCAAGTCTTGGCAGACTTCCTGGTTGAATGGGTCGACACCCAATTGCTGACAGCTCCAATCTAGGCCGAACTTTGGACCATGTACTTCGATGGGTCGCTTATGAAAACCGGAGCAGGAGCTGGCTTGCTCCTCATCTCACCCCTCGGGAAACATGTGCGCTACGTGATACGCCTCCATTTTCCGGCGTCAAACAACGTGTCCGAATACGAGGCCTTGGTTAATGGGTTGCGCATCACCGTCGAGCAAGGGGTTCGGCGCCTCGACGCTCGTGGCGACTCGCAGCTCGTTATTGACCAAGTCATAAAGAACTCTCACTGCCGCGATCGAAAAATGGAGGCCTACTGTGACGAAGTTCGGCGCTTGGAAGATAAGTTCTATGGGCTGGAACTCAACCATGTGGCTCGACAGTACAACGAGACTGCGGATGAGCTGGCTAAAATAGCCTCGGGACGAACAACGATTCCCCCATATGTCTTCTCCAAGGACGCATATCAACCATCCGTCAAACTCAATGACACACCCGAACCCGAGGAGACCTCGGCCTAGCCCGAGGTACCCTCGGTCGCCGAGGGTGAGGCCCTGCGCGTCGAGATGGAGTAGAATGGGGTCACACCAAATCTAAACTGGCAGACCCCGTACCTAGAATATCTCCTCCGAGGAGAGCTGCCCCTCGACAAGGCCGAAGCTCGACGACTGGCTCGGCGAGCCAAGTCATTCGTTTTACTGGGTGATGAAAAAGAGTTGTACCACCGCAGCCCCTCAGGCATCCTCCAACGATGCATATACATCGCCCAAGGACAAGAGTTGTTACAAGAAATACACTCGGGGGCTTGCGGTCACCATGCAACACCTCGAGCCCTCATAGGAAACGCTTTCCGACAAGGGTTCTACTGGTCGACCGCGGTGGCCGACGCCACTAGGATTGTACGCTCCTGCCGAGGGTGTCAATTCTACACGAGACGGACGCACCTTCCCGCTCAGGCTCTACAGACAATACCTATCACTTGGTCGTTTACCGTGTGGGGTCTGGACCTCGTCGGTCCCTTGCAGAAGGCACCCGAGGGCTTCACGCACCTGCTGGTCGCCATCGACAAATTCTCCAAGTGGATCGAAGTCCGACCCTTAACCAGCATCGGGTCCAAGCAGGCGGTGGCGTTCTTTACAAATATCATCCATTGCTTTGGGGTCCCAAACTCCATCATCACCGACAATGGCACGCAGTTCACTGGGAAAAAGTTCCTAGACTTCTGCGAAGACCACCACATCCATGTGGACTGGGCCACCGTAGCTCACCCAAGGACAAATGGGCAGGTGGAGCGCGCCAATGGCATGATTTTGCAGGGACTAAAACCGAGGATCTACAACGACCTCAACAAGTTTGGCAAGCAGTGGATGAAAGAGCTACCCTCGGTGGTTTGGAGTCTGAGGACGACGCCGAGCCGGGCCACGGGCTTCTCACCATTTTTCCTAGTCTATGGGGCCGAGGCCATCTTACCCACGGACTTGGAATACGGTTCCCCGAGGACAAAGGCATACGATGAGCAAAACAACCAGACTAGCCGAGAGGATTCATTGGACCAGCTGGAAGAGGCTCGGGACGTAGCCTTACTACACTCAGCACGGTACCAGCAGTCTCTACGACGCTACCACGCCCGAAGGATTTGGCCCTGAGGCTTCCAAGTGGGAGACTTGGTGCTTCGGCTACGACAAGACGCCCGAGGCCGCCACAAGCTTACTCCTCCCTGGGAAGGGCCGTTCATCATCGCCAAAATTCTGAAGCCCGGGACATACAAGCTGGCCAACGGTCGAGGCAAAGTCTACAACAACGCTGGGAACATCGAATAGCTACGTCGCTTCTATCCTTAAAATGTTTCAAGTCGTTCATGTATCTCGCTTTCTTTACATGTATAAATAAAGTCTAACCATCAACGAAGGATCAGCCTTGCCTCGGCAAAGCTAGACCCTCCCTCGAGGGCTAGAAGGGGGGAAACCCCTCTGCATCAAAATTTTCCTCGGAAAAGTTTTCTGCCAAAACGACTTTCGTGCCTTTCGACTATATCGATAACAGAATCCTAAAAACGAGCGAGAGAGACCTTAAACGGCAAGGCCGACCGAGCCAAGGGACTCCTACGCCTCCGGGATACGGATACCTCACTCATCACCTTCCGCGAAAAGTAACTCGCGTTCGGATAAGTGATTCTGCTACCGACGAACAAGTCCTAACGCTCAAAACATGAGGAAAGAAAACACAACTTTATACTCTGACACTAAAAATGTTTTGGTCTCAGCGGCCGCAAGAAACATACACATACTTAGAATAAACTGTTCCCCACAGGCTCAGTTGTCGGCAGGGGGAGGAGCGGCACCATCGGCGTCGTTTCCACCTGCGGCGGAATCTGGCCCGGCCTCGGACGGCGACATGGGCGGAAGGATCTCCGCCTCAAAAGAGGAAGCCAGCGTCGCGCTTGGGTGTTCGGCAGCCGCATCAAGCCTTTGGACCTCGGCTAAGGCGGCCTCCTCTTCGTCGGGTAAGCATTAGCCCTTGCTAACCCACTCCAAATCCACGTCGTAGTGGGAAGCGAGGACGGCGAAGGCCCGCCTAACGCCGTTGTGCAGCGCCCCGCAGAGTCTGCTGCGCACGTGGCCGCCCAAGGCCCGCAGGCGACTCTGGGGGGAGCTACCCGAGGGGACGTCGTCGAGGCCAAAGGTTCGACAAAAAACCGAGATAGCCTCGGACATGGCCATGCGGTCGGCCTCCTTCTGCTCAGCCGCCTGGGCAAGCGGCTTGCAGTTCTTGACGGACTCATTTAGAGCCGTCTCGAACCCTGAAGACAGCTGGACGATATTCTTCAGACACGAGGAGAAGAATGAAGCTAAAACAAAGTCACAAAGCAGGCAAAACATACCTTCGGCCCGGGCACGCTGCTGTGAGGCCATGGCTTGGGCGGACTGGGCAGACCCGACGGCCACGACCAGGCCCTCCGCAAGGGTCCCGGCCCGAGCGGTCGCCTCGGCTAGCCGCTCCGTAACCTCAGCCAGCTGTCCCCTAAGGGCCTCAGTCCGGCTCACGGCCTCGGTAGCTTGGCTTTGGAATTGGTCCTGCTCACTGGTGACCTGGCCAAGCTCCAGCTGCCGCTGCTGCATCTCCTCGGCCTGGGAAGCCACCTGCTCCCGGGCCGATGAAGCCTCCGTTCGTGCCGACGCCGCCTCTGTCCGCGCCGCCGCTGCCTCCGACTTCAGCTCATCACAGAGCAGCCGAAGGTCCTCCACCTTGGCGCTCCGTTGGGCAAGGCGCTCATTGGCCTCGGTAAGCGCAGCCCACTAGGACCGTAGTGATTCCAAACGTCGCTTTCGTGGCGGATGAACAGCAACTTAGCGGTGCTCACATTCGCAAGCTCCTAAGGAAGGAAAATAGGATATCACAAAGAATGCCCTGATCACGTGAGGTGTACGTCTAAAACCATACCTGGAAGACCCTGGGAACGTCCCTGGAAAGGATTTCCATGGTCGACCGAAGAGACCTCATCGCCGCCTCGGTATATTCACGGAAATGATCCCAAAACTGCTCCTCCAACTCATCGTTGAGGGAGAGGAGGGGCTCCGAGGTGTCGCGGCTCCAGAACAGGAGCGGCTGCCCACACCACTCATTGGGATTGAGCTGCGTGGGGATAAGGCTGCTGCTCCCCAAGACGGGCCACGGTTCTGCGCGCCCCTTGGCCGAGGCGTCGGGTCCCCCTGCAGTTGGTGCATCGGGTGCCACCGCAGTCGACGTCTCGGGCCTCTCCTTGGCCAAGGTGGCAGGCCTCCGCTCACCGACCTCGGCAACAACGGCCGCCCCCTCCTCATGGTCAAAAATGGGGAGAACGGGGATGACCAGGGGCGGAGGTGCCTCAGCCATCCCGACGTCGGTGGCGACGGGCGGCTCCGCGGGCGAATCAGCGACGGCCCCGGCAGGAATCGATGCCGGCGCCAGCGACAAGACAGGCGGGCTCGGGGCCGCGACCGCGTCAACGGCCTCCCCCGACATGATGGCCGCTCCAACAGGGGGTCAACCTGGGAGGCTTGCCCCATGACAGCCCATGCCGCCTGGGCCCCCCGCTGGAGGGCACCTTGTGCGGACGCCAACCAACTGGCGTGGCGCGCCGCAGCACCGGCTGCAGAGGCTGTGTAACACCCGGCTTTAAAGGACAAAGCCGGGTGCATCTCATACATGCGCCAAGAAGACAACATATATAATAACAGAGTGTATAGAGATAAATGTCATAATACATCAGAGTATTTATTACATAGCGGAAGTCTTATTACAAAATAAAGATAAATATAAAACGAACTAAGGATCGTCGGCGCCAATGTCGACTGAGAAACGCCACCTAGATCAGATCATACTCCTCGCCTTGTGGCTCCTCCTGAACCACCTGTTCTTCTCCTGTGGGGGGGGGGTGTGAGACAGCAAGAGTGAACTCACATACGTTCATCGCTCAACAAGTTGTGGGGAATAATGTGGCATAAACTCACCAAAGGTGGGAGTTCATGTAGTGTAAGGCTAATCAGTGGAATAAAGGCTGAGGCTGAGCATTGCTTT
Organism: Zea mays; assembly: GCF_902167145.1. Classification (NCBI taxonomy): domain Eukaryota; kingdom Viridiplantae; phylum Streptophyta; class Magnoliopsida; order Poales; family Poaceae; genus Zea; species Zea mays. Next base: position 153,080,989 of record NC_050099.1, on the reverse strand, counting down.
TATAAGTTGGTCAAAATTTTATTAGCAATTACTAAGTGTAAGTAAATACCAAACCTTAATAATAATAAAGAACAGTAATAGTAAAATAATCCCAAATGCGATGCAAATGTCAAATTGAATTTAAGTTCCATATTTAATCATGTGAGGGTCCGAGCCGCTCTTGACCGTGAGCACGGCTAGTATACTAGTTTTACACTCTGCAGAGGTTGCGCATCTTTACCCACAAGTCGTGTATCCCATGTCGCCTGGGTTTGCAAGGCCCTTAGACACTACCGAGGTGAATGGCTAGGGATCCACTACGAGGCCTTTACAAAGTTCCACTAGCTTCCGAAAACCCGCTACAGTTTATAGGAAGATCCAGTACAGGGTTCCTGGCTGACCGCCATCGCAGCAAAATCAACCAGGGACCTCCCCGCACTGACCTCTCCCCTACTGCCCTTGCCCCTTTCGGGTAAGGTAGTCTTCCACTAGCTTTCCTAATTAGTCAGCCAAGGGCGTCCCATTATACCCTTGTGGTAGCACTGTTTTCCCGGGTGGTCGCTCCATGTTCCCATTAATTTAATGATCTTAACATGAACAATAATAATAACAAGTTAATAACAGAATAATCATGAATAGTGTATCTCCATACCCAATCCACATAAAGCAATAGCAAGTACTACCCAAAAATATTTCAGGGGTGAACAAGGTATAGAGGTAATCAAAACTGGGGTAACATAAAGGCTCCCATCAAAATTATCCTATGCAGATCATTAAAATTAATAAGAACATGGCTGGGAAAGTAAGTGATCAAGGGCACAACTTGCCTGGCACTTGAGAATCCAGGTACCAACTTGCTTTTCAGATGACACGAGTCCTCGCGCTAGTCGTTGCAACCCAAGCAAACATGATATAGACAAAATTAACATCACACCAAACATAAGAACAACTGCATAATATCGATCTACGCGTTGCTATGAGACTAACGCAACTGGAACGAGTCAAATCGGAGTTAAAACGAAGGAGTTATGATTTTCCTAAGGTTTCATGTGTTTGGTATAGGATTAATTAGGAAATAAGTTTTAATATGATTTTCATGTCAAACCAGATGTACTATGTGATAAACAGTAATATTATAGATTTATAGGAATTGGAATGGACCAATTTAGACTCCATATGAATTTTACATGAATTAAACAAATTCTATCAATTATTTTCATATAGAAATTCATTTTCTAAATGATTTTATATGTTTTTATCACTGTCTGGACAGGTCCTCAAATCCTAGAGACAACAGGGGCTAATCTACTAAAATTCCCGAGACTCAAAGCTACAGCCGCATGGACGGTGGGTTGTTTTCTTAGAAAGTCGGGGTCTCTTTTACAAAATCCGCTCAGCGAAGGGGTAAGTTCTAATCTGGTCCGTCCGATCAACAACGTGTGGCGCAGATTAGATATAACTCAAACGAAACGGTAAGCGCTGTTAGCCGTGGGATCCGAGATCCACGGCCATGATTTAATGAAGCTAGATCTAGTCTGAGCCTTGGGATGGCAGATCTACGGTTCCTGTTGATCGCGCGAACGGGTAAGGAAATACCTAATCTCGGCCGCCCGCGGCCGATCCGACGGCCAAGGTTTCCTAGAGCAAAGCGGTATGAAGAGATTTAATCTGGATCGCACGCCCAGAATCCAACGGCCATCGTGGAGTGCCCATTTTCTCCCCCATCCCCGACCGGCGGCGCCCCATTCACGGCGGCGCCCTACGCCGTGCACCCCGTCCGACGACCACCAGGCCCTAAATCCTATACCAACCCGTGCTACGCGCAGAGTAAGACGAGGCGAAGCTATGGGGTAGCACATTACCAGCGGGGAAGGCGGTGGCATGGCTAGTCACGGCGGCATGCGGCCCTGCGGCGGAGCTCCATTCTCCCAGCCAAACTCGCATCATCCCACGGGCCCTGGGCATGATCCCAGTTGACCGGTGAAGCGCCAAAGCCATCCTCCAGTGCCCAGTTGGCCACACAGGCGGGAATCCATGGTGGCGGGGAGAGGGCATGGTCTCCCAATCTCTCACATCGCTCGGCTCAATCGGGCGTCGAGAGCAATTCCATGCGGTGGTGTGCGCTAGCTTCCTCACAGGGTCATGGAGGCAAGGACCACATCGACAGATTTATATAGTTGTGGTTGAAGTTCGTTTGGGTCGGGTGGACGAGGCCGATTCTCCCTGCGCGAAGTACGGCATGTTTCGTTGCGGCGAGCTAGAAGAAGCGGAAGCCCCCCCCACAACGGATTCCACCAATCGCGCCAAGATCGAGCTTGACCGAGCGGCGCGGGTTTAGGGGCATTCTGTTGCGGGCTCGCGACTGGGACGCGCGACGCAGACAAGTAACGATCCCAGGTGCCGGAGCCGCGAAGTCTCTCCCCGTGGAAACGCACGGCGGGTGCGAGCGCACGAAATAGAGACGATTGCGAGGGGGGGATAGGGTGGCGCAGGAGGAAGCAGGGGTGAGGAGAGGCACTAGCACGGAGGATCCCAACGAATTTCCTCACTGGATCGAGCTCTGCGAAGATCTCGCCTGGAAGAGAAACAGCGCCCAACAGAAAAGTGGATACGGGAGGGAGAAGGAGTTCCTGACGTCCGGGCCCCACGCGTCAGCCAAGAGGGTTAGCGCGCGCTGAGGTGTATCGCTGACCGACTAGGCCCACATGTCGGCGCACGCGGGCGTTGGGCCGCGCGAGGGAAAACAACAGATGGGTTGAAATGGTGTTCTGAGCCCAGTTAGCGTTTTACTTCTTTCTCTTTTTCCTTTTTATTTTTCTTTCCTTCTTTTTCCAATTCAAATTCAAATTTCCAAATTAATTTCAACCTTGTGGCCAATTCACCCTTATTTTATATTGTGTCATGATAAGTTTCCATTTGGAGATATATATTATTTATACTTTTATATCACATAATATTTGTTTGCTTCTCTTCTTAAATTTTTAGAATCTCTTTTAAGTTTTGAATTCCACTTTGGACTTGTTACTATATTCCTTATCACGAAATGCACACGCAAAAACAATATCCAGCATGATGCATGATTTATTTGAGTGTCTTTTGTTAATTATTTATTTGTTTAATTATGGTGTTCACATGAAATGAGAAGCATAGATAACTCATAGATGTATACGGAATACAATTTCTCTGCTTAGACTCTATTTACAAAGTAGGTGTTACAAATCCTACCCCCTTAAAAATAATCTCGTCCTCGAGATTTAGGAAGAACGAGGAAAAGATGGGGAAAATCTATACGAAGCTCTTCTTCTCTTTCTCATGTCGCATCATCTTCTCCATGTTGACTCCATTGTACTTTGGACATTTTATCACCTTATTTCTTGTAACTCGAGTCAAAGTGTCAATACTCTTAATAGGATATTCCGTATAAGTAAAATCTTCCTAAACACTGGGTTCCTCCATTGGTAACTGTTCCTTAGGGACATGAAGACACTTCTTAAGTTAAGACACATGAAATACATTATATACATCAGATAGATTATCTGGTAGCTCGAGTTGATAGGCCATCTCTCCAACTCACCTAAAAACTTCGAATGGTCCAATCAAGCGAGGGGACAATTTTCCCATGGCTTTGAATCTCCTCATTCCATGAAGTGATGGCACTTTGAGGTACACATGATCTCCTTCCTCAAATTCCAGTGGTCTTCTTCTATTATCGGCATAGCTCTTTTGCCTGGTTTGAGCTACCCTCAAGTTCTCTCGAATTATACGAACTTGTTCTTCTGCCTCTTGAATAAGTTCAGGCCCAAAGAACTGTCTTCCCCTAGTCTGATCCAATATAGAGGAGTCCTGCATTTCCTGCCATATAGAGCCTCGAATGGTGACATCTTCAGGCTGGCCTGATAACTATTATTATATGAGAACTCAGCACAAGGTAGACTCTTGTTCACTACTACCTTGTTGAAGGGCATAAGCTCTCAACATGTCCTCAAGTACTTGATTAGTCCTTTCAGTCTACCCATCGGTCTGTGGATGGTAAGCTGTGTTAAAATTCAACTTCGCATTCGTACTCTCATGAAAACTTTTCCAAAATCTGGGGGTAAACTGTGATCCTCTCTATCCAAAATGATCTCCTTTGATACTCTACGTAATCACACAATCTGAGCCATATATAACTCTACCAATTGAGATTCTCTTATAAGTAGTCTTGACCGAAATGAAATGAGCCACTTTAGTCAATTTATCCATAATCACCCATATAGAATCATATCCTCTCGGGGTGCGAGGCAATCCAATCATGAAGTCCATACCAATCTCTTCCCACTTCCACTCGGGTATCTTAAGTGGGTGCAATAATCTAGCTGGCCTCTGGTGTTTAGCCTTAACTCTTTGACACACATCGCACATAGCCACTTGTGCAGCCACATCTCTCTTCAATCCATACCACCAGTATTTCTACTTCAAATCCTGATACGTCTTGGTACTACCAGGATGAATAGAATAATCCGAGTCATGGGCCTCTTTTAAAATAGTCTCACGAAAACTATCAATCTCAGGGACACATATTCGATCCTTGAACCATACTGTGCCTTGCTCGTCTTCCATGAATTCCGGACCTTGACCTTCAGTAATCAAATCCTTAATCTCTTTTATTTTAGCATCATCAAGTTGACCTTTGCGGATTTCTTGCTCCAAAGTAGGTTCCACATCAATCGTAACTCCTTTAGTATGAGCAACTATCCCCAGGTTACGTCTCCTGAAATCCTTAACAATCTCATCGGGTAGCTGGGCAACAACAGCTGAATGAACATGCTCCTTCCGACTCAAGGCATCTGCAACCAAATTCGCCTTGCCTGGGTGATAGTGAATCTCCAAGTCATAATCCTTAATGAACTCCAACCAACGGCGTTGCCTAAGGTTGAGATCCTTCTGAATGAATATGTACTTCAAACTCTTATGATCCATATATATTTGGCACTTAGTTCCCATAATGTAGTGTCTCCAAATCTTCAGTGCATGCACAACTGCTGCTAGTTCTAAGTCATGAGTGGGGTAGTTCAGTTCATGCTTCCGCAACTGACGAGATGCATAGGCAATCACATGTCCTTCTTGCATAAGCACACATCCCAAGCCTTAGCCACATGCATCACAATAAATGCCAAATCTTTTCTGTAGGTCTGGCATAACCAACACTGGTGGTGACATCAATCTCTCCTTCAATTGATCAAAGCTGTCTTGGCATTTCTCATCCCACTTAAATTCTCTTCCTTTCTCCAAAAGCGATGTCATGGGCTTAGCAATCTTAGAAAATCCTTCAATAAATCTCCGATAATATCCTGCGAGTCCCAAGAAACTCCGAATCTCCGTAACTGTAGTGGGTATGCTCCACGCCACTATCTCCTTGACTTTTAGCAGGATCCACTGATATTCCTCCATTAGAAATGATATGTCCAAGAAAGGGCACCTCGCCAATCCAAAACTCGCACTTGCTGAACTTGGCATATAGCTGGTTATCTCGTAGCTTCTGTAGCACCAACCTTAGAGGTTGTTCATGATCACTTTCACTCTTAGAATAGATAAGAGTATCGTCGATGAGAACCACGACGAATCTGTCCAGATACTCCATAAACACCTTATTCATCAAGTTCATAAAATACGCTGGTGCATTGGTTAATCCAAACGACATAACAGTGAACTCATATAATCCATATCGAGTTGAGAAAGCCGTCTTGAGAATATCCGATGGCCTAATCTTCGTTTGATGATAACCCGATTGGAGATCAATCTTCGAGAATACCCTTGCACCTCTCATCCGATTAAATAAATCCTCAATGCGGGGTAATGAACACTTGTTCTTCACAGTGACATCGTTAAGGGACTTATAATCCATGCACATCCTTTGTGATCCATCTTTCTTCTGCACAAATAGAACTGGCGCTCCACAAGGTGAAGAATTCGGATAAACGTACCCAGCCTTTTATAATTCCGTTAATTGCTTCTTAAGTTCCTTTTTAACTCTTGTACACACATCCTATATGGCCATTTAGAAATAGGAGCAGTTCCAGGTAAGAGATCTATGACAAACTCAACTTCCGTATCTGGTGGCATCCCTGATAACTCCTCTGGAAAGACATCCAGAAAATCCTTAACCACACGGATGTTGTCACCAACAAACTTCCCATCGACCAAGAATGCCGCTTGTTTGGTGGCGGTAGTTACTGCAATTCCAACTTTAAATCTTTCTCTTTTGGAACTGGTGACTTCTATGGTTCCTTTAGCACAATGTATAAACTGCCTTTACCTTTCTTAACCACGACATACCAAGGATCACATCTATAGTGTTCTCTTCTAACACTATAGGGGTAGGTCATCTGAGTTAGAAATACAGGGTAAGAAAGGAAGAATTGTAGACAAGGCGAGTAATTATGAGAAATGTTACTGCGGGGGATTTATTAGCTAAGTAGATTAGTGTGTTATCCACTAAAGCTAATAAATTACCTTATGGTGGTACATGCTAAGATGCCCGTCTATACTATTTCAATCAATCAAAGAAGCAAATCAGGCATTGATCATCAGAACAATCAAACAACATTTTTAAATATAGAAAATAGTTTTGATTTTAGTCTTAGGCTTCCTATCTCTTAAAAATGTCACAGGGGTAGGGATTCCAAGGTGTGAAATCCGTCTTGTCTTAGAGTAGAAAAGGTAAGAATGATCAGAGTAGAACAGTAGAAGGTGAGACAGGATCAAGATAAGTATAGAGAGAATAAAAGTAAGGTAAGTATAGAATGAATCAGAAGAAGGTAAGTAGATAAGGGTTTGTCCATTTCTATCTAGGTTTCGTCCTACAGTCAACATTTGCTTTGATACCACTTCTGTAACACCCGGCTTTAAAGGACAAAGCCGGGTGCATCTCATACATGCGCCAAGAAGACAACATATATAATAACAGAGTGTATAGAGATAAATGTCATAATACATCAGAGTATTTATTACATAGCGGAAGTCTTATTACAAAATAAAGATAAATATAAAACGAACTAAGGATCGTCGGCGCCAATGTCGACTGAGAAACGCCACCTAGATCAGATCATACTCCTCGCCTTGTGGCTCCTCCTGAACCACCTGTTCTTCTCCTGTGGGGGGGGGGGTGTGAGACAGCAAGAGTGAACTCACATACGTTCATCGCTCAACAAGTTGTGGGGAATAATGTGGCATAAACTCACCAAAGGTGGGAGTTCATGTAGTGTAAGGCTAATCAGTGGAATAAAGGCTGAGGCTGAGCATTGCTTTTATAAGTTGGTCAAAATTTTATTAGCAATTACTAAGTGTAAGTAAATACCAAACCTTAATAATAATAAAGAACAGTAATAGTAAAATAATCCCAAATGCGATGCAAATGTCAAATTGAATTTAAGTTCCATATTTAATCATGTGAGGGTCCGAGCCGCTCTTGACCGTGAGCACGGCTAGTATACTAGTTTTACACTCTGCAGAGGTTGCGCATCTTTACCCACAAGTCGTGTATCCCATGTCGCCTGGGTTTGCAAGGCCCTTAGACACTACCGAGGTGAATGGCTAGGGATCCACTACGAGGCCTTTACAAAGTTCCACTAGCTTCCGAAAACCCGCTACAGTTTATAGGAAGATCCAGTACAGGGTTCCTGGCTGACCGCCATCGCAGCAAAATCAACCAGGGACCTCCCCGCACTGACCTCTCCCCTACTGCCCTTGCCCCTTTCGGGTAAGGTAGTCTTCCACTAGCTTTCCTAATTAGTCAGCCAAGGGCGTCCCATTATACCCTTGTGGTAGCACTGTTTTCCCGGGTGGTCGCTCCATGTTCCCATTAATTTAATGATCTTAACATGAACAATAATAATAACAAGTTAATAACAGAATAATCATGAATAGTGTATCTCCATACCCAATCCACATAAAGCAATAGCAAGTACTACCCAAAAATATTTCAGGGGTGAACAAGGTATAGAGGTAATCAAAACTGGGGTAACATAAAGGCTCCCATCAAAATTATCCTATGCAGATCATTAAAATTAATAAGAACATGGCTGGGAAAGTAAGTGATCAAGGGCACAACTTGCCTGGCACTTGAGAATCCAGGTACCAACTTGCTTTTCAGATGACACGAGTCCTCGCGCTAGTCGTTGCAACCCAAGCAAACATGATATAGACAAAATTAACATCACACCAAACATAAGAACAACTGCATAATATCGATCTACGCGTTGCTATGAGACTAACGCAACTGGAACGAGTCAAATCGGAGTTAAAACGAAGGAGTTATGATTTTCCTAAGGTTTCATGTGTTTGGTATAGGATTAATTAGGAAATAAGTTTTAATATGATTTTCATGTCAAACCAGATGTACTATGTGATAAACAGTAATATTATAGATTTATAGGAATTGGAATGGACCAATTTAGACTCCATATGAATTTTACATGAATTAAACAAATTCTATCAATTATTTTCATATAGAAATTCATTTTCTAAATGATTTTATATGTTTTTATCACTGTCTGGACAGGTCCTCAAATCCTAGAGACAACAGGGGCTAATCTACTAAAATTCCCGAGACTCAAAGCTACAGCCGCATGGACGGTGGGTTGTTTTCTTAGAAAGTCGGGGTCTCTTTTACAAAATCCGCTCAGCGAAGGGGTAAGTTCTAATCTGGTCCGTCCGATCAACAACGTGTGGCGCAGATTAGATATAACTCAAACGAAACGGTAAGCGCTGTTAGCCGTGGGATCCGAGATCCACGGCCATGATTTAATGAAGCTAGATCTAGTCTGAGCCTTGGGATGGCAGATCTACGGTTCCTGTTGATCGCGCGAACGGGTAAGGAAATACCTAATCTCGGCCGCCCGCGGCCGATCCGACGGCCAAGGTTTCCTAGAGCAAAGCGGTATGAAGAGATTTAATCTGGATCGCACGCCCAGAATCCAACGGCCATCGTGGAGTGCCCATTTTCTCCCCCATCCCCGACCGGCGGCGCCCCATTCACGGCGGCGCCCTACGCCGTGCACCCCGTCCGACGACCACCAGGCCCTAAATCCTATACCAACCCGTGCTACGCGCAGAGTAAGACGAGGCGAAGCTATGGGGTAGCACATTACCAGCGGGGAAGGCGGTGGCATGGCTAGTCACGGCGGCATGCGGCCCTGCGGCGGAGCTCCATTCTCCCAGCCAAACTCGCATCATCCCACGGGCCCTGGGCATGATCCCAGTTGACCGGTGAAGCGCCAAAGCCATCCTCCAGTGCCCAGTTGGCCACACAGGCGGGAATCCATGGTGGCGGGGAGAGGGCATGGTCTCCCAATCTCTCACATCGCTCGGCTCAATCGGGCGTCGAGAGCAATTCCATGCGGTGGTGTGCGCTAGCTTCCTCACAGGGTCATGGAGGCAAGGACCACATCGACAGATTTATATAGTTGTGGTTGAAGTTCGTTTGGGTCGGGTGGACGAGGCCGATTCTCCCTGCGCGAAGTACGGCATGTTTCGTTGCGGCGAGCTAGAAGAAGCGGAAGCCCCCCCCACAACGGATTCCACCAATCGCGCCAAGATCGAGCTTGACCGAGCGGCGCGGGTTTAGGGGCATTCTGTTGCGGGCTCGCGACTGGGACGCGCGACGCAGACAAGTAACGATCCCAGGTGCCGGAGCCGCGAAGTCTCTCCCCGTGGAAACGCACGGCGGGTGCGAGCGCACGAAATAGAGACGATTGCGAGGGGGGGGATAGGGTGGCGCAGGAGGAAGCAGGGGTGAGGAGAGGCACTAGCACGGAGGATCCCAACGAATTTCCTCACTGGATCGAGCTCTGCGAAGATCTCGCCTGGAAGAGAAACAGCGCCCAACAGAAAAGTGGATACGGGAGGGAGAAGGAGTTCCTGACGTCCGGGCCCCACGCGTCAGCCAAGAGGGTTAGCGCGCGCTGAGGTGTATCGCTGACCGACTAGGCCCACATGTCGGCGCACGCGGGCGTTGGGCCGCGCGAGGGAAAACAACAGATGGGTTGAAATGGTGTTCTGAGCCCAGTTAGCGTTTTACTTCTTTCTCTTTTTCCTTTTTATTTTTCTTTCCTTCTTTTTCCAATTCAAATTCAAATTTCCAAATTAATTTCAACCTTGTGGCCAATTCACCCTTATTTTATATTGTGTCATGATAAGTTTCCATTTGGAGATATATATTATTTATACTTTTATATCACATAATATTTGTTTGCTTCTCTTCTTAAATTTTTAGAATCTCTTTTAAGTTTTGAATTCCACTTTGGACTTGTTACTATATTCCTTATCACGAAATGCACACGCAAAAACAATATCCAGCATGATGCATGATTTATTTGAGTGTCTTTTGTTAATTATTTATTTGTTTAATTATGGTGTTCACATGAAATGAGAAGCATAGATAACTCATAGATGTATACGGAATACAATTTCTCTGCTTAGACTCTATTTACAAAGTAGGTGTTACAGGCTGGCCCCGTCTTAAGGGCCTTCGTGGGGGCCACACCAGCCGAGCCATGCCTCCGCTTGCTGAAAGGGAGAGAGGGCAAGTTCAAGACACACAGCGAAAAAACTGAAACAGAGGTATCCTCAGATACTCACCCGCTCCGGGGCTAGGCCAATCGTGCCTGCGGGGAGACCCCTCGGGCCCCGGTCTCCGCAGGCGCTACCGAGGGTTGCCCCGTAGCCGGCTTCGACGCCGCTTCCACCTCGGACGCCCGAGGCGCCGAGGGGGCGGCCTGCCCAGGCGACGCCACGACGGCCGAGAGACCAACCTCCCGTCCGGCCGGCACAGGCGCTTGCTCTTGGGGGACATGCGGTTTGGCCTGACCCTCGGGAGTCACCCCAATTATCTTGGCCAAGGGGTCAAGTACCCCCTCGGCCCGCCTCCGCTCCTCGGACCGGGACCCCGGCGTCCCGGCCCCAAACGTTGGTGGTGCCAGCCCACCTGGGTGCTGGCTTGACGACCTCTGGCCCAGCCTCGGGTCCGGACTGAGACCAAGCCAGGCCGCCATGTCATCATCTTCGTCATCATCATCATCGTCATCATCATCATCGTCAGGCGTGTCCGGCGATGGCTCCAACGGGAGCCCGTCCCTTGCTTGCCTCCGACGGCGCTTCTCCAAGGCTTCCCGAGCTCGCATCCTCTCGCGAGCTCGGGCCTTTTCCGCGTCCTTCTTCTCCTTGTCCTTCTCCGCGGCGAGCCTACGCGTGGTTCGGTCCGCCGCGTCCTCCGGGACTGGTGGCCGGGAGAGTTTAAAACTCCTCAACCCCTGGGGACGAACGGAGATCCCAACAGTAAGGATTAAAAATGTAAAAAACACGGCGCAAAACAGAAGGAGGGTCGAACACTTACCAGGGACACATACCCATGGTCGGGGCGCATCGGGGCTGGCTAAGGACGCCAGCATCCAGCCTCCCTACCGTACTCGCTACCCGCCTGAGGAGGTCATCGGCGGAGAGGGAGGTCGAGGACATCCGCGAATCCTCCAAATCGACCCCCAACTTCATCTCTGAAAGCCACAACCGCCGCTCTGCCAATGGGAGAACCTCTAGCGATGGATAGCGGCGACAACCCCCGCAGCGGTAAGGCCCTCGGCTTATAACTTCTGCAAGGCATGGAGAATGGGTTGGAGCTTCTCCTGGTTCTCGCGTGTGGCCCCCCAGCGCCAGTTATCACCGGCGGCGGTCACCACTCGTTGAGAAAACGGCGGAAGCATCCCGTCGTCGTTCCGGAGATAAAACCACCGGTTCTTCCACCCCTTATTCGAAGATACAAGGGAGGCATGGATGTACTGTCGTGCACGCCCCGACCTCAGCTGGAGGGTGCAGCCACCAGCCCACACCGCCATACGGACCTTCTTCATGTCCGTCGACGCGGCGAAGAACTCCGCGGAGAAGAGATGGGTCCACAGATCCCAGTGAGGGTCAATCCCCAAAAACCCCTCGCAAACTGCCGCAAAAATGGCCGCTTGCGCGATGGAGTTGGGGTTGAAGTTATGCAGCTCCACCCCGTAGTAGTGCGGAAGCGCCCGCATGAAGCGGCTCGCCGGCATCCCGAACCCCCGCTCATGGAAGGGGGTGAAACTGACAACGTACCCCGGCGGCGGAGTCGGGTCTGCCTCGCTCTCGGGGGCCAACCACTCAGGTTGCGGCTCGCCGGAGAGAGGACAGAGCAAACCCTTGGTAACAAGGGCCTGCAGATCCTCCACAGTAATGGTGGAGAAAGGCCACGGGTCGCGCGACGGAATGACGGTCGCCTTGTCAGCCATCGCCAAGCAGAAGCGGTGGAGGCGGAGGGGATGAGGTGCGCGATCTTCTCTTCTCTGTCTACACTCTTAGGTTGCGAAAACAAAAGCAGAAGGCAAGCACAAGTGACAGGGTAAAGAACCACCGCCGGCCCCTCTTCCGGGTATATAAAGGCCCGGGCGAGATCCACCCAAAACTTCGCTCGAACCCTTCATGTATTTCAAACTCGAAGGAAAAACGGTTTTTCCGTTCCTCGAACGACTCGCGCACGCGCAATAGATACCCCTCGAGTCGCCCGTCCTGTCGCATTAACAACCTGGCAGGGCACGCGACACCTCTGGCAGGCGAAGCGGGCGCCGTTTTGCCTCCGTCATGATGACCGCCTCAAAAAAAGTGCGCCACATTGTTTAAATTTATATCCTGTTTTCCTTTTCCCTCTCTCTCTCTCTCTTGCCACAGGGATCGGGAAAGGGGATATTTCGAAAGGATCCTTCTCAGCGAAGGAAACAGGCCCCGAGCCCTCCTACTGATCAAGGGTTCGAAGGTTGCGCCCTGCGGGGTTCAGCAACCGCCTTAGAGCACTCGGGCTCTAAGCCTTTACTGATCAGGGGGTCAAAGGCTGGCCCCTCGGAAGGGTTCGACAGTCGCCCCAAAGCATGCAGAGTCAGGGATGACCCTGGGTATGTCTGTTACTTGGCCGAGGCTCGGGCTACGCTCCCGAGGTACCCTAGGACATTTCTGAGACCAGCGGGAACAATTTGTAATGGAATCCCACCGGAGGGAGGCACCAAGCCCTCGGACCCTATCAAATGGGTCCGGGTCCAGCGAATCACTTGCAGGTACTTTTGGAGCACGCCTCTGGGCCACTAGCTGACCCTTATCGAATAGGGCTCGGGCGTCCGCTCGGATCACCCAATAGCAACTCACTGGAAACACCATGTTCAGCGCCCACCGAGGGTAACATGGCGCGTTCCCCCCTCCTCCTTGCGAAAAGGCGACAAAGGGGCGTACAATAAAAGTCGAGACTGTCCTTGATCGTCCTCTCGCTCCGTGCAGAGGCTCGGAGGCTGCTCTCGCACTAGGCTACGACCAAATTGTTGACCACGTCGACAAACCAGCTTAAAAACTCGGAGCCTGACCATGCACCTGGGCTGTGGCCAGGCTGCATGAGGGAACAACAAGGCCGACCGAGGAATCACAAGAAGAATTAAGACCTCAGAGGAGTCAAACCACTCCTCCGAGGCCTCTGGGGCTACACCCGATGGGTGCGCACGCGCGCATCCATCGGAGGAAAATATAACCGAAAAGGCCAGTCCCCTTGCAAAAAAATCCGGCAAAACCTCCAAGCGAGTGCCTACATTCCCTTTGAGGCTCGGGGGCTACTGTCGGGTACCATAATTAGGGGTACCCCCAATACTCCTAAGCATGACTGGAAAACATCTTTAAAACAAACTGTAAAGGCTGGCAAGAACGGCTCAAGGTTAAAGCTTCATCTACCAAGGGACGCGATCTCGTCTCGCCTGAGCCCAGCCTCGGGCAAGAACAGTAGTCCCGAATGGATTCGCGCCTCGCCCGAGGGTCCCCTCAGGCAGCAGGCGTACCCCCGGCTCGTCCGAGGCTAAGCTCGGGCAAACTTTGTCATATAGCAACCTCGACTGAATCGCCCTACCACCAACCGTATCGCATGCGCATTTAATACGGGGATCACCTAACACCTCATCCTGACATGCGCGCCTTAGTTGGCAAGGTCGAAATGACCACAGTCACTTCGCCCTTTCACTGATTGTTCTGACAGGATAACAACATTGTTCGCCCCGTCCCGACTACTATGCCAACCAACAGGGTAAGACTAACAACAGTAAGTCGCGGCCTCTCCCGAGTTCAGCCTCGGGCACAACAGGGAGCTCCGCCTCGCCCGACCCCAGGCTTCGGCCTCAGCCTCGGCGTCGGAGAAGGTCTCCGCCTCGCCCGAACCCAGGCCTCAGCCTCGGGGGAAGGTCCTCGTCTCGCCCAACCTCAGCCTCGGCCTCGGGAGGAGTCACATCCTCGCCCGACCTCAGCCTCAGCCTTAGGAGAAGTCACCGCCTCGCTCGACCTCAGCCTCGGACCGACTACGCTACAGGAGATACATCATTGCCCTGCCCCTAGCTAGCCACCCCAGGCTGCGAAGGAACAAGACCGGTGTCACATCAAATTACTCCAATAACAGGTAATGATGGCCCCCTGCATGCGTCCATGACGTCGATTGTTCTCAGCTCTCTACGAAGGCAAAGAAACGTCAGCAGGACCCAGGTCGCACCGCCAGCTGCGCTTCTACAGGGCTCAAGTACTTCTCTGCCGGCCACGTTAGCACATAGCTACACCCCCATGTACAGCTGGACCGTCTCCTTGTATCTATAAAAGGGGATGTCCAGGGCCTTCCTAAGGGGAGGCGGAGGAGGCTAACTCAGACGGCTCACCCCAAGGCCGAACCCTCTCTCTCGCGAAGCTTGTAACCCCTAATACGAGCACCCCGGTGCAAGATAATATAAGCCTCATCCTCCCTCTTGTGTTTCATCTTGCATCAACCCATCTGGGCAGGGACACGCAGCGTCAAATTCACTAGTCAGTTGAGGGTCCTCGCGGGTCTGAAACGCCGACAGATTCGGAGGAGGTCGAACAAATCTAACACTTCAACTCCCAAGCCACTACTATACTCCTCGCCTCTCTAAGTCGAGAGGAGTATAATAAGGTGCAAGGGTTGAAGAGTGCAAAGGAGATTTGGGACATGCTCAAGACCGCGCACGAAGGAGACGAGGTGACCAAAATTACCAAGAGGGAGACGATTGAGGGGGAGCTCGGTCGATTCATGCTTCACCAAGGGGAGGAGCCACAAGCGATGTACAACCGACTCAAGACATTGGTGAACCAAGTGCGCAACCTCGGGAGCACCAAATGGGATGACCATGAGATGGTCAAGGTTATTCTTAGATCACTCATTTTTCTTAACCCTACATAAGTTCAATTAATTCGTGGTGATCCAAGGTACAAACTAATGTCTCCCGAGGAAGTGATAGGAAAATTTGTGAGCTTTGAATTGATGATCAAAGGCTCCAAGAAAATCATCGAGCAAGGCGCCACCTCAACACCCGAGGTGCAACCCGTCGCATTCAAGGCGACGGAAGAAGAAAAGAAGGATTCTACACCAAGTAGGATTCCCATCGATGCCTCCAAGCTCGATAACGAGGAAATGACACTCATCATCAAGAGCTTCCGCCAAATCCTCAAGCAAAGGAGGGGAAAGGACTACAAACCCCGCTCCAAGAAGGTTTGCTACAAATGTGGTAAGCCCGGTCATTTTATCGCTAAATGTCCTTTATCTAGTGATAGTGACAGGGATAACGACAAGAAGGCAAAGAGAAGACAAAAGAAGAGGTACTACAAGAAGAAGGGCAGCGATGCCCATGTTTGCCGGGAGTGGAACTCAGACGAGAGCTCCACCGACTCCTCCTCTGACGAGGACGTCGCAAACATCATCGTCACCAAAGGCCTTCTCTTCCCCAACGTCGGCCACAAGTGCCTCATGGCAAAGGACGGCAAGAAGAAGAAGGTAAAATCAAGATCCTCCACTAAGTATGCAACTTCTAGTGATGAGGATAATTCTAGTGATGATGAGGATAACTTGCTCACTCTTTTTGCTAATCTTAATATGCAACAAAAGGAGAAATTAAATGAATTGATTAGTGCTATTCATGAGAAGGATGAACTCTTGGATAGCCAAGAGGACTTCCTTATTAAGGAAAACAAAAAGCATGTTAAGGTTAAAAATGCTTATGCTCTAGAGGTAGAAAAAAATGAAAAATTAACTAGTGAGCTAATCACTTGCTATGACACTATTTCTAGCCTTAGAAATGAAAATGCCAAATTGATTGCTAAGGGTGAGAAATCAAATGTTTGTGATGATTCAATTGTTAATCTTAGAAATGATAATGCTAATTTGATTGCTAAGATTGACAAATTAAATGCATCCCTCTCTAGCCTTAAAATTGAGAATGAAAAATTAATTGCTAAGGCTAAAGATTTAAATGTTTGCAATGCTTCTATTTCCAATCTTAGAGATGAAAATTCTATTTTACATGCTAAGATTGTCGAATTAAATACTTGCAAACCCACTACATCTACCGTTGAGCATGTTACTATTTGCACTAGATGTAGAGACATTAATGTTGATGCTATTCATGATCACCTAGATTTAATTAAACAACAAAATGATCACATAGCTCAACTTAGTGCCAAAATTAATGAGCATGACTTAGAAAATGAAAAATTTAAATTTGCTAGAAGCATGCTCTATAGTGGGAGACGCCCTGGCATTAAGGATGGCATTGGCTTCCAACAGGGAGATAATGTCATGCTTAATGCCCCTCCTAAAAGATTGTATAATTTTGTTAAGGGCAAGGCTCCCATGCCTCAAGATAACGAGGGCTATATTTTATATCCTGTTGGTTATCCTGAGGATAAGATTAGTAGAATTCATGCAAAGAAGACTCATTCTACTCACCATGCTTTTATTTATAAGAATGAAGCTTCTAGCTCTAGGCATTCTACACATGTTAAAATGCCTAAAAAGAAAACTCCTATTGCATCAAATGAACCTAATATTTCATTTAAGACTTTTGATGCATCATATGTGCTCACTAACAAATCAGGCAAAGTAGTTGCCAAATATGTTGGGGGCAAACACAAGGGGTCAAAGACTTGTGTTTGGGTACCCAAGGTGCTTGTTTCTAATGTAAAAGAACCCAAAACCATTTGGGTACCTAAGAACAAGGCCTAAGTTTGTTTTGTAGGTTTATGCATCCGGGGGCTCAAGTTGGATCATCGATAGCGGATGCACAAACCACATGATAGGGGAGAAAAGGATGTTCTCCTCCTATGAGAAAAACAAAGATCCCCAACGAGCTATCACATTCGGGGATGGAAATCAAGGTTTGGTCAAAGGATTTGGTAAAATTGCAATATCACCTGACCATTCTATTTCTAATTTTTTTCTTGTAGATTCTTTAGATTACAACTTGCTTTCTGTTTCTCAATTATGTTAAATGGGTTACAACTGTCTTTTTACGGATATAGGGGTTACTGTCTTTAGAAGAAGTGATGATTCAGTAGCATTTAAGGGAGTGTTAGAGGGTCAGCTATACTTAGTTGATTTTAATAGAGCTGAACTCGACACTTGCTTAATTGCTAAGACTAACATGGGTTGGCTCTGGCATCGTCGACTAGCCCATGTTGGGATGAAGAATCTTCATAAGCTTCTAAAGGGAGAGCACATTTTGAGACTAACAAATGTTTATTTTGAGAAAGACAGGGTTTGTAGCGCATGTCAAGCAGGGAAGCAAGTTGGTGTTCATCATCCACACAAGAACATCATGACGATCGACAGGCCGCTTGAGTTACTCCACATGGATCTATTTGGCCCGATCGCTTACATAAGCATCGACGGGAGTAAGTATTGTCTTGTAATTGTGGATGATTATTCTCGCTTCACTTGGGTATTCTTTTTACAGGAAAAATCTCAAACCCAAGAGACTTTAAAGGGATTCCTGAGACAGGCTCAAAATGAGTTCGGCTTAAGGATCAAGAAAATAAGAAGCGACAATGGGACGGAGTTCAAGAACTCTCAAATTAAAGGCTTTCTTGAGGAGGGGATCAAGCATGAGTTCTCTTCTCCCTACACGCCATAACAAAATGGTGTAGTGGAGAGGAAGAATAGAACTCTATTAGACATGGCAAGAACCATGCTTGATGAGTACAAGACGTCGGATCGGTTTTGGGCCGAGGCGGTCAACACCGCTTGCTACGCCATCAACCAGTTATATCTTCACCGAATCCTCAAGAAGACATCATATGAACTCCTAACTGGTAAAAAGCCCAATGTTTCATATTTTAGAGTCTTCGGTAGCAAATGCTTTATACTTGTTAAAAGAGGTAGAAAATCTAAATTTGCTCCTAAGGCTGTAGAAGGCTTTTTACTTGGTTATGACTCAAACACAAGGGCATATAGAGTCTTTAACAAGTCCACTGGACTAGTTGAAGTTTCTTGTGACATTGTGTTTGATGAGAATAACGACTCTCAAGTAGAGTAAGTTGATCTTGATGAGCTAGATGATGAAGAGGCTCCGTGCATCGCGCTAAGGAACATGTCCATTGGGGATGTGTGTCCTAAGGAATCCGAAGAGCCTCCACATGCGCAAGATCAACCATATTCCTCCATGCAAGCATCTCCACCAACTCAAGATGAGGATCAAGCTCAAGATGATGAAAATGAAGATCAAGAGGAGCCACCTCAAGAGGAGGACAATGATCAAGGGGGAGATGCTAATTGTTGGGACTATGCTTCGTCGCCGAAGGTCCTGCAGGGAGAAACAGCTTCGGCTGAAGCTGTCCGCATGTGATGACCGAAGGTTCCTCTTCATGAAGCTTCGGAATTACAAACCGACTTAAAAGTAGAATGACCTTTTAGTCCATAAATGTTTGAGTCATTGTTGTAAACTTTTATGAGGGGCATAATTGTAATTCCTCACAGGCTGTGTCCTGTGCCTATAAATAGTGAACATTATTCCTTTACTGTTCACGCTTTCCAGTAATTGCAATCGCGTCAATCGGGAATTAATCTTTGTCAAGGCAGAGGTATAAATGTATTTAATATTTGGACACATTAAATGGAGATAATATAAAAGCAATGTTGTTCATTTATAATTTATTTGTCTTTAATGTTTCGTATTTCGTATTATTTTATATAATCTATTAGAATTCAATTACGAAGGTTTAACCTTCGTAATCGTATCGTCTTAAACCTTCGTCCAAAGTTCATTAATCCTTAAAGGAATAATGCTTCATTGGATGAAGGGCATTAACATTTAACATTTTATGTTGCCTTGTTCTTAATTCATAGCATTTGAGAACGAGTCCCCAACATTGGCGCCCACCTCCGGTGAACTCACTTCCACTTTTCTGAATTGATGGCTTCGTTCAATATTCGAGCTGGAACTGCTTCGGTTCCGAAGCTGGTACTTCCGATAACAGGCGGCTCATGTTCAGAGCCAGCCAACAAGAAACAGAAGAAGGAAGCACAGAGAAGGGTACAACATGTCGGGGTACAAGGACCCTTCATCAAGTCAAGATGGTCTCACATTCCTATTACCTTCTCCCAAGAGGACCTTCAGCTCAAGGATTACCCACACAATGATGCTATGGTTATCTCTTGTGCCATCAAAGGATTTCTGGTCCACAATGTTTTGGTTGATACAGGCAGTGCAGCTGATATCATATTTGCTAAGGCCTTCAGACAGATGCAAGAGCCCGAAGATAAAATTCTTGATGCCACACATCCCCTCTGCGGCTTCGGAGGAAGGCAAATTGTAGCACTTGGCAAAATCTCAATGTCAGTGGCCTTCGGATTCATCAACAACACAAGGACTGAGCAAGTTATGTTTGATATTGTTGACATGGAGTACCCTTACAATGCAATCATTGGTCGTGGTACTCTTAATGCCTTCGAAGCAATTCTGCATCCAGCTTATCTTTGCATGAAGATACCTTCGGACCAAGGGCCCATTGCTATTCATGGAAGTCAAGAAGCTGCCAGAAGGGCCGAAGGGAATTGGACAGACTCAAAAGCAATCCATAATATAGATGGAACTGAAGCTTGTGAGCAATACAAGTTCAGAAGGGAAAAAGCTGCTTCGGCTGACCAGCCGAAACCCATGCTCTTATGTGAGGATATAGCATAGCAGAAGGTGCTATTGGGATCTCAATTGTCCGAAGATCAGGAAAAAACCTTGATAAGGTTTTTGTTCAACAATAAAGATGTTTTTGCTTGGTCAGCTAATGATCTTTGCGGAGTTAACAGGGATGTTATTGAGCACTCGCTCAATGTGGATCCATCCTTCAGACCCAGGAAACAGAGGCTTCGGAAGATGTCTGATGATAAGGCCGAAGGGGCTCGGAATGAAGTGAAACGACTCCTCAGTGCCGGAGTTATTAGAGAGGTAAAATACCCAGAATGGTTGGCTAACACTGTTATGGTGAAGAAGGCCAATGGTAAATGGAGAATGTGCATCGATTTTACTGATCTCAATAAGGCCTGTCTGAAGGATGAGTTCCCATTACCAAGGATAGATTCTCTAGTCGATGCAGCAGCTTCATCAGAACTTATGAGTTTGCTGGATTGCTATTCAGGCTATCATCAAATCTGGATGAAGAAGGAGGATGAACCAAAAACCAGCTTCATAACCCCTAGTGGGACATACTGTTACCTTCGGATGCCTGAAGGGCTTAAGAATGCTGGAGGAAGCTTCAGCAGAATGACAGCAAAAGTTCTCCATTCTCAGATAGGCAGGAATGTACTAACTTATGTTGATGATATCATTGTAAAGAGCACGAAGCAGGATAACCACATTGCTGATTTACAAGAGACCTTTGCTAATTTTAGACAGGCTGGTCTAAAGCTGAATCCAGAAAAATGTGTCTTCGAAGTAAAGAAGGGGAAATTTCTTGGTTGCTTAGTTTCAACAAAGGGAATTGAGGCCAACCCAAGTAAAATCGAAGCTATACTTCGGATGGAGCCACCAAGTACAAAAAAGGGGGCTCAAAGATTGACAGGAAGGCTGGCATCTCTCAATAGATTTATATCCAGATCTGCAGAAAGAAACTTACCATTCTTCGAAGTACTGAAGTCAGCCGAAGTATTTCAATGGGGACCAATCCAGCAGAAGGCCTTTGAAGAACTGAAACAGTATTTGATAGATTTGACAACACTAACTCCACCTACGCCAGGGGCTCCTTTGTTATTATATGTGGCAGCTTCGCACTCAGCGGTAAGTGCAGCACTTGTTCAGGAGAAGCTTGAAGGCCAAGTTAAGAGGCAGGCACCAATATATTTTGTTTCCGAAGTTCTTAGTTTGTCAAAGAAAAATTATACAGAGCTGGAGAAGGTACTGTATGCTGTCTTGATGGCCTCCAGCAAGCTTCGGCACTATTTTCAAGCTTACAACATAATTGTTCCTTCTTCACAACCTCTGAAGGATATTATGAGGAACCGAGAAGCTACTGGAAGGATTGGAAAATGGGCTGCAGAGCTCAATGAATTTTGTATTGAATATGTTCATAGATCTTCGATTCAGTCCCAGGCGTTAGCAGACTTCATTGCTGACTGGACGCCAGGGGCTCAGGAGGAAGAAACAAATAAAGACGCTGAAGCATGGACAGTGTTTTGCGATGGGTCTTGGGGAACCTTCGGAGCAGGAGCAGCTGCTGTGTTGGTTTCACCTTCCAAAGTTAAAACTTGTTATGCGGCAAAACTTGATTTTAGTTGCACAAATAACATCGCCGAGTATGAAGCTCTGCTTTTGGGTCTTCGGAAATTAAAGGCAATGGGAATCAGAAGGGCCATCCTTAAAACTGATTCCCAAGTTATTTCTGGTCATATTGATAAAAGTTACAAAGCAAGAGACCCGAAGCTTGAAAAGTATCTAGATACAGTCCGAAGGATTGAGGCTTCTTTCGAAGGGTTCTCTGTCAAAAATATTCCTCGTGGAGAAAATGAATACGCTGATCTATTGGCTAAGTCAGCAGCCCAGGGGCTGCCTATACCTTCGGAAGTATTTTTTGAAACAATAAAAGCACCTTCGGTCGAGCTTCTTGAAAGAGCAATCCTTAACATATCTCCTGTTTATAGTGAAGATTGGAGAACTGAGATCATCTCTTTCCTTTAGGGTAATTTTCTTTCAGACGACGAAGCTTATAACAGAAGAATAGAAGCAAGAGCTCGACCATATGTTATAATAGAAGGGGAGTTATACAAGCGCGGGGTCTGTTCCCCATTACTCAAGTGCTTATCCAGATCCGAAGGTATAGAGTTAATGAAGGACATACATGCAGGTCTGTGTGGATCTCACATTGGATCTAGGCCCTTGCTTGGAAAAGTCTTTCGCCAAGGATTTTATTGGCCAAAGGCAGCTTCGGATGCAGCGGATTTAGTTCAAAAGTGCGAAGGTTGTCAGAAATGTGCAAGAGATCAAAAACAACCTTCGTCTTTAACTCAATTAATACAACCCACTTGGCCATTGCAAAGATGGGGTCTGGATTTGCTAGGTCCATTACCACCAGCACAGGGGAACTTAAGATATGTGGTGGTGGCAGTGGAATATTTTTCCAAATGGATTGAGGCGAAGCCCTTAGCTACAATAACTTCATTTACTATTCAAAAATTTTTCTGGCAGAACATTGTTTGTCGCTTCGGAGTGCCGAAGGCTATCACTGTGGATAATGGGACACAGTTTGATTCTGAAGCCTTCAGAGAATTTTGTAATCAAATCGGTACGAAGATCCATTTTGCATCAGTCCGACACCCAGAATCAAATGGACTTGTTGAAAGAGCCAATGGGATCATAATGACAGGAATAATGAAGTCAATCTTCAATCAGCCGACGGGAAAATGGCCAGATGAGTTAATCAAAGTGGTGTGGAGTCATAACACAACCATCTCAAGATCAACAGGCTTTACACCCTTTAAACTATTGTTTGGTGACGAAGCAATAACCCCAGAAGAGGCTAAAACAGGATCAATAAGGACAGTAGCTTCGGCAGAAGGTGAACACGAAGCTGATTGCTCCACAGAAAAAGATGCTATTGAAGGGATCAGACTCCAAGCTGTGGAAAACATCAATAAGTATCAAGCTGAAACAATAAAATGGCGAGATAGAAAGGTCAAGTTGAAGAACATTGAACCAGGGCACCTGGTACTTCGAAGAGTAGCTAACCCTGAAACAATAGGCAAATTACAGCTGAAGTGGGAAGGCCCCTTTTTGGTAGTATCTTCGTCAAGACCTGGTTCTTACAGGTTGAAGGATTTGGACGACAATGACATTCCCAGATCGTGGAATGCGGATGAGCTTCAGAGATATTATGTTTAGTTTGATGTAATTTTTTATATTCTTTTTCGGGGCACCCTTTTCCTTTCCAAAGGGGGAGAAAGGTTTTTAATGGGGCCACAACATGTAATTTCTCTTTTCCTTATTTCAATTCTATAAGACTGATATCCCCCAAAAATGTAAATGTAAAAGCTGAGAACGCACCCTCGAGTGCAAAGAGAAAGAAAAGAAAACAGGGAGAAGCTCAAAAGTCGTTCCTAAGGGAATGCAGAGCTTACAGCGAAAAATAAACGCTGATTCCGCTGAAAGTAAAAGGCGAAGAAGCTCCTAAGGGAGGCTTACAGCGAAAAATAAACACTGATTCCGCTGAAAGTAAAAGGCGAAGAAGCTCCTAAGGGAGGCTTACAGCGAAAAGTCAACGCTGATACACCAAAAAGTAAACGGTGAAGCCGAAAAGTAAACGGCAAAAACATTTTTATCATTCTTGAGGGGACGAAGGGCCGTGCTTATGATTTTTTGAGCATGTGTCCTAATATTCA
This sequence comes from Zea mays, assembly GCF_902167145.1. Taxonomy (NCBI): domain Eukaryota; kingdom Viridiplantae; phylum Streptophyta; class Magnoliopsida; order Poales; family Poaceae; genus Zea; species Zea mays. Next base: position 153,057,294 of record NC_050099.1, on the reverse strand, counting down.
ATTGCACATAACATATCATCATGTCATTTGCATTCATGAACATTCATTTAGACATATATAGAATCATCATCATGCTACACAAAAAAGTTAGGTGCTTCAGAAAAAAAGAGAAGGGAAAAAGATTCGAAGGAAAAAATTTTTATGCTTCGTTGTGTACGAAAAGAAGGGAAGGTGTTTTTCGCCTTCGGCTCAAAAGAGAAGTTTCGTCCATAGCAAAGCAGACTGGATGCGCTTAAAAGAGACCGAATATATTACAGGGTATGTACAAATTTACATAAGTGACTCCATATCTATATTACAGAAGTTTCTCCAAGAATTTTTGCAGGAAAGCACATTATAAGCAATTTTAAGCTTCAGCTAAGGCTTCGTCTTCAGTTTTGTCAAACTTCAGCACTGTCAATCTTCAGCTTCGTCATCCTGTATATATCAAACAGTACACTAAGAAAGGTACAAATTTCAAAGGAGAAGGTACAAGCAACAAACATAAGTTTTTTATCGGCTTAAGATGGCTTCGAGCTTCGTCGCCCGCCATTTTCCGCCCGCCACTTACCTAGATCTGGGTCATGAATCTATTTCCGATGCTTCTGGCTAAGCTTGGGATATCTAACAAATCTGAAGCTGACAGGCTGAAGTTTGGTCTGTTCACAATGTTTCCATGTGTGCAGCCAGCCTTCAAAAAAGCAGCAGCTGTGCCCCGAGAAGCTACCAGGGCGCAGAAGTCAGCGTGCCCACCAATAACTTCGTCAAGGGCATCAACTTCGCCTTCGATATGTTCTAATGTTCTTGGCAGATTTTCAGCTGAAGGTGTAAATTTCGAAGAGCTAGCTCCGACAGAATGAAACACGTCCTTCAGCCGCTGCACACATCGGCTGCCGAAGCTCAAGCATTTTTCCTGAAGCTCTTTAAAGGATGTCTGCAAATTTGAGTATTTATCCACTTCAGCTTTCAGGCTTGCTTCAAAATATTTCTTTTCTTGCTCGAATTTTTCCGATTGTTGGAGCAATTCATTCTTTAATTTGTCATTCTCACTTTGGACTTCGGCCAAAGAGCCCTCCATGGTCTGAATAACAAAATCTTTCTTTTCTAGTGCACCTTCGTGCTCTTTGACCATGAACTCAAGGTCTTGAATTACGAAATCTTTCTTTTTCAGGTTGGCTTCGTGATTTTCAATTTTTTCAGCCAAATCTTCAATGACAGCTTTGTTTTTCTCTTCCTCCAGATCTTGCTGCATTTTTAGAACCTTGCTTAATAATATGCTCTGTCAAAATGATCTTCATTAGAACACGACCCAAAAGATAATAATAACAATAAAATAACAAAAACATTTGTTACCTTGAAGTTAGCATAAAGCAAGCTTCCAGCGATGTGGTGTCGTTGATAACGACACAGGTCCGCTTCCAGCTTCGGCAAGCCAATGCTTTTGGAAAGGGTTCTGACAATTTTGGCCTCGGTGCAGTTCCGAAGGCACCTTAATTTCCCTTCGTTCACCCCACCAAATAGCATAGCCCCTGATTTGTATCCGCAAAATACGGCATATTTCTTCAACTCCTCTTTCTCAGCGTCTGTTAAATCTTCTCCAAGCAAGTCTTGAAAGTTAAAATCTTCTTCCGAAATTTCATCAATTTGCTCTTTCCCCTTTTCAGTTGCCATGCTCACTGTAGCCACGGTAGTTTCCTCTTCAGCCATTTTTAGCAGTATATTGTCAATAACCTCAAATGTGGTTTCCAGGTTCGACTCTTCGGTGGCCCTGGCTTCGGCCCCGGTAGCTTCGGCTTCGCCGGTTTCAGCTTCAGCGGTCTTCATTCCAGTAGCTTCGGCTTCGGCAGTTTCAGCAAAAACAATTTTTGACACCGTGGCCGGCGGCGGCGTCTGATGGATCACATCTGTTACTTGAATAATTCTCCGCTTTTTGGGCTTCGCAGGACTTTCTACTGCCGAAGCTGCCTTGTCCTTCTGAAAAAACTTCGTCAGTTCCAGTGCCAGCGGACTTAACCTGGAAGGCAAAGCTTCAGTCATTACCTTCATAATTTCTTCTACTTCAACAGCAGAAGGAGAAGCAGGAGTATCTTCTTCTCGAACCGGCGTTTCCGGCTCTGGGGATGCACTTTTTCTCTTTTTTGGCATAGCCACCTTCGGCTCAGGATTTAACTCTTCAGTGCTAAGATTTTCAGAATCCTTCTTTTTCTTTTTTGATGCCTTGACGACTTCTTCGTCAGTAGTGCTAGCAATCCTTTTTCGCTTCGGGCCCCCAGTATCTCCGCCCAGTCGACCGTAGTCAGCATATTCAAATCCTATGGCATCAAGTACTCTGTTCAGCCTTCGTTTCGGCCGAGTGCCGAAGGCCGCTGTCATCAGTTGGTCCTCTTTTTTAGAGTAATTCCCAAGAATTTCATTGCTCATTATTTGAATTGTATCAAGCCATTCTTGGCAGGGTACTTTAAAGTATTTCTTGAATTTATAATGGTAGGGCAGTCGGACAAATTCCCCCTCTTTCTTCTCCCCTTTAAGCTTCGGCATCGTCCACTCTTTCATAGTTGGAAAAATCCTGAAGGCCAGGAATTCTTGCACTAAATCTCTAGTGCCAATATGTTCTGCAATAATTTTGAATTCGCCCAGTGCAGCCCAAGTTGGACCTTCTAATTCCATTCTGCATCGGGGTCTTGTTTCTCCGAAGGTTAGTTCAAGAGGACTCTGAACCAGCTTCTCTTTATCTTCATCAACTTTAACATAAAACCATTCTGATTTCCAGCCTGCCGGCCATTTGCTTCGGTAGCTGATCACGGGAAACTTCGTGGTTTTCCGATAAGCAAAGTTATAGCAACCAAAATTTTCATGCAATCCATCTTTTCTGGCTTTTGTTTGGTAATGCAGCTCATGAACTCGACAGAAGCTGTCGGCAAATGGCTCCACCGACTGGCTTCGGAGAGCCCAAATATAGACGCTGAGCCTGACAATCGCGTTGGGAGTCAGTTGGTGAAAATAGATGCCAAATTGTTGCAGCACGTCAGAGATCATCCTATTTAAGGGAAATCTCAACCCAGCCTTTAGGAAGCTCTTGAAAATGACTATTTCATCCTTTTCTAGCTTCGGGGTAGTTTCTTCCCCCCGAAGCGAAGTAGCTTCTTCTCATTCTCACTGAAATAACCCGACTTCACCATCTTGGAGAGATCAGCCTTAGAGACAGTTGACTTTCCGAAGTCCAAGTGGCTGGGCTTGCTTGGCACGGCAATATGGTAATCATCATCGGGATGAGCTTCCTCAATATTTCCTTCTTCTGCTTCGGCAGCAACTTGTTCTATCCCGGCAACAGTCTGCTCTGTCTCAGCAGTACGGATTCCTTCCGAGGTTACCAGTCCGGATCGTTGCATCGCTTCGGAGATGGGAACAGTCTCCGATCCTTCAGCTTCGGCTCCCTCACGCTCAACCCTAGCGGTAGAGCGCACTCTGGCCATTTAATTCTGAATTTTTTGGGAACTAAAAACTTTTTCTTCCGAAACTTTTTCTTCTAGCGAAGTAGGCTTTAAACTGGAGCTTCGTTTGATTCCGAAAGTCAAGCTTCGGCTATGGTTAAAAATTTTGGCAGCAAAACAGTGCAATAGCAATGAATGCTGTGGTAACTTCACACCTACCCGTCTGTTTATATAGTGCTACAGGTAAGAAGGTGAATCGTCAGGATTTTTACACCAGGCGAACAGCTGCTTGCACCCACTGCCCGGTGGACCGCAGAGAACAAATAGTAACTCTGCAGGGTGGGACCGCTACGCGCTCGGAAACTGAATCGTTTCTCGATAACGAGCTCAGGGAAGGTGTTTTTCGGACCTTCGGCTTCCCGAAGCCTAAGAGACTTTTTTCATGGATCAAGCTCGTTACGAAAAACGATCTAGCACCGCGAAGGGGCTACTGTTGGGACTATGCTTCGTCGCCGAAGGTCCTGCAGGGAGAAACAGCTTCGGCTGAAGCTGTCCGCATGTGATGACCGAAGGTTCCTCTTCATGAAGCTTCGGAATTACAAACCGACTTAAAAGTAGAATGACCTTTTAGTCCATAAATGTTTGAGTCGTTGTTGTAAACTTTTATGAGGGGCATAATTGTAATTCCTCACAGGCTGTGTCCCGTGCCTATAAATAGTGAACAGTATTCCTTTACTGTTCACGCTTTCCGGTAATTGCAATCGCGTCAATCGGGAATTAATCTTTGTCAAGGCAGAGGTATAAATGTATTTAATATTTGGACACATTAAATGGAGATAATATAAAAGCGATGTTGTTCATTTATAATTTATTCGTCTTTAATGTTTCGTATTTCGTATTATTTTATATAATCTATTAGAATTCAATTACGAAGGTTTAACCTTCGTAATCGTATCGTCTTAAACCTTCGTCCAAAGTTCATTAATCCTTAAAGGAATAATGCTTCATTGGATGAAGGGCATTAACATTTAACATTTTATGTTGCCTTGTTCTTAATTCATAGCATTTGAGAACGAGTCCCCAACACTAATGATCAAGACAAGGAAGATGATGACGGTCCAAGACCGCCACACCCAAGAGTCCACCAAGCAATACAACGAGATCACCCCGTGAACTCAATCCTCAGCGATATTCATAAGGGGATAACCACTCGATCTCGTGTTCCTCATTTTTGTGAACATTACTCTTTTGTGTCTTCTATTGAGCCATACAGGGTAGAAGATGCATTAAGGGATTCAGATTGGGTGTTGGCGATGCAAGAGGAGCTCAACAACTTCACAAGGAATGAGGTATGGCATTTAGTTCCACGTCCTAACCAAAATGTTGTAGGAACCAAGTGGGTCTTCCACAACAAGCAAGACGAGCATGGTGTGGTGACAAGGAACAAAGCCCGACTTGTGGCCAAGGGTTATTCACAAGTCAAAGGTTTGGATTTCGGTGAAACCTATGCACCCGTAGCTAGGCTTGAGTCAATTCGCATTTTACTTGCCTATGCTACTTACCATGGCTTCAAGCTTTATCAAATGGATGTAAAGAGTGCCTTCCTTAATGGACCAATCAAGGAGGAGGTCTATGTTGAGCAACCTCCCGGCTTTGAAGATAGTAAGTACCCTAACCATCTTTACAAACTCTCTAAGGCGCTTTATGGGCTCAAGCAAGCCCCAAGAGCATGGTATGAATGCCTAAGAGATTTTCTTATCGCTAATGGCTTCAAAGTCGGAAAAGCCGATCCTACTCTCTTTACTAAAACTATTGCAAATGATTTGTTTGTATGCCAAATTTATGTTGATGATATCATATTTGGGTCTACTAACAAATCTACTTGTGAAGAGTTTAGTAGGATCATGATACAAAAAATTCGAGATGTCAATGATGGGGGAGTTGAAGTATTTTCTAGGCTTTCAAGTCAAGCAACTCCAAGAAGGCACCTTCATCAGCCAAACAAAGTACATTCAAGACATACTCACCAAGTTTGGGACGAAGGATGCCAAGCCCATCAAGACACCCATGGGAACTAATGGGCATCTCTACCTCGACACAGGAGGTAAATCCGTAGATCAAAAGGTATACCAGTCGATGATAGGTTCTTTGCTCTATTTATGTGCTTCACGACCGGATATTATGCTTTCCGTATGCATGTGTGCAAGATTCCAAGCCGATCCTAAGGAAGTTCACCTTAGGGCCGTGAAATGAATCTTGAGATATTTAGTTTATACTCCAAAGTTTGGCATTTGGTACCCTAGGGGATCCACTTTTGGTTTAATTGGTTATTCAGATGCTGATTGGGCAGGGTGTAAGATTGATAGAAAGAGCACATCAGGGACTTGCCAGTTCTTGGGAAGATCTCTGGTGTCTTGGGCTTCTAAAAAACAAAATTCTGTAGCTCTTTCTACCGCCGAAGCCGAGTACATTGCCGCAGGCCATTGTTGCGCGCAATTGCTTTGGATGAGGTAAACCCTTAGGGATTATGGTTACAAATTAACCAAAGTTCCTCTCCTATGTGATAATGAGAGTGCAATCCGCATGGCGGATAATCCCGTTGAGCACAGCCGCACTAAGCACATAGCCATTCGGTATCACTTTTTGAGGGATCACCAACAACGGGGAGATATCGAGATTGCTTATATTAACACCAAAGATCAATTGGCCGATATCTTTACCAAGCCACTAGATGAGAAAACATTTACCAAACTTAGGCATGGGCTAAATATTCTTGATTCTAGGAATTTTGATTGATATTTTGCACACATAGCTCATTTATATACCTTTGATCATATCTCTTTCATGTGCTATGACTAATGTGTTCTCAAGTGCATATTATGCTAAGTCATAGATTGAAAGGGAAATGGAGTCCTCGGCGAAGACAAAAGGCTTCCACTCCACTCCATCGAGTTATTCATCTTTCGTCGTCGCTCCACAACGCTCTCCAATTTGGTATAATCTTCACTCTATTTACCAAAGGGGGAGAAAGTTTGTTAAAAAGGGCTTATATTTCACTCACAAGTATCCGTTTTTGGCGATTCATGCCAAAGTGGGAGAAAGTATTAGCCCAAAGCAAAAGGACCGCACCACCACCAATTTCAAAAATGTAGTCTTTCAAATTTGGGTTAAGAAAAGATTTTTTCAATTAGTATCTTATTTTTGATATAATTTCAAATTGGTATACCCTCTTCAAAATTAATATCTAAAACCCTCTTGAACACTAAGAGGAGGATTTCATTAAGGGGGAGTTTTGTTTAGTCAAAGAAAAAACATTTGAAACAGGGGGAGAAAATTTCAAATCTTGAAAATGCTTCCCAAAATCTTCTTCATATACCTTTGACTATTTGCAAAAAAGATTTTGAAAAAGAATTTCCAAAACACTACAAAACAAAACAAGTGGTGCAAGCGTGGTCCAAAATTTTAAATAAGAAGAAAGCCATCCATGCATATCTAGTAGAAATGATTATTGGTTTCATTCCAAGCAACCTTTGCACTTACCTTATGCAAACTAGTTCAATTCTGCACTTTTATATTTGCTTTGGTTTGTGTTGGCATCAATCACCAAAAAGGGGGAGATTGAAAGGGAAATAGGCTTACACCTTTTCCTATATGAATTTTGGTGGTTGAATTGCCCAACACAAATAAATTGGACTAACTAGTTTGCTCTAGATTATAAGTTTTACAGGTGCCAAAGGTTCACAACAAACCAATAAAAAGACCAAGAAAGGGTTCAAACAAAGAGAGCAAAAGACAACCCAAAAGCAGCCCTGGTCTGGCACACTGGACTGTCTGGTGTGCCACCAGACAGTGTCCGGTGCACCAAGGAACCCAACTCCAAACTTGCCACCTTCGGGAATACTGGGAGCCGCTCCGCTATAATTCACCGGACTGTCCGGTGTAGCACCGAACTGTCCGGTGTGCCAGCGGAGAAACGGCTATACAGCGCCAACGGTCATCTGCAACAGAACAGTAAACGTGAACAGTGCGCGCCTGCACGCGCAGAAGTCAGAGCAGCGCCAGAAGGCGCATCAGACAGTGATAGTGACTGTCTGGTGCACCACCGGACTGCCAGTGGCCCAGTTGTCAGAAGCTCCAACGGTCAGAATCCAATGGCCTGGTGACGTGGCTGGCACACCGGACAGTGTCCGGTGGAGCACCGGACTGTTCGGTGCGCCATACGACAGAAGCCTTCACCAACGGTCAACTTGGTGGTTGGGGCTATAAATACCCCCAACCACCACACTTCAATGCATCCAAGTTTTCAGCCTTCATACCTCATACAAGAGCTCTAAACTTCATTCAAAGACACAAACAAGAGATCAAATCATCTCCCAAGTCTAAAGATCATTCCAATCAAATAGTGACTAGTGAGAGAGACAATTGTGTTCATTTGAGCTCTTGCGCTTGGATTGCTTTTCTTCTTCCTTCTTTCTTGTTTCCAACTCAATTGTAATCAAGGCAAGAGACACCAATTGTGTGGTGGTCCTTGTAGGGACTTAGTGTCCCGATTGATTGAGAAGAGAAGCTCACTCGGTCTAGGTGACCGTTTGAGAGAGGGAAAGGGTTGAAAGAGACCCGGTCTTTGTGACCACCTCAACGAGGAGTAGGTTTGCAAGAACCAAACCTCGGTAAAACAAATCACCGTGTCATCCGCCTTATTTGCTTGTGATTTGTTTTCACCTTCTCTTTCGGACTCGACTTTAATTCTAACGCTAACCCCGGCTTGTAGTTGTGCTTAATATTTATAAATTTCAGATTTGCCTATTCACCCCCCCCCCTCTAGGCGACTTTCAGTGTTCAATTATTTAATTGGGTCAGTATACACTTAAACTTAGTAATTGTTAATAAAAATTTTACCAACTTATTAAAAGTAATGCTCAGCCTTAACCATTTTTTGTTAATAAATCTTACACTACACATGAGCCCCTATTGTAAGTGAGCTCATGCACATGATTCCCCACACTTGCTAAGCAATGATCGTATGTGAGGTCACTCTTGCTATAACTATCCCAGGTGAAGAGCAGGTACCACAGGAGGAGGACTACTACGACGAGTTCGATGAGAGACGTTGTCTCCCAGTCAACTATTGGTGTCATGGAGATAGTACCTTAGTTCGAGTTATTTTAATATCAGTTATTTTGTAAGACATTCTCATTGTATAATAAAGTTTGTGACATTCGTCTTTATACACTAAGTCATTTTGTGTGGATCTCGATTTGGCGCACATATGAGATGCACCCGGTTTGCTCTTATATAGAGTTAGGCTGAATAGCAGTTACTTTATTCATCAGATATTTATTACTATTAATATCCAAATTTTAGCATTATCCCAAGTTTGTCAACTACTGGAATGTGTCCTCAACGAGGAGCATCATTACTATTGTCATAACCAAATCATATCTAGAACCTCAATATTTCTAATTAAAGTGGATCTCAAGGTTGCTCTTAACCGTGTTAGCACAACTGATACCAGTTTTGATTAACTCTCTACAAAGGTTGCACACTTTATCCATGAACTAGTTGTATAGGCCATTAAACACTCTCAAGGTGAGTTGGTAATGTTTCACTACGTAGCCTTTACAAAGATTATCCAAAGGTGCACCCACCCGTTAGATTTCTCTAGTTCCTAAGCATTGTCTCCTCTCCAAGGCGGTTACTAACAAAAACCAAACGAATAAACCTCAGCACCCATCCTTGGTAGAGCGAGGATTGGGCCTTAGACTCCATTGACGGCATGACAACTAGAGATGGAAATGGGCCACGATCCTCGATTCCTCGGGGGAGTTCTTCCATTAGGGGTGGAGATGAGGATGTTTCTTCCACCTTGGAGATGTAAATGAGAAAAAATTTCTCCCGGTGGGTAAACAGGGACGAGGATTCGGGACGGGGAAGCATTCCCCATCCACGTTCTCCGCGGGGACCTATTAAACTTGCACGTGGTGATGTTTTCATGTAATAGTTAATGATAAAAATAAATAATTACTTTATCAAGATATCACTTATTGTGCAAATGTTTCATTTTGATCCTAGTCGGGGATTTATCCTCGCGGGAAACTGGGATGGGGAAGAAATATCCCCCATGGGCGTTTGTGGGGATCCCACAGGGGAATTTTTTTCGTCGTGTGGACGGGGATGGGGAGTTATTCTCAGATGGGGAATTCCCCATTGCCATCCCTAACAACGACGAAGCAAACTACACCTCAGATTCATCTAAATAAACAGTTAAGGGCATCTCATACCACCCTTATGACTGTACTATTTTCCTGAGTGGTCACTCAATGAACCAGACCTTATGGAGAAGCACTCGGGATACCGCCCAAGCCTCCGCGTTACCATAAATCCATTTCCAAAACCTTCAAACATTATGTCATAATAACATAATCTCATCATGTTCACTAGTTAACTTTGAGCACTAACATTAAAGCTATACATCACAACCCAACCCATGGATAGGCAAGGACAACGAAAATAGAAAACTAGTCATAACGTGTCACCTATTTATTTCTCGCCTGTCGCGCGTGCTATTTTGCACATGGTGGCTTGCTGGTTCGCGCATCGTTCGCGTTGGTCGCGCACATTGTTTTGGGTATCATCAGCATGCTATGTCGCGCATGTCTGCGCGTCGTTTCGCACGTTGCCGTGCTGTTTCGCGCATCGTAAATTCGCCTCGCTTAGAATCTCTCGTATTAATTAAATTACTTATTTAACTGACAGATGTTAGTGTAGCAGATTAATCGAAATTAAATAGTAGTTATAATTTATATTTGATAACGCCAAATTAAATGTCCTAGTTCATATTCGTTTAGCGTAAACGCGATAACTTGTCAACCGTAGCTCCGACCAACGCGTTTCTTATCCTCGCATAACTATAGAAGCGCTCTCTATTTTATATTGCTCGTTTTTATAATATTTTATCTTGTATGGTGTAATGTTCTTATGCAAGTATATGTATGTTTGCTTGTGCCTGTTCGTCTTTGATTCACGTTGCGATTAGATCGCGATTCGTTTTCGAAAGTGCATTCATCCCTTTTGCGAGTTTTGGTGATTTGGATAACAATAAATTTAAAGGTCTAACAAGTTTGCTAAGTGTTGAATAGGAAATTCAGTATGATAAACATACTTGAATAGTGTATAATGATCAGTGAACAAAGATTCAACACAAGGTCAAATAACCAATGAGACAATGTTAATGGATATAATATGATCTCTATATTGGTTTGAATATATGGACAATACCTGAGAAATCACTACAAACATATGATCAAAATAGAGGATGAAGTGATTAAGAGGATTGGTCAAGCCAAAGTGAATAAGATATGAGGAATCGTGAATTGGCTTGACCATATTACTATCAGTTCATATATGCTTCTATGAGAATCAAACTAGAGCTTGATTGATCTTAACAGTTATATCTAGAAGACATTCAAGCAAGGTTCACAATATTGAAGAAATGATTCTCTTAATGGATGCTCAATATGATGTGACTCAAGAATGGCTTGATAGGGTGAAGATAGCAAGGAAAGGGCTTCGAGGAACTAAGGGAAGGTGAAGGCCAAGCGATGGCTTATGGACCGAGGTACCATGGCTAAGGTGAAGAAGAGAGTACTTGCACTAAGTCGATGAACTAATCAATTATGAAGAGTTATAACATGTTGATGCATTAGTAAGGTGACTTGAAGCCATGATTTGAACTCATATATGGTGATATGGTACAAGTCACATGGTTTGATTTGTGTTTGCTTCAAAAGGTGAGACAAAGATGTTTGTGATCCTCATGAAGCAACGCCATGGAGAAATCACACATGAGACACCAATTACTCAAGGAGTTTACTTAATTATATTTTATTTAACTTGAGTATAGGAATCGTCGTACTATCAAGGGGATCCAAAAAGAAGGTTGGTGTTTGCCAAAGCTCAAGGCTCTATATTCAAAAGCTATTTCGAAAAACCAAAATCCCTTGGACACTCTCTATCTGATTGTTGTTAGGATTAAGAAACTGAGAGTGTTCCTGTTGAAAAGCAGTTGAGCTTTTTAGCTGAGTTGAGCTTCTTCAGCTGTAGTTGAGCTTTCTCAACTGCAGTTGAACTTCAACTTCAATTGTGAACCTCTTTGACCATACACCAGTTGAACCTGCCTTCGGGCCAGTTGAACTGGGGTTTTCTCTCCTAAACTTTCTGGTCAAGACCAGTTGAACTGGTCCCCAGGTGCAGTTCAACCGGTCTCTGACCCCTCTGGCCAGACTGCGCAACAGTCTGCTAGTCAGACTGGCAGACTGGCTGATAGGTCTGCCAGGGGCGGTTCAACCGCCCCCCAGAGAGGTTCCACTAGTTTTGGTCAACTTGACCATACTGTGCAGCAGTCTGCCAGTCAGACTGGCAGACAGGCTGACAGTCAGACCAGGGGCGGTTCAACCGATTCTTCACAGAAAATTCAGCCCAACAGCTAGTTTTGAAGCCCCACCTATATATACTCACTCCTACCTCTCTCCCCAAAGTTAGAGCACGATTTGAACTCCATTTCTAACTTGAGAAACACCTCCCACTCTCTCTCACACATCTCTTGCCTCTCCCATTTCAAGTCTTTGGAGAGAAATATTTGAGTGAGTTTGAGAGCTACAACTTTTGTGCTTCATCTCTAAATCCCTCTTGCTCTTCTTCATTCGAGCTTTGGTACTACATCGAGTTCTTTGTAGATTCATTACTCTTGGAGCTTCTAGCTCCTAAATAACTAGATGTCTCTTGTGAGTCTCCAAATCTTGTGGAAGACCACAAGAAAGTTTGTATTATCCGCTCGTTTGAGCAAAGATTAGTGTGTGGGCTTGACCTTTGTGGTCGACAAAGGGAGGTTTAGGGTTGAAAGAGACCCGAATCTTTGTGGGCGCCTCAACGAGGAAGTAAGGCACCTTTTGTGGTGTGACCGAACCTCGAGATAAATCTTTTGACTCTTTTGTTCTTGTTCATTATGTTTGTTTATGTTCATCGTTCTCTCACCATTTCGTGAAGAATTGTTCATATCTTTTTGGTTTGTGGATTTTGAGAAGTGCCCTTCTTAGATCTACTACTTTGAACCTTGTGGATCATCTAGGACATCTCATTTACAAAGATAATTGGGTGAATTTCGAGCTCAATTCAGTTTTATATCTCATTCTTTAGTTGAGCTCGTGCAAACCAGTTGAACCGGTTTTACCCAGTTCGTTTCTAGTTTTTGTTGGAAAAATTTCTGCTTGCCTATTCACCCCCTCTCTAGGCAACTTTCAGTTTCTGAGCTTCAAGGAATTGAAGATCAAGCATTGGTGACCAAGTGATCGAGCTCTTCGAGTTCTACGAGATTGAAGACCCCAAGCATTTGTTTGGTGAAGGCAAGTGTCCTCTGACCTATTATGTCCTACTTACTTATAATTCATTGTCCTGCATTACTTAATTAAAACCTAAGGAGTGACTAGCTTTGTATTCACCTTGTCCTTGATTACCTTTTGGGTTATTATGGTTAGCTTCATGCTATTACTCTACTTTAATCAATGAACATGATGAGAACATTTATGATACGTTGATGATATCTTGATTATGAGGATGAACTGTGATACTTTAGGGGACTCAGGCTGTTTTGAGTACCTCTCCGTAAGGACCTGTTCATTGAGTGACCACCTGGGATAACTGTACAATCATGAGGGTGGAATGGGACGCCCTTAGCTGATTAATTAGATGAACCTGAGGGTGTACTTAGCTTTGCTGGAGGCCGTCAATGGGGGCCGAGGCATAGCTCTGCTAAGGGTGGGTGCCGAGGTTCATTCAATTTGGTTTTGTTAGTCACCCACCTTAGGGAGGAGTACTGTGTTTGTACGACTGGTGAAACCTAACGAGCAGCTATGCACCAGGGGAGTCTTTGTGAAGGCTACGTAGTGTATCCCTAGCCATTCACCTAGGTAGTGAAGATCAGGTCTTGCTAACCCAGGCTGGAAAGGGATCACAGCTCGTGGGTAAAGTGTGCAACCTCTGCAGAGGAATGAAACTGATATATCAGTCGTGCTCACGGTTAAGAGTGGCCTTGAGATCCTCTTTGATTAGAGATACAGCTGGTTTGAGATGCAATGATTCTATTAATGGTTTATGGTTCGATGATGATAATGATGTTCCTCGGTGAGGAAATGATTCACGGGTTGGTTATTGCTAAAACTTGGCTTCTACTAATAATAAAAACCTGACAAACTAAAAGCAACTACTTTGACCCTAACCCCACATAAAGCTACTCCACCTCAGCCAAACGGGACATTTGTTGAGTACGTTGATGTGTACTCACCCTTGCTTTCACAAAACACCAGGTTGCCTTTGGTGCAATCTATGCTCAGGTAAAGAAAGAGAAGAAGGTGTCGAGGCGGATCTCCAGGAGTTCCAGGACGTCGATGAGTTCAAGGATTAGGCTAGCGACCTCCCCCAGTCAGTTGCCTGTGGTGGGTTTGTTTACGTTGGCTACGTTTCTATTCTGTGTACTTTGATTTATATTATGTAAATGACTCTAGTCTTTAATATTAGTACTTACTCTTTATTGTTATTTGAAGGAGTGTGCTATGATGAGTCACTTATGTAATCGTCGTGTACGTGAATTTCTAATCCTGGCACATACATGGTTCGTATTCGGTTTGCCTTCCAAAACCGGCTGTGACATTGCGTTTTCTAACACCTTATTCCTTTCATCAACAAGAGTGAGGCTCGGTTAGGGTATCCACCAAATCTTCGGCTAATTTATTAGCATATGTTCTTTCTCTTCACCCTTTTTCTAAGGCTCAATTATCTTTGCCCAAAGATTATTTATTGCCTTTTGGGTGCCTTCTTCAAAATATCTTTGTGTTTTCAATGCCTTGCTTGGTATAAGTCCCTGCATAACATAGAGAAACCATACATTACTTCAACTTCGGAATAAAAGTTATTTTAAATCAAAACAAGGTAAATACTAACATTTAAGCATGCGTATGCAAGGATGCAAAGGTCTCCTTTGGCCATTGCAGATATCCCTTTTCAAGCTTTGGATAACCAATGTTGTCCATCATAGTGTGGGCCACATTAATCTCCCTGCTATCTTACAGAAGCAGTATAGGAAGTCTTTATCGCTCCCATCAAACACGGTTGCCCCTGTCGGATACCCTAGCTCTTTGGCATAGTTCTGCAATTCGACAACCTGTTGTGTGGTTAGCTCCCCACCAGCTGTGTTGTAACACCCAAACTCCTGATTTTGGGTTTATTGATTTTTTTCCAAAAAAGAAACAGACTAAAGTTTCTTCTAATGGAGAATTATACATTGGAGAGTATCTTTTAATAAAACAAATAACTACTGAATTAATTGTTGAATAAACTTTTAATTTGACTTCACATCCCGAAATGATATTTTCTTAAAATAACTAGATTTGTGTGTGAGAATTTCATATTCAAAAGCATTTGCCTAAATAGAACAATAGATAAAAAAGATTGTACTTGTATAACATGTTGAATTTCTGATTGTGCGTTTAAATTAAATTTGAAAATTTAACTCAGAATTGAATTTGAAGTTTGTAAACTAAATGGATCACAAAATAGAAAAATGAAATTAAAGAAAGAAAAAAGAACCTCCTTTAGTCGAGCATGCCAATTGAATCTCAGTCCACTCTACATCCCCTTCAGGCCCCTGTTCGTTTTGTGCCAATTCATAGAGATTGAGGGGATTAAATCCTCTACAAGTCAAAATCTTCTTCAATCTCTTCCAATACCCCTCAGTCCCTATGGTTTTGGGATCAAACGAACATGACCTCACGTGGCCCATGTCATGAGTTTGTTTTTTCCTCTTTTTTTTATTCATCTAGTCGGTCATTGCATCACATCAGCATATACATTATGTATTTTCTACCGGGATTCTCGCCAACAGACTCCCGTACCTAGGCTATATATTCCAACCAAGGCGCGCCCCTCGCATCATCATCATCAACCATCCCACTCGTCGGGTTCAAAGCCATCAGAGCGAGCAGAGAGAACACCACGGCGGGATGAGAGAATGGTAGAGATTGCGGAGCAGATAGAGCAATGAGAAAGTTGGTAGCACCGTGCTAGGCGCCATCGTCGCCGAAGTGATCTACTGCATCTAACGCGGTGAGGACTCCCTAGTTCATATCGTTGTCTTTCTCACGTGATAGGCTTGGCACTTCCCACCTAATATATAACCACCACCACATACCTTTTTACATGAAAGACTGCTATACAACATAAATTTAACAGTAGGTACAATCATGATAAGTTGGCAACAGATAGGTCATACATTTGTAAACAAACCTTTCCCACCGTCATGTCACCTATTTCTGTGGAGTCTTACTAATTTATTAAAAATGTAATATCTTCTAGGTCAAATTATTTGTTTTAATCTGTTCAAATTGTGTTAGGTTCATATTAATTTTTGCGTACGTAGTAATAATATTGTTTTAATTATGCCACATGTTTTAATTAATTAATGTTAGTTAGCTAGATAATCTAGTTAATCTAATTTATAGTTCTAACCTACATATTTTATAAATAATTGTTAATGATTAATACCAACTCAAATATTTAATTTGATATCTGCTTAGGTTAAATGCAATATTTGTTAGATCACATCTATTAGATTTATTGCGCCTAAAAATATTGTTTTATCCATAACTTCTTCGTTTTAACTTCGATTTTATTGGTTCTTGAACCTACAATCTCATAGTGACGCGTAAGATATTTTTACGTTGTTTGTTCATATGCTTTGGTGTAATGTTACCATATCCATTATTTGTGTAAAGCCCAAAATTTGGTAGAAGAAAACGATATATATCATGAAATAATAAAAAAATAATAGAGAGATAAAAATATATATAATAGTATGGCGAGTTTTTTTGAAGATCCTTAATCTAGTAGGATTCTTCCTCCTCATATTCAAACAATGATATTAAATTAGTTGAGTAACTCGTAAATTGATAAAGAGAAGGTTGACCTCTAGATGATAAATTTGTGGTAATGCATGTTATGGAGAACCTAGACTTGACCTCCAATTCTAAATAAAAACATAAAATGTTTATGAAACCATTTATACCTCTAAATAAAAGTATTGTAAAAAGTAGGAGTTATATTCACTAGGAAATTTGAACTTCCAAATAGGAGTTGAATTTGAATTTGAAACTAGAAACGAATTTGAAGTTAAAATAGGAGCTACTCTTTATTATTTTGGAGCACTCAATTAAAGGAATAAAATAATTAAATATTAATAAACTTAAAATTTTGCATGATGGAGATTTCATTATGCATTAAAATGGAATTTTAAAAACATAACTCAGATTTAAATTTGAAATGGTAACTCAAAATGGGAATTTGAAAAGGAAATTGAAATAAGAAAAAAAAACAATAAAACACTATCTGGGCCAAAATCACTTCCCTCGGCCCAATTCCTCCTCAGCCGCGCGGCCACAAGAGCACCCACCCGTGCTGACGCGAGGGACCCACGGGTCAATTCATACTCCCTGTGTTAGCCGCGTTCTCTTCACTTACGTGCGGGACCCGCACGTCATCAACTACTTCCGCCAGAAACGGATCCACGCCGCCGTGATCTTCACAACAATCCGGGCCGAGTTGCCAGCTACGCCGCGGATTGCACGATCTCCTGGGCTCCCATGGATAAGCATCGAGCCCCATGGTCCCTTCTCCCCGCCGACCCGGCGTCTCCCCACTCGCTACGAGCTCCATCTTCGCCTCGAGTCCGCGCCTGAGCTCCGTATTCGCCGGGATTCAGTTACGATAGGACCTATTCTCGCGGGGGAAGGTGGGGGCATAAGACTACCTGGAATCGCCCGTCCTCTGGCCTCGCTAATCTTCTGAAATCGCACGCGCACAGAAAACCTAGAGCCTCGCCCAAGCTCGGGTCCACCGTCGCCGTCTTGTGCTTGCGACGCCACTTAGTGTCCGGGAGGTAGTTAGGGAGCTTCACGAGCGAACTAGGAAGGCATATCAACCCTCAATTTGGTGGTCGAAAGCTCGGATGGTTGGTGATTTCTCACCGACGCTGGAGCACCGCCGCGGCGCCGCTTCATGCCGCGGACCAAGCTCTGCGCAACCCAAACACCAGTAAGTCTGCAACCGTCGCGTTTGCCTCGTTCTCCTCTATGCGTAGCACTATTCGGTTTAGGACCTGTGGCTTGGGGGTGGCGCGTTGCTCTTCTCCGGTGGGAACTCCGCCGCGTTATGATGGCGGCGCCGCCTCGGCCCGACCTGGGAAGGAAGAAGATGGGCGCGCCGTTGATCTAGTCTGGAATGGTTAAGATTAGGCGTCTTAATCTGGGCACTGGATCTGATCGGGTGGTCAGTACTGACTCTGGCGTAATTAAATCGTGGTCGTCGATCTTGGGATCTATGGTTGATTGCGCATACCGCTTCATAACACAGCTCAGATCTAATCTGGCCCTTAGTTCCCGTTTGAATAGTGGTGGATGTGTACCCATTCACGTCGGGTTAAAATCTATTCTAGGCCGTTAGATCTAGATCGAATGGCTCAGGATCTCCCATACCCCCTTCAGCCGACCCGTCTTACAAAAGAGTCCCTGAACTTCCTAGAAATGAACCCGTAGTCCAGTTCTCTGTTCGTTGGGTCTCGCGATTATTGCACCGAGGCTCTTGTTGTTACTGTTTTAACGCGCGCAGTCCGAGGGAATTAGAAAAACAGGGAATTTAAAAGTAGAAAATGCTTTTCTTATGTTAAAATAAATCCAGAATTTGCATAATCCCTAGAAAATTCATATGAAATCTAAATCAATCCATTCTAATTTCTATAATTTTATAAAATTATTGTTTATCAATTAGTGCCACTGTTTTGACATGAATGTCATTTTAAAAATTTATTTCCTAATTAATCTTATATCAAATACATAAAAACCTTAGGAAATTCATAACTTCTTAGTTTTAACTCCGATTTGATCCGTTCGAGTTGCGTTAGTCTCGTAAAAATATTTACTATGCAATAACAACATTTCTTATACCATGTATCATTATTTTATAATTAGATCTTTATTTAACTTATGTTGGTTAGTCTTGATAATCTACTTATCATTATTTACTAAAATATAATTTATGGTAATTTTATAACTTAGATTAAAATTGAGATAATTATTTATAGAATAATCTCTCATGTGATCTATACTAACCAATTTATAACATAGTTTAATATTTAAATCATGTGGAGCTTTTATAGATCATAACTCCTTAACCATGACTCTGATCTTAGTAGTTCTCGATCCCATGATCTCGTAGCTTTGCGTAGATCATTATTATGCAGTTTGTTCTTATGTATGGTGTAATGTTAATTTTGTCTATACCATGTTTGTTTGTATTGCTACGACTAGCGCGAGCTTTCGAGGATCTGAAGAATCACCCTGGTAACTGGAATCTCAAGTGCCAGACAGGTTGTGCCCTTGGTCCACTTTTGTTACTCAATAATATTCTTTATTATCATTATTCAATGCATAAATTTAATTTTGATGGGACTCAATAGGTTGCCCTAGTCTGCTTATCTTATTACCTTGTTTACCCTGAATCACTTGGGTAGTTATGCTATTGCTTTATATGGTTTTTGGGTTAATATTTCATTATATCCATGTTCCAATTATTATGTTATTTTATTTATGTTCATGTCAAGATCATTATCTTTAATTGGAATATGGAGCTTAACTTGAGAAACATGTGCCACCACAAGGGAGGAATGGGACCCCTTGGCTAACTAATTAGGAAAGCTAGTGGAAGACTACCTTACCCGAAAGGGGCAAGGGCAGTAGGGGAGTTGCATGCAAGGAGGTTCTCGGGTTGATTTTGCTGCGATGGTGGTCAGACGGGGATTCTTGCAAGTGCTCTTCCCATAAACTGTAGCGGGTTTTCGGAAGCTAGTGGAACTTTGTAAAGGCCTCATTGTGGATCCCTAGCCATTCACCTCGGTAGTGTCTAAGGGCCTTGCAAATCCTGGCGACATGGGATACACGACTTGTGGGTACAGGGTACAACCTCTGCAGAGTGTAAAACTGGTATACTAGCCGAGCTCACGGTCAAGAGCAGCTCAGGACTCTCGCATGATTACATATGGAACTTAAATTCAAATTGTCATTTGCATTTGCATGGGATTATTTATTAATTTTGTTCTATTATTTATTATGGTTTGGTATTTACTTACTTTTAGTAATTGCTAATAAAATTTGACCAACTTATTAAAAGCAATGCTCAGCTTTAACCCCTATTGTTGATCAGCCTTACACATCACATGAACTCTCACCTTTGGTGAGTTCATGCCACATTATTCCCCACAACTTGTTGAGCGATGAACATGTGTGAGCTCACCCTTGCTGTCTCACACCCCCCACAGGTTAAGGACAGGTACCACACGATGAGGCGCATGGAGGATGTTGCGATGTGTTCGTGAGAGGTCTAGGTCGTCGTCTCCCAGTTGACTTTCTGGCGCCAAGGATAGATTTTAGATCCTGTTATATTTATCTTTTATTTTGTAAGACTTCTGCTATGTAATAAGTACTCTAATTATATTGTGACATTTATCTTTATACACTCTGTTATTATATATGTTGTCTTCTTTGGCGCATGTATGAGATGCACCCGGCTTTGTTCCTTAAAACCGGGTGTGACAATTTGCTTGATTGTATGTATTGGTACGAGTAGAGGTGAGGTGACGAGAACCCGATGTTCAATTTTTGGGGCAACATCTGGACAATAGGTTATCACAAGTCACAGGCAAGTTGTGCCCTTGATCACGCCTTTTTACCTAATAATGTTCGCTGTTAATCACTGTGACATGATCAGGTTAATTTGATGGGACCTAATAGGTTTCCCTAGTATTGTTTATCCCCCACCTTGCAAACAGATGAACTATTAGGTAGATTTGCTATTGCTCTACCTGGTTTTAGGAAATTATTAATGTTATACTATGATCATGTTCCAATTATGTTGTTGTTTAATTATTGTTAATGATAAGATCATTGTGTTAATTGGAACATGGAGCTTAACTTGAGTAAACAGTGCTACCACAAGGGTGGAATGGGACGCCCTTGGCCAAGTAATTAGGAAAGCTTGGGAGAGATTACCTTACCCGGAAGGGTCAAGCGGGGAGGTGTCGATGTTAGAGTATAGGGAGGTCCTCGGGTCGAACTGTTTGTAAAGCTTTTCGGACGAGGGATTCCTATGCTTCCTTCGTCCTAAATCCATAGCGGGTTTTCTCGAACTAGTGGAACTTTGGAAAGGCCTCGTAGTGCTACCCTGCCTCGCTTCCTCGGTAGAGGCGTATGGGGTCCGATCAAACCCATGGCAAATGGGTAACCCGACTTGTGGGTAAAGGGCGCAATCTCTACAGAGTGTAAAACTGGTATATCAGCCATGCTCATGGTCAAGAGCGACTCAGCACTCTCGCATGATTAAATTATGGAATTAAACTTAATCTGTCATATGCATTGCATCGTGGGTGTTATTATCAATTTTGATCTCTTATTTAATTGGGTTGGTATCTACTTATACTTAGTAACTGCTAATAAAATTTTGACAAACTGTAAAAGCAATGCTTAGCTTTAACCATCTCCTTTGGTAAGCCTTACACTTCACATAAGCTCTCACCTTTGGTGAGTTCATGCACATTATTCCCCACAACTTGTTGAGCGATGAACGTATGTGAGCTCACCCTTGCTATACTCACATTCCCACAGGTCAAGAACAGGTACCGCAGGATGAGGCGCTTGAAGGATGCTGCAATGAGTTCGTGAGTGGTCTAGGCCGTCGTCTCCCAGTCAACTTTGGGTTGCTGGATCGTTGTCTTCGTATGATGTAATTAATTAACTATTTTGTACAGAACTTCGTTATATATTAATGTTGTGACATTTGTTTCTGTACCATGTGTCATCATATGTGTGAGACATGATCCTAGCACACTTGGTGAAGTTCGCGCCCGGGTTTTAGACCCCTGAAATTCGGGTGTGACATGTGTGACGGAGGACGTACTCAATTTTCCTCAATTCCTTCGTTTTCTTCAAACCTTCGAGTATGAGCATTTGTTCTTGAGTTAATCCCCCTTTCCCTATTTTTGCTCTTTCGTCTCCTCACCTTCAGTATCTACTTCTTCCTTCAAGGCAACCTTCTCCATGTGAGCGATATTCTCAGCTTTGATTGCCCTTGGTAGCGCTACGACCATTGGATCCTCAAGAACAACTCTTTCCTTTGAAGGACTTGGTGCTCTATCAGCGAATTCCTCAACATGTAGAGTGCCAAAAAGGGCATCCATCAACAAATTCATACAAGTAGATTTCCTCAACATTTTTGTATCGTCACTTTTAAGCCTTTTTAGCAGCTAGCTTTGGCTCAGGCCTCATTTCAGCCAGAGGGATCTCATCTTTGATGGGTACCTCCATCATTTCATCTTCAGTGTCCTTTCCTATGACTAAATGGTGGGCCCTTTGCTCAATAGTGGGTTTTGGCTTTACTTTTTTGATATAAGGATTTTCCTCAACAATCCTTACCTCTTCTTGGCCACCTCAACTTCAGACCCCAAAACTGCCCTTCAACATTTGGTAGTCACCTTCGTTTTCATCTCCTTCACAACTTCTTATTGTAGCTTGTTGACTTCTTTTATCTTTCTTCCCCAGCGCCTTGAGCCAAATAGGGGTAATCCGGCTATGAAAACCCTATTACTTTGAAGATTCGATTTAATCTTTGTTTCTCTTGACCGCTAAAGGCAACAGTAAGGGGCCAGTCTTGCTTCGCAACAAGATTACCAGGCACTTGATTGTTCTTTGACTCAACGATCTCCAACCATTCAACACAGGGTTCACCAAATTTTTCTTCAAATTTATACTTGTAGTCCAACCTCACAAAGCATTCGCTTTTCACTTCATGCTTTGTTTCGCCGTCGCCCTTTGGCTCTTGCATCGACCATTCGACCATTAGTGGAAAAACATTATATTATAAAGGTTCTTGAACTAAATCCCTTATGCCAATGTATCTGCACACCGTGTTAAAAGCGACTGTGGCAATCTGTGACACGTCCTTCATGCTACACAATGATTTCTTGATGCCGAAGGTCGGTTTCACTGATCTTTGAATGATATATTTGATACCCCCTTTTCTCCAAATCGTTCTTCACATAGAACCACTCCTTTGTCCAATTGTTCGACCACTTGCTTCGATAGGCTAGGACGGGGAACTATGCACCTTTCTCATATTGAAAAAATGTAGCATCCAAAGTTCTTATGCAACCTTTCCTTTCATATCACCTTTATTTGGTAATGAGTTCATGTATTTGGAAAAAGCATTCAACACTTGGTTCAGCTCCTTGGTTTTGGACTATCTAGATAAATACCCTGAGTCCTATTGGGTTTTATAACCCCGGGGGGCAAAGGACCATGGGTCACGGAGAGGAAAGGGTATGCCAAGGCGAAACCCAGGGCAAGCCATCGGGGCCCAACACTCCCACTTCAGCATAAAATCAGGGGTGGTAGGGGTTCGAGCGAACTGCAAGGGGGTCAAACTCACCTGACGCCCGACCCTTCGAATCAAGCCAAAGACACACCCGACTCATAGGGTCAACTGGATCGCACTAGAGCTGTACATTTGGGTCGAGGGTGGCGGGCTATTCTGAAGCACGGGAAAAAGCACGGCCCAAGTGAAAGGGAAATAGTTTGCTCTAGACTAACTAGTTAATTTTGGTGGTTGAATTGCCCAACACAAATAATTGGACTAACTAGTTTGCTCTAGACTATAAGTTTTACACGTGCCAAAGGTTCACAATAAACCAATAAAAAGACCAAGAAAGGGTTCAAACATAGAGAGCAAAAGACAACCGAAGTGTGCCCTGGTCTGGCGCACCAGACTGTCCGATGTGCCACCTGACAGTGTCCGGTGCACCAGGAAACCCGACTCCAAACTGCTCACCTTCGGTAATTCTGGGAGCCGCTCCGCTATAATTCACCGGACTGTCCGGTGTAGCACCGGACTGTCCGGTGTGCCAGCGGAGTAACGACTACTACAACGCCAACGGTCGCCTGCAACAGCATTAAATGCGCTACAGTGCGCGCAGAAGTCAGGCACGCGTCAGAAGGCGCACCGGACAGTCTACAGGATTTGTCCGGTGCACCACCGGACTATACGGTGACCCAGATGTCAGAAGCTCCAACGGTCAGAATCCAACGGCCGGGTGACGTGGCTGGCGCACCGGACAGTGTCCGGTGGCGCACCGGACTGTCCGGTGCGCCATGCGACAGAAGCCCTCACCAACGGTTCTTTTGGTGGTTGGGGCTATAAATACCCCAACCACCACACTTCAATGCATCCAAGTTTTCAGCCTTCAAACACCTTACAAGAGCTATAACATTCAATACAAAGACACAACTAAAGAGATCAAATCATCTCCCAAGCCCAAAGATCATTCTAATCAAATAGCGACTCGTGAGAGAGAGACTTGTGTTCATTTGAGCTCTTGCGCTTGGATTGCTTTTCTTCTTCATTCTTTCTTGATTCCAACTCAATTGTAACCAAGGCAAGAGACACCAATTGTGTGGTGGTCCTTGTGGGGACTTAGTGTCCCGTTTGATTAAGAAGAGAAGCTCACTCGGTCTAAGAGACTGTTTGAGAGAGGGAAAGGGTTGAAAGAGACCCGGTCTTTGTGACCACCTCAACGGGGAGTAGGTTTGCAAGAACCGAACCTCGATAAAACAAATCATCGTGTCATTTGTCTTATTTGCCTGTGATTTGTTTTTCGCCCTCTCTTTCGGACTCTCTTATATTTCTAACGCTAACCCCGGCTTGTAGTTGTGCTTAAAATTTGTAAATTTCAGATTCGCCCTATTCACCCCCCTCTAGGCGACTTTCAATTGGTATCAGAGCCGGTACTTCATTAGAGCCTAACCGCTCGAAGTGATGTCGGGAGATCACGCCAAGAAGGAGATGGTGACCGGCGAAAAGCCCACCACAAGCCATGGGAAGGCTCCATCCGGGGAGTCCGGCAATAAGTTAAAGGGATCCCCTTCACACGACAAGTCGCGTCGGAGCGGTGACAAGAAGAAGAAGATGAAGAAGGTGGTCTACTACGAGACCGACTCTTCATCGCCATCCACCTCCGGCTCCGACACGCCGTCCGTCACTTCTAAGCGCCATGAGCGCAAGAAGTTTAGTAAGATCCCCTTACATTATCCTCGCATTTCCAAACGCACCCCTTTACTTTTCGTCCCACTAGGCAAACCACCGGTTTTTGACGGTGAAGATTATTGTATGTGGAGTGATAAAATGAGGCACCATCTAACCTCACTCCACGCTAGCATTTGGGACATTGTTGAGTTTGGTGCACAGGAACCATCCGTGGGGGATGAAGGCTATGACTCGGATGAAGTAGCCCAAATCCGGCACTTCAACTCCCAAGCCACCACTATACTCCTCGCCTCTCTAAGTCGATAGGAGTATAACAAGGTGCAAGGGTTGAAGAGCGCCAAAGAGATTTGGGATGTTCTCAAGACCGCGCACGAAGGAGACGAGGTGACCAAGACCACCAAGAGGGAAACGATCGAGGGGGAGCTCGGTCGCTTCATGCTTCACCAAGGAGAGGATCCACAAGCCATGTACAACCGGCTCAAGACCTTGGTGAACCAAGTGCGCAACCTCGGGAGCACCAAGTGGGATGACCATGAAATGGTCAAGGTTATTCTTAGATCACTCGTATTTCTTAATCCCACTCAAGTTCAATTAATTCGTGGTGATCCTAGATATAAGCTAATGTCTCCCGAGGAAGTAATAGGTAAATTTGTGAGCTTTGAGTTGATGATCAAAGGCTCCAAGAAAATCATCGAGCAAGGCACCTCCTCCACACCCGATGTGCAACCCGTTGCTTTCAAGGCAACGGAGGAGAAGAAACAAGACTCTACACCTAGTAGGGTCCCCATTGACGCCTCCAAGCTCGACAACGAGGAGATGGCGCTCATCATCAAGAGCTTTCGCCAAATCCTCAAGCAAAGGAGGGGGAAGGACTACAAGCCCCGCTCCAAGAAAGTTTGCTACAAGTGTGGTAAGCCCGGTCATTTTATTGCAAAATGTCCATTATCAAGTGATAGTGACAGGGGCGACGACAAGAAGGGAAAGAGAAGAGAAAAGAAGAGGTACTACAAGAAGAAGGGCGGCGATGCCCATGTTTGCCGGGAATGGGACTCCGACGACAGCTCCACCGACTCCTCCTCCGACGAGGACGCCGCAAACATCGCCGTCACCAAAGGGCTTCTCTTCCCCAATGTCGGCCACAAGTGCCTCATGGCAAAGGACGGCAAGAAGAAGAAGGTAAAATCTAGATCCTCCACTAAGTATGCAACATCTAGTGATGAGGCTAATTCTAGTGATGATGAGGATGATTTATTGACACTTTTTGCCAACCTAAACATGCAACAAAAGGAGAAATTAAATGAATTAATTAGTGCTATTCATGATAAGGATGAACTCTTAGATAGCCAAGAGGACTTCCTAATTAAAGAAAACAAAAAGCACGTTAAGGTTAAAAATGCTTATGCTCTAGAGGTAGAAAAATGTGAAAAATTAACTAGTGAGCTAAGCACTTGCCATGATGTTATTTCCAACCTTAGAAATGAGAATGCTAAATTAATTGCTAAGGTTGAGAATTTAAATGCTTGTGATGATTCTCTTGTTAGTCTTAGAAATGATAATGCTAGTTTGATTACAAAGATTGACAAGTTAAATGCATCACTCTCTAGCCTAAAAATTGAGAATGAAAAATTGATTGCTAAGGCTAAAGATTTAAATGTTTGCAATGTCTCCATTTCCAATCTTAGAGATGAAAATGCCATATTACATGCTAAGATTGTTGAATTAAATTCTTGCAAACCGTCTACATCTACCGTAGAGACATTAATGTTACCATTTGCACTAGATGTAGAGACATTAATATTGATGCTATTCATGATCACCTAGCTTTAATTAAGAAACAAAATGATCACATAGCTCAACTTAGTGCTAAGATTGATCAGCATGACTTAGAAAATGAAAAATTTAAATTTGCTAAAAGCATGCTCTATAATGGGAGACGCCCTGGCATTAAGGATGGCATTGGCTTCCAACAGGGAGGCAATGTCAAACTCAATGCCCCTGCTAAAAGATTATCCAACTTTGTTAAGGGCAAAGCTCCCATGCCTCAGGATAACGAGGGTTACATTTTGTACCCTGTCGGTTATCCCGAGCACAAAATTAGGAGAATTCATTCTAGGAAGTCTCACTCTGGCCCTAATCATGCTTTTATGTATAAGAGTGAGGCATCTAGTTCTAGGCAATCCACTCATGCTAAATTGCCTATGAAGAAAACTCCTATTGCATCAAATGATCATAACATTTCATTCAAAACTTTTGATGCATCTTATGTGCTAACTAACAAATCAGGCAAAGTAGTTGCCAAATATGTTGGGGGCAAACACAAGGGGTCAAAGACTTGTGTTTGGGTACCCAAGGTGCTTGTTTCTAATGTGAAAGGACCCAAGACCGTTTGGGTACCTAAGAACAAGGCCTAAAATTGTTTTGTAGGTTTATGCATCCGGGGGCTCAAGTTGGATCATCGATAGCGGGTGCACAAACCACATGACAGGGGAGAAGAAGATGTTCTCCTCCTACGAGAAAAACCATGATCCCCAACGAGCTATCACATTCGGGGATGGAAATCAAGGTTTGGTCAAAGGATTGGGTAAAATTGCTATATCTCCTGACCATTCTATTTCCAATGTTTTTCTTGTAGATTCTTTAGATTACAATTTGCTTTCTGTTTCTCAATTATGCAAAATGGGCTACAACTGTCTTTTTACGGATATAGGTGTTACTGTCTTTAGAAGAAGTGATGATTCCGTAGCATTTAAGGGAGTGTTAGAGGGTCAGATATACTTAGTAGATTTTGATAGAGCTGAACTCGACACTTGCTTAATTGCTAAGACTAACATGGGTTGGCTCTAGCACCGTCGACTAGCTCATGTTGGGATGAAGAATCTTCATAAGCTTCTAAAGGGAGAGCACATTTTGGGACTAACCAATGTTCATTTTGAGAAAGACAGGGTTTGTAGCGCATGTCAAGCAGGGAAGCAAGTTGGTGTTCATCATCCACACAAGAACATCATGACTACCGTCAGGCCGCTCGAGCTACTCCACATGGACCTATTCGGCTCGATTGCTTACATAAGCATCGGCGGGAGTAAGTATTGTCTTGTAATTGTGGATGATTATTCTCACTTCACTTGGGTGTTCTTTTTGCAGGAAAAATCACAAACCCAAGAGACATTGAAGGGATTCTTGAGACGGGCTCAAAATGAGTTCGACCTAAGGAAAAAAAGATTAGAAGTGACAACGGGACGGAGTTCAAGAACTCTCAAATAGAAGGCTTCCTTGAGGAGGAGGGCATCAAGCATGAGTTCTCTTCTCCCTACACACCACAACAAATTGGTGTAGTGGAGAGAAAAAATAGAACTCTATTGGACATGGCAAGGACCATGCTTGATGAGTACAAGACTTCAGATCGGTTTTGGGCCGAGGCGGTCAACACCGCTTGCTACGCCATCAACCGGTTATATCTTCACCGAATCCTCAAGAAGACATCATATGAACTCCTCACCGGTAAAAAGCCCAATGTTTCATATTTTAGAGTCTTTGGTAGCAAATGCTTTATTCTTGTTAAAAGAGGTAGAAAATCTAAATTTGCTCCTAAGGCTGTAGAAGGCTTTTTACTAGGATATGATTCAAACACAAGGGCTTATAGAGTCTTTAACAAGTCCACTGGACTAGTTGAAGTTTCTTGTGACATTGTGTTTGATGAGACTAACGGCTCTCAAGTAGAGCAAGTTGATCTTGATGAGCTAGATGATGAAGAGGCTCCGTGCGTCGCGCTAAGGAACATGTCCATTGGGGATGTGTGTCCTAAGGAATCCGAAGAGCCTCCACAAGCACAAGATCAACCATCTTCCTCAATGCAAGCATCTCCACCAACTCAAGATGAGGATCAAGCTCAAGATGATGATGAAGATCAAGAGGAGCCAGATGCTAATGATCAAGACAAGAAAGATAATGAGGGCCCAAGACCGCCACACCCAAGGGTCCACCAAGCAATCCAACAAGATCACGCCATGAACACCATCCTCGGTGATATTCAAAAGGGGGTAACCACTCGATCTCGTGTTGCTCATTTTTGTGAACATTACTCTTTTGTTTCCTCTATTGAGCCACACAGGGTAGAGGAAGCACTTCAAGATTTAGATTGGGTGCTGGCGATGCAAGAGGAACTCAACAACTTCACGAGGAATGAGGTATGGCATTTAGTTCCACGTCCTAACCAAAATGTTGTAGGAACCAAGTGGGTCTTCCGCAACAAGCAAGATGAGCATGGTGTGGTGATAAGGAACAAAGCCCGACTTGTGGCCAAGGGATATTCACAAGTCGAAGGTTTGGATTTCGGTGAAACCTATGCACCCGTAGCTAGACTTGAGTCAATTCACATTTTACTTGCCTATGCTACTTACCATGGCTTTAAGCTTTACCAAATGGACGTGAAAAGTGCCTTCCTCAATGGACCAATCAAGGAGGAGGTCTATGTTGAGCAACCTCCTGGCTTTGAAGATAGTGAGTATCCTAACCACGTCTATAAACTCTCTAAGGCGCTTTATGGGCTCAAGCAAGCCCCAAGAGCATGGTATGAATGCCTAAGAGATTTCCTTATCGCTAATGGCTTCAAAGTCAGAAAAGTCGATCCTACTCTCTTTACTAAAACACTTGCAAATGATTTGTTTGTATGCCAAATTTATGTTGATGATATCATATTTGGGTCTACTAACGAATCTACATGTGAAGAGTTTAGTAGGATCATGACTCAAAAGTTCGAGATGTCTATGATGGGGGAGTTGAAGTATTTCTTAGGATTTCAAGTAAAGCAACTCCAAGAGGGCACCTTCATTAGCCAAACGAAGTACATTCAAGACATACTCACAAAGTTTGGGATGAAGGATGCCAAGCCCATCAAGACACCCATGGGAACTAATGGGCATCTCGACCTCGACACGGGAGGTAAATCCGTAGATCAAAAGGTATACCGGTCGATGGTAGGTTCTTTACTCTATTTATGTGCTTCACGACCGGATATTATGCTTTCTGTATGCATGTGTGCAAGATTCCAAGCCGATCCTAAGGAAGTTCACCTTAGGGCCGTAAAACAAATCTTGAGATATTTAGTTTTTACTCCTAAGTTTGGCCTTTGGTACCCCAGGGGATCCACATTTGATTTAATTGGTTATTCCGATGCTGATTCGGCAGGGTGTAAAATTAATAGAAAGAGCACATCAGGGACTTGCCAGTTCTTGGGAAGATCTCTGGTGCCTTGGGCTTCAAAGAAGCAAAACTTTGTGGCTCTTTCTACTGCCGAAGTCGAGTATATTGCCGCAGGCATTGTTGCGCGCAATTGCTTTGGACGAGGAAAACCCTCAGGGACTATGGTTACAAATTAACCAAAGTTCCTCTTCTATGTGATAATGAGAGTGCAATCCGCATGACGGATAATCCCGTTAAGCATAGCCGCACTAAACACATAGCCATTCGGTATCACTTTTTAAGGGATCACCAACAAAAGGGGGATATCGAGATTGCATATGTTAACACCAAAGAACAATTAGCCGATATCTTTACCAAGCCATTAGATGAGCAAACATTTACCAAACTTAGGCATGAGCTAAATATTCTTGATTCTAGGAATTTTGATTTATGTTTTGCACACATAGCTCATTTATATACCTTTGATCATGTATCTTTCATGTGCTATGACTAATGTGGTTTCAAGTGCATCTTATGCTAAGTCATAGATTGAAAGGAAATGGAGTCTTCGGTAAAGATAAGGCTTCCACTCCACTCCATCGAATTATTCATCTTTCGCCATCACTCCACTCTCCAACTTTGGTATAATCTTCACTCATATGTTGTTTACCATAAGGGGAGAAAGTAGTTATAAGGGCTCTAATGACTCCGTTTTTGGCGATTCATGCCAAAGGGGGAGAGAGTATTAGCCCAAAGCAAAAGGACCGCACCACCACCAATTTCAAAAATTTTAGTCTTTCAATTTGTTTTTTAAAGTAGTATTTTCAAATTGGTATCTTATTATTGATATAATTTCAAATTTGTATACCCTCTTCAAAATTAATATCTAAAACCCTCTTGAACACTAAGAGGAGGATTTCATTAAGGGGGAGTTTTGTTTAGTCAAAGGAAAAGCATTTGAAACGGGGGGAGAAAATTTCAAATCTTGAAAATGCTTCTCAAAATCCTATTCATTTACCTTTGACTATTTGCAAAAGACTTTGAAAAAGAATTTCCAAAAGAGTTTGCAAAAACAAAACATGTGGTGCAAGCGTGGTCTAAAATTTTAAATTAGAAGAAATAATTATTGGTTTCATTCCAAGCAACCTTTGCACTTACATTATGCAAACTAGTTCAATTCTGCACTTTTATATTTGCTTTGGTTTGTGTTGGCATCAATCACCAAAAAGGGGGAGATTGAAAGGGAAATAGGCTTACACCTTTTCCTAATTGATTTTGGTGGTTGAATTGCCCAACACAAATAATTGGACTAACTAGTTTGCTCTAGACTATAAGTTTTACAGGTGCCAAAGGTTCATAATAAACCAATAAAAAGACCAAGAAAGGGTTCAAACATAGAGAGTAAAAGACAACCGAAGTGTGCCCTGGTCTGGCGCACCGGACTGTCCGGTGTGCCACCGGACAGTGTCCGGTGCACCACCGGGTAGTGTCCGGTGCACCAGGGAACCCGACTCCAAACTGCTCACCTTCGGGAATTCTGGGAGCTGCTCCGCTATAATTCACCGGACTGTTCGGTGTGCCAGCGGAGTAACGGCTACTACAGCGCCAACGGTCGCCTGCAACAACATTAAATGCGCTACAGTGCGCGCTGAAGTCAGGCACGCGTCAGAAGGCGCACCGGACAGTCTACAGGACCTGTCCGGTGCACCACCGGACTGTCCGGTGACCCAGATGTCAGAAGCTCCAATGGTCAGAATCCAACGGCCGGGTGACGTGGCCGGCGCACCGGACAGTGTCCGGTGGCGCACCAGACTGTCCGGTGCGCCATGCGACAGAAGCCCTCACCAACAGTTCTTTTGGTGGTTGGGGCTATAAATACCCCAACCACCACACTTCAATGCATCCAAGTTTTCAGCCTTCAAACACCTTACAAGAGCTATAGCATTCAATACAAAGACACAACCAAAGAGATCAAATCCTCTCCCAAGTCCAAAGATCATTCCAATCAAATAGTGACTCGTGAGAGAGAGACTTGTGTTCATTTGAGCTCTTGTGCTTGGATTGCTTTTCTTCTTCAGTCTTTCTTGATTCCAACTCAATTGTAACCAAGGCAAGAGACACCAATTGTGTGGTGGTCCTTGTGGGGACTTAGTGTCCCGTTTGATTGAGAAGAGAAGCTCACTCGGTCTAAGTGACCGTTTGAGAGAGGGAAAGGGTTGAAAGAGACCCGGTCTTTGTGACCACCTCAACGGGGAGTAGGTTTGCAAGAACCGAACCTCGGTAAAACAAATCACCGTGTCATTTGTCTTATTTGCCTGTGATTTGTTTTTCGCCCTCTCTTTCGGACTCGCTTATATTTCTAACGCTAACCCAGACTTGTAGTTGTGCTTAAAGTTTGTAAATTTCAGATTCGCCCTATTCACCCCCCCCCCCCCTCTAGGTGACTTTCACCAAGCACGGCATGACCCAAAATTATGCATCGGGTCGGGCTTGGGCCGAGGTCATGGCTCACGGGTGGGCACGAGCATGACTCATTTATGTAGGCACGAAAAGGCCCATTTATAGGCATGAAAAGGCACATATTCATTTGGCCATATACTCCTAATCATGGAAATCATCCGCTCCATTTTGGCCAGCCACATGCCTAATCATGGAGATGAGGTGTCAACCACCCATTGGTTTCATGATATTTGATTTTTTTTGAATTATGAAGCTTGAAATGTTAATATCTACTAAATGATATATGTATTTTGAGTTTCGAGCTTTGATGTGAAATTCGGGCTTTGATGTGAATTTTGGGCTTTGTGTGAATTTCAGACCAAAATTTGAATTTCATGCTTTTTATAATTTCGGGCCACCCGAAATGAGCCCGACACATTTAACCAATAATGTGTCGTGTCGTGGGCCGAGCACTAAGCCCGAGGGCCAACCCGGCACGACCCACAATAATTATGGGTCGGTCCGACCCGAAATTCAATCGTGTCAGGCCTTTTCGGGGCTGGGTCGTGCCGAGTTAGGTGGCCAGAATGTACACCTATAGATCGCACCCATAACAAAACAAACTATCCTACAAATGAGGTTGACCCTTCGCATCACCTTCGCCCATACAAGGCCCACCAAGGAAGAGCGGAGGCGAGAACAAACTACACGACGTCATCTAACGACGGGTCTCGAGGGTGAGGTTAACGAACCCTAGGGTTTGGTCACCACATTGCATAGCCTTCTAGCATCTACTTCGACTTAGGCCTCGAGCTGGGGTCTAGGAAACCCCAACCCACATGCCAAGGTCTAAGGCAAACATACCCACACTCTACAACACGCAAGTTTCACACAACCTTGTCGAGAAAGTCAACAAAGCAGCAAACCCTAATGGCATACAACGGTAAGAGAAAGGAATCCTGGTCGTCTTAATAGGTGTATTGATTCCTTCTTCACCATGCTAGCGACTACATGAGAAAATTATAACCCTCCCTCTCTTGGTCTATAAAAGAGAGGAGGCATCCCTTTAGAGAAAAATGGAGAAGAAAGAGAACATGCAATACGATAGCAACACTCACACCTCATAGAGACTTTGGGAACTTTCCCTCTCTCGCTAGTTTGTAATCCACTACTACAAACAACTAGGTGCGGGTAGCACGAGTCATCGAAGACTGAAGTAGGAACATTCAACCCAAACCAGTATAACCCTTGCGTCCACCGAGCACACCATCTAGCCTAAAACATACATACACAAATTTACTCATTGGTGCTTGTTCGAAACACCGAAAAGTCTCATTATTGTATTAGGCATCAATTGATGAAGGCATATCTCATATTTCTTTAGCACTTCAACAACCATCTTAGGCAAAGGGAATTGGAGACCATTCTTGAAGAAGTCGCGGAAGGCTACAACCTCATTTATTTGTGGCTGAGGAATAGTGTCCTCTTTGTCAAGTCTGATGATTTCACTATCTCCAAGGTACCCCAACTTCTTCATTACTTCCACATGCCCCTTCTTTATTATCGACTTTTCGAAGATCACACAGTCACATGACTTGACTTTGTCGGGCGAATGTCGTTGTCATCCTCTTCAACTTTAAATTCCTCGCCACTGTCTTCACCCAACTCATCTTTGGTAAGATCAACTACAATATCTTCAATATTTTCTTCTTTGGCCTAGTTTGTTGCTTTGGCTACAATAGCCAGGGTGTTGCTTGCTAATTCAGACGTTGTCTCAGTGACTGTTGTTTTTACCCTTTTCTCAACGACACTCGAGATGTCAGGTTGGTCAGTTCAGCGGTCACTTCGATTTCCGCCATTAGCAAGAGCATGAAGGTCAAACCTTCAAAGCTCACGAAAAAGCAATAGAACAAAAGAGCTTCAGAGGCAGAGAAACGGGTGGGAGCAGGTTGGCAATAGATGTACATGTGATGCCCGAACCACGCGAGCCTGCTTTGATATATAAAAAAATGTATAAGTCGAGGAGTCAATCAGTGCTCACTCGCCGTCAGTGGGCCACTGATGCTGATTCCCATCACTCATGTTGCAAAGTGTATTTAGGAATGCCCATTTTCGATAACGTGATCAAGGAAGGTGTTTTTTGGAACTTCAACGTAAGGCCTCCTTCGTTTATGCGTGGCCTGAGCCCGTTAAAGAAAACGAACTAATCCCATGAGGGGATAATATTAATCCCATGAGGAGATTAGGGAAGTGCCTCTGGCTAAAGGTTCTCAAACTAATGAGTTTTATTCATTACCACATTTGTTTTAGGAGTATGTGTAAGCTTCGTCTAGGGAATCTATGTTAACCTAGATAAAGTACCAGTTGGGGACTTGTTCTCGAATGCTATGAATTAAGAACAAGGCAACATAAAATGTTAAATGTTAATGCCCTTCGCCCGCTGAAGCATTATTTCCTTAAGGATTTAATGAACTTCGGACGAAGGTTAAAACGGTACAATTACGAAGGTTGATCCTTCGTAATTGAACTCTCAGAGATTATATAAAACAATGCGAGATATGAAGCATTAAAGACAAGTAAATTATAAATGAACAACATCATTTTCATATTATATAAACTTGATGTATTCAAATATTAGATACATTTATACCTCTGCCTTGGCAAAGAATAATTTCTGAGTGATGCGATTGCAATTACCGGAATGCGTGAACAGTAAAGGAATACTGTTCACTATTTATAGGCACAGGACACAACCTGTGAGGAATTACAATCATGTCCCTCATAAAAGTTTACAACACCGACTCAGACCTTTATGGACTAAAAGGTCATTCTATCTTTAAGTCGGTTCGACCCTTCACCTTCGGATATGTTGTAATACCGAAGCTTCATGAATGATACCTTCGGCGTCACGTACGAGCAGCTTCAGCCGAAGCTGTTTCTTTCTGTAGGACCTTCGGCGACGAAGCATGGTCCCAACAGTAGCCCCTTCGCGGTGCTAGATCGTTTTTCGTAACGAGCTTGATCCGTGAAAAAAGTCTCTTAGGCTTCAGGAAGCCAAAGGTCCGAAAAACGCCTTCCCTGAGCTCGTTGTCGAGAAACGATACAGTTTCCGAGCGTGTAGCGGTCCCACCCTGCAGGTTTACTATTTGGTCTTTGCGGCCCACCGCGCAGCGGGTGTGAGCAGCTGTTTGCCTGGTGTAGAAATCCTGACGATTCACCTTCTTACCTGCAGTACTATATAAACAGACGGGTAGGTGTGAAGTTACCACAGCATTCATTGCTATTGCACTGTTTTGCTGCCAAAATTTTTAACCATAGCCGAAGCTTGACTCTCGCAATCAGACGAAGCTCCAGTTTAGAGCCTACTTCGTCAAAAGAAAAGCTTCGGGAGAAGAAGTTATTTAGTTCCCAAGAAATCTTTCAAGAAATTCAGAATTAAATGGCCAGAGTGCGCTCTACCGCTAGAGTTGAGCGTGAGGAAGGCGAAGCCGAAGGAGCGGAAACTATTCCTATCTCCGAAGCAATGCAACGATCCGGACTGGTGACTTCGGAAGGAATCCCCACTGCCGAGACAGAACAGACTGTTGCCGATACAGAACAAGTTGCTGCCGAAGCGGAGGAAGGAGATATTGAGGAAGCTGATTCCGATGATGATTACCATATTGCCGTACCGAGCAAGCCCAGCCATTTGGACTTCGGAAAGTCGACTGTCTCCAAGGCTGATTTCTCCAAAATGGTGAAGTCGGGCTATTTCAGTGAAAATGAGAAGAAGCTGCTTCGCTTCGGGGGGGAGGAAACTACCCCGAAGCCAGAAAAGGATGAAATAGTTATTTTCAAGAGTTTTCTGAAAGCTGGGTTGAGATTTCCTTTGAATAGAATGATTTCTGATGTGCTGCAAAGGTTTGGGATCTATTTTCATCAGCTGACACCTAATGCCATTGTTAGGCTTAGCGTTTATATCTGGGCTCTCCGAAGCCAGGCAGTGGAGCCATTTGCCGACAGCTTCTGTCGAGTTCATGAGCTGCATTACCAGACTAAGGCCAGAAAAGATGGATTGCATGAAAATTTTGGTTGCTATAATTTTGCTTATCGGAAAACCACGAAGTTTCCTGTGATCAGCTACCGAAGCAAATGGCCGGCAGGCTGGAAATCAGAATGGTTTTATGTCAAAGTTGACGAAGACAAAGAGAAGCTGGTACAGAGCCCTCTTGAACTGATCTTCGGAGAAACAAGACCCCGATGCAAAATGGCAGTAGAAGGTCCAACTTGGGCTGCACTGGCTGAATTCAAAATTATTGCAGAACATATTGGTACTAGAGATTTAGTGCAGGAATTCCTGGCCTTCAGGGTTTTTTGAACTATGAAAGAGTGGACCATGCCGAAGCTTAAAGGGGAAAAGAAAGAGGGGGAACTTGTTCGACTACCCTATTATTATACGTTTAAGAAATATTTTAAAGCACCCTGCCAAGAATGGCTCGATACAATTGAAATAATGAGTAATGAAATTCTTGGAAATTACTCCAAGAAAGAGGACCAGCTGATGACAGCAGCCTTCGGCACTCGACCGAAGCGAAGGCTGAACAGGGTGCTTGACGCTATAGGATTTGAATATGCTGATTATGGTCGACTGGGCGGGGATGCTGGAGGCCCGAAGCGAAAAAGAATTGCCTGCGCTACTGACGAAGAGGTCGCCAAGGTAGCCAAAAAGAAAAAGAAAGATTCTGGAAAACTTAGCCTTGAAGAGTTAAACCCTGAGCCGAAGGTGGCCACTACAAGAAAGAGAAAAAGTGCATCTCCAGAGCCGGAAATGCTGGTTCAAGAAGAAGATACTCCTGTTACTCCTTCTGCTGCTGAAGTAGAAGAGATTATGAAGGTAATGACTGAACCTTTGTCTATCAGGCTAAGTCCGCTGGTACTGGAACTGACGAAGTTTTTTCAGAAGGACAAGGCAGCTTCGGCAGACGAAGGCCCTACACTGCCGAAAAAACGAAGGATTATTCAAATAGCAGATGTAATTCATGGGACACCGTCTCCAACACCGGCATCAAAAATTGCCATTGGTCAAACTGCCGAAACTGCCGAAGCTGAAGGCACCGCAGCCGAAGCCACCAGAGCGAAAATTTTCGAAGCTGATACTGGCGCAGCCGAAGCTGCCGAGGCTGAAATCGGGGCCACAGAAGATCCGAACTTAGAAGAGACACTTGAAGTTATCGATAACATACTCCTAAAAATGACTGAGGAGGAATCTGTTGTGGCTGCGGTAAGCACAGCTACTGAAAAGGGGAAAGAACAAGCTGAGGACAT
The DNA here is from genome assembly GCF_902167145.1 of Zea mays. NCBI lineage: Eukaryota > Viridiplantae > Streptophyta > Magnoliopsida > Poales > Poaceae > Zea > Zea mays. The sequence continues at coordinate 153,019,774 of NC_050099.1, read as the reverse complement.
TTTGGAGGAAGAAGATTTTGAATTTCAAGATTTACTTGGGCAAGGACTGACAGACTCTGAAAAAGCAGAGCTTAAAAATGTGTTATAGCCTGCGGATATAAGCCAGGGGCTACACTGTTCGGCGGTGTTAACGAAGGAAAACTGAGGTGCCTTCGAAACCGCAGCGAAGCTAAAATTGTTAGAACTCTCTGCAAAAACATTGGCTTGCCGAAGCTAGAAGCGGACCTGTGCCGTTATCAACGACACCATATTGCCGGAAGCTTGCTTTATGCTAACTTCAAGGTAACAAATATTTTTGTTATTTTATTACTATTATTATTATCTTTTAGGTCGTGTTCTAACGAAGATCGTTTCGACAGAGCATATTATTAAGCAAGGTTCTAAAAATGCAACAAGATCTGGAAGAAGAGAAAAACAAAGCCGTCATTCAAGATTTGGCTGAAAAAGTTGAAAATTACGAAGCTAATCTGAAAAAGAAAGACTTCACAATCCAAGACCTTGAAACCATGGTCAAAGAGCACGAAGGTGCATTAGAAAAGAAAGATTTTGTTATTCAGACCATGGAGGGTTCTTTGGCTGAAGTCCAAACTGAGAATGACAAATTAAAGAATGAATTGCTCCGACAGTCAGAAAAATTCGAGCAAGAAAAGAAATATCTTGAAGCAAGCCTGAAAACTGAAGTGGATAAATACTCAAATTTGCAGAAATCCTTTAAAGAACTTCAGGAGAAATGCTTAAGCTTCGGCAGCCGATGCGTGCAGCGGCTGAAGGATGTGTTTCACTCTGTTGGAGCTAGCTCTGCGAAATTTACACCTTCAGCTGAAAATCTGCCGAGAACATTAGAATATATTGAAGGCGAAGTTGATGCCCTTGACGAAGTTATTGGTGGGCACGCCGACTTCTGCGCCCTGGTAGCTTCTCGGGGCACAACTACTGCTTTTTTGAAGGCTGGCTGCACGCATGGAAACATTGTGAACAGACCAAACTTCAGCTTGTCAGCTTCAGATTTGATAGATATCCCAAGCCTAGCCAGAAGCATCGGAAATAGATTCATGACCTAGATCTGGGTAAGTGGCGGGCGAAAAATGGCAGGCGACGAAGCTCGAAGCCATCTTAAGCCGGTAAGAAACTTATGTTTGTTACTTTTACCTTCTCCTTTGAAAATTGCACCTTTCTTACTCTGCTGTTTGGTATACACAGGATGACGAAGCTGAAGAATGACGACGCTGAAGTTTAACGAAGCTAAAGACGAAGCCTTAGCTGAAGCTTAAAGTTGTTTACAATATGCTTTCCTGCAAAAATTCTGGAGAAACTCTTGTAATATAGCTATAAAACAACTTATGTAAATTTGTACATACCTTGTAATATATTCTGTCTTCCTTATCCGCATACAGTCTGCTTTGCTGTGGACGAAACTTCTCTTTTGAGCCGAAGGCGAGCTTCGGAGCTGAAGCAGCTCCAACTTGAATGTTGAACGAAGCCATCAACTCAGAAAAGTTGAAGTGAGTTCACCGGAGGTGGGCGCCAATGTTGGGGACTTGTTCCCGAATGCTATGAATTAAGAACAAGGCAACATAAAATGTTAAATGTTAATGCCCTTCGCCCGCTGAAGCATTATTTCCTTAAGGATTTAATGAACTTCGGACGAAGGTTAAAAACGGTACAATTACGAAGGTTGATCCTTCGTAATTGAACTCTCAGAGATTATATAAAACAATGCGAGATATGAAGCATTAAAGACAAGTAAATTATAAATGAACAACATCATTTTCATATTATATAAACTTGATGTATTCAAATATTAGATACATTTATACCTCTGCCTTGGCAAAGAATAATTTCCGAGTGATGCGATTGCAATTACCGGAATACGTGAACAGTAAAGGAATACTGTTCACTATTTATAGGCACAGGACACAGCTTGTGAGGAATTACAATCATGTCCCTCATAAAAGTTTACAACACTGACTCAGACCTTTATGGACTAAAAGGTCATTCTATCTTTAAGTCGGTTCGACCCTTCACCTTCGGATATGTTGTAATACTGAAGCTTCATGAATGATACCTTCGGCGTCACGTACGAGCAGCTTCAGCCGAAGCTGTTTCTTTCTGTAGGACCTTCGGCGACGAAGCATGGTCCCAACAGCTTCGTTGTCAAGGAGGAACTAATAGCTTTGTCACTAGGGTTTGGTCGAAAACTTCGAGAAGGAGCAAATGCTGCCCTCGAATGATGCACACCACATTTTGTGGGGGGAAACACAACAATGCCCCCAATAGATTTTGTAGATCGTGTGTAAAGAGTTCAAGGACATAGATATAATTTCATACAAAATTGTACACTGCGTAATCCCTATAAATAGTGGTACAACGCTCATGCATGAGGGGCTCTCATTATCCATGTACGGTGCTTACTCTCGGATCGCTAAGCATCCGAAGCTATAAAGGGCAAGCGTCTTAGATCTATCACTCCGAAGGTAGCCTTGTAACCAGGTGGAATAGAGGAGAAAAAATAAAAAGGATGAAGCTTATGTTATATGATTTACATACTTTCTTACCTTCACATTTTACTCTAGTTTCCTTTTCTTTATCTGCTTCTTCATCATGAGTAAATCAAGGAAAGGAGTGGTCTTTTACAAAAATATTTACATGTGACCAACAAATAAGGCGAATTTGTAAAATCTAGGTAAGCCTATATACAATATTTGTAATTGATATTCAAACAATTGATGTGACACAAAACCAAATACCCCCTATATTATATTTGCTGGTTACTCCTACAATACAAAGCGCCGACAATGGATGAAAAATATAAATAATGTAGTCTCCTCAAAGCTGACCTTGACAGTGAGAATTGTGTAGATATGTTTCCATTTAATAGAGTGCTATCGAAGATATGATTGCCATATATATAATAAATGAGCTCCCATCAGCCCAGCAGTTGGAAAAGAATCAAAGAAATAAAAAAAACCACTAAAAGAGGACGCCCCATTTTCAAATTAAGAAAGCACAGTTTGTGGACTTTATATTTGTATGGACTCAAGTTTTAGGTTGTGAACTAAAGTATGAATTTTCTGTTATTGTATGGAATTTCTGTTATTGTATGAATTTTGTATGAAATTCTGTTATTTTTCGATTTTTTTCAATTTTTTTTGCTCTCAAATAAATAATTTTCGGCGGCCCCTCCTGGCCGCCGAAAATAAGTATTTTATTTTCGGCATTTTTAATTTCCGGCGGCTATCTGTCTAGCCGCCGAAAATAATCTGTTATTTTCGGCGGCGAGACAGGCAGCCGCCGGAAATAAGCTATTTTCGGCGGCCAGGCTTTGGCCGCCGAAAATGAAGCCTTATTTTCGGCCAGTTTTTTTTGGCGGCCAGAAACCACCGAAAATAAGCCACTTGCCGCCGAAAATAGCTTATTTTCGGCGGCAAGTGGCTTATTTTCGGCGGTTTCTGGCCGCCGAAAATGACTGTACCTGTTGTAGTGTAATAAATCTTCCTACCCATCCGTCGGTGCTCTCCACTCCTCTCCAAAGTGAACCCGCAAGAAACACGACACTCGTGACTCGTCACTGTCCTTGACTTTTATCTGCCTTTAAAATTGCTCTATCTATACCGTACACGACAACAATTTACAAGCACAGACAAAGCCATCCATCGAAACTTCTAACAAATTTAAAAAAAAACGCGCAAATCCTTTGAGCAACGACCGATCACCAACCAGGGCCGAGAGCCTAGTCGAGTCCGAAGTAGTACTCGCCAATGGAGGAGAGCAGGTCGCAGAAGCCGGCCGCCTGCATCTGATCGAAGCTCTCGTGGAACTCCCAGCAGCCGGCGCCGCCGCTGTCACCGAACGTACCGTGCAGGGACACGTCGGCACGACCGGACGCCGACCCATCCATCGTCACCTGATCATCGCCCGTGCTGGTCACGCCCGCAGCAGCGCCCAGACCAGGTGCCGCTGCCGCTGCCGCCGCGCCCGGCGGGCCACCACCACCACCCATGCAGTCCATGTCGAGCCAGTCCACGAACATGACCTTGGGCGGGCCCGTCAGGCAGCTCGTGTCGGGCGACGACGACGACGACGGCTCGCGCAGCTCCGACGAGCCGGAGTAGTCCGCCGGGCGGTCGTCTCCCGTCTCCCGCGCCGTGCTTCCGCCCCGGCCGGGCTTGGCGCAATGCGAGTCGTCTGAGTTGGACGGCGGCGTGCTGGGTCCCTCGACCCTCTTCTTGAGGTACGAGTTCCAGTGGTTCTTGACCTCGTTGTCGGTCCTGCCAGGCAGGTGTTTGGCGATCCTAGACCACCTGCAGCGGAGAGTCGATCGGCGCCAAAGTCAATATAAATTCTTCACCCCAGGCTCCCGTTTCTGTCGGTGGGGTTAGTGGGAAACCCAAGCTTTATTTTTTGGCTTTTGCATTACGAGCTGAGCTGAAGTTTCGTTTCCTCCTGCTTGCTGCCTTCTTTTCGCCCGTGCCGCTGGCGCCTAAGGGCTTGTTCGTTTCTGCCGGATTGGTGGGTCGGAACGATTCCTGACCGGATTGCTTCTCTAATTTATATAAACTTTTATTAGCTGGAACGATTCCGGGTGCAATCCGACGGAAACGAACAAGGCCTAAAGAAAATGTGTGTCTGTCGTTTGGTTGAAAGCGACAAGCGTGCGTGCACGCCCACGTAGTCTATTCACGTGGGGCCACCGGACCTTTGTTTTCCCCGGGTGGGCATGCATAATTGCGAGGCCCGCCCGGCCCCAGTGGAGAATCTTCTCGTCATCAGCCAACTAGCTGCTGCTACGTGCCAGTTGGGATTTGTCAAAGCAGCTGTTCGTCCCATTAACTCGCGCAGGCCAACGACTCGGACTGGTCCAAGCGGAAGCGGTCGACGACGGCATGCTTTGCTACCAGTATTCCCTTCCCTGTGTGATATTCATATTGCTGCTAATCCGATTCCCTGTACTCCAACGCCCTCCAAAAACGATACTCTAACTCCACTGTACACCGATTCAAGCGTGCAACAAGTGAGGGCCTGTTCGTTTCTTCGGGAATGAACCTGGATTCATTCCAGCTCATAAAAATTTATATAAATTAGAGAAGTAATCCGGCTAAGAACTATTTCAGGGCTCCAATCCGTGAAAACCGAACAGGATCTGAAGAAGAAAGAGACGAAAAAAAGAGGGTTTCCTGCCGGACGCAACTCTACTCCACTGTATGGCATCTAGCGTTTCAATGTTCTCATTATTTGGCCGGCCCAACTCGCCACTAAAGAGGCCCACCGCCCACCACATCGTCTCCACCAATAATAATAATCCCGTTCTAATCATCGCAACGTGCACTCGGAGCGGGGAGCGGGGGCAGAAAAATCTCCTCCGAAATTCGAATGCGCAGCGTCGTGGAGCGTGCACGTCAGCATCGAAAAAGGGTCTCGGCGGCCATCGTCACCGGTGGTTTCCCTTTCCATAGTCCATACCCCGCGCGCGTTGTTTTCGGTCGTCTCTGCGTGTTCCAGAAGCGGCCGCCAGCTCGGCGGCCGCTGCCTGCCGACTGCCGAGCAGCGGAGCAGGGACGGGGACAATGCAAGGATAGGGATAGCAGCGGTGTGGAGCAAAAGCGAGAGGGCAGGCAGGGCAACGTGGCGAACCGTGTGTCTCGCCCCCAATCATTTGCGCGGGCGGAGGGAGAGGGCGAACAAGGGCTGAAACCGATGGTGCCAAGGCAGGCAGAGAGTGCTTACTTGTTGCCGAGCGTGGCGTGGAGGCTCATCACCGTCTCCTCCTCCTCCGGGGAGAAGGTGCCGTGCTTCAGGCCCGGCCGGAGGTAGTTGATCCACCGCAGCCTGCAGCTCTTGCCGTTCCGCTGGAGCCCTGCCGACGCCGCACAGAATTCCTCAGTTTTTGAGACCCATACCCAATGCATCATGCACGCACACTTGTCTACGATCAGTTTTGAGGCGCATGCAGCGGCGGCGGCGGCGAATGAATCGCTGGTCGTCTTACCGGCTTTGGCGGGGAGCGCGCTCCAGCAGCCGTGGCCGTGGAGGAGGATGTAGTCGCGGAGCTTCTGGTCCTCCTCCGGCGACCACAGGCCCTTGCGGTAGCTGGGCTTGGGCTTGTCGCACGCCTTGCACCCCATTGCCGGAGAATGCCGCCGCCGGGACCGCGCCAAGCTTCCAGCAGGCCGCGGGCGAGCAGAGAGTTTCGGAGGGAGATCAGCTAGCTACAGGACATGAGGGGCTTCGGCGAGCGCTCTGCGGTCTCAACAGGACGCGCAGTTGGTAGGACTTTTTATAAGGCAAACGGATCGAAGGCCCCGTGCTCAGCTCTCTCTCTCTCTCTCTCTTTGGTTGGCTCAGAAATAAACAAAAGGCGCTGTCGTCACAGCAAAACTTTCCTCGCGTTATTTGTTAGTTGCATTAGGGCATGTACAATGGGTGTTTTAAGTTGTGTCTTACAGTGTGTCTAGTGGGGTAAATGTAAAAAAACTCAAGACACGTATCTTGACGAAGACGCAGTGTCTTAGCTCTATGTTCGAGACAGGAGACTAGCTGATTGGTCACTTTAATTTATTGAATGTTCTGATTGGTACAATGAATATCGTAAGACACATGTTTTAGATATAACCATTGTATTATGTTGTGTTTTAGTTGTATCTTGTACTTGGATTACCGTGCAGCAGTATCAGGGTTGTACATGCCCTTATGGAAAAAAGATCGAGACTTTCTCACGCATTTATATTGACTTAATTAGCGTTGTCGATTTCTGCATCTGGGGTTCAGTACTCACGGTGGGGCAGTGATCAGTGAGCCCTCAGCGTGCGATGCAAGGCCATGGAATTAGTCATGGCTGGGAATGCAGTGGCACGCGAGGAGGGTTGTTTCAATAGACATGGCAACCGGTCGGGATAGTGTCGGTTAGATTAAAAACTGGCGGATCAAAATCTTCACCCATACTCACCCGTTGGATCCGATATCCCTCAGGTTTCCATCCTACGAGTTAAATTATCATCCCCAGTTTAACTATGATCCAAATTTTGACATGAGTTTTATGGGAATTTATAGGTGATCTGAGGTTCAGATTATATTAATTAGCGGAGTTATATTCAAATTAGACCATAGCATGTCCGCTCTGATAGATTCATCTTGTAAGTTATACGAGAAGAGATACGACTCGTTATATTACACACCTCATATATTGAAGATTATCGGGTGACGTTCGTGGTTTTTACCACAAGAGTTTTTCACCTAAAATGCTTTGTCTCATGCTTAATCTATATTTGCATTATTTGCTAACAAGTGATACCAAAACAAACAGGAGATTGAAAAAAAAAACTAGCGTTTGAATTGATCTGCAAGTTCATCAAATTGTTGCATGTGTTTGGATCTACTGTTCAGCATCTTCGAGATGGAGTTAATTTTCGTTCCGCCGTTAGTTGGTGATGGTGTTGATTCATTTGCAAAAGCTGTTGCGGAGAGACAGAGTTAAATCTGATAGTCGAATTCTACTCGGTGGTGTCTAATCTATCTATGAAAGGAGTAGAAAAGGCTCATGTTGGTGTTGTCCCTATCTGCAGAAGCATTAGGCCTATGTTGTTGGGTTCCCTAGCAACCATCAAGTGTACTTGGATCAACGAAGCAATCAAATTTCTCTTGCCTTACTATTTTTTGATTGATAGTGGAGAAAATCATATGTTAACATGTTTGCTACGCGCACCCAAGCATATTACAAAAGGTTTCGAGTTCATTGCTAAACATATATAAGTTGTGTACCAAGTTGGGATTTTTTTTGCGAAGGTTACCCTTATCTATAAATTATATATATATTTGGTTATTGTTGTTATTTCTTTATCATCATCGATGAAGTATGTTCTTCCACCTCTAGATCGCGATGCAAGGTTTTCCTTGTGGCAAATCAAAGATTTAAGCTATTCTTACATAGGCTGAAGTCAATGATTCTCTTGATAAATTTGGTAAAAAAAAGATTCAAAATCTTGTCGTTAAGGAGATGGGAAAAGATCATAATGCCTTGACTCAAATTCAACTTCATCTTTTAAATAATATCTTGAAAGACTGTTTGCAAGAGAAAACTACATGTACTTTATGGCTCCAACTAGAGTCGATTTGTATGTGTAAGGATTTAAAAAGCAAGATGCATATGAAGATGATGGTATACACAAAAGTTTGCAAGAGGGAGGTTCTATGCTTACCCATCTTTCGGTCTTCAAGGAGATCATTTCATATCTACATGCTATAGAGGTAGATTATGTGATGTGGATGTGGTTCTTATTCTTTTATATTCTTTGCCTAGTTCTTTTGCAACTTTTAGAAATACATTATTGTGGTCATGATACTCTAACCCTGGATGAGGTTTCTAAGACATTACACGTTAAGGAAAATATGAAACATATGGTATCATCTAAAGGGTCTGTTTCTAATGGAGAATCTTTATCTATTCGTGAGAGAACAGAAAATAAAGTAAATAATAGCAATAGTCAAAAGTTCTAATGGTTATAAAGGCCGTTCAAAATGTCGAAGAAATGGAGATAAACTCTATAATTATTATATAAACACAATTATTTTATTTTTGAGTTTTGTAAATTAAAGAATAAACAGAAGAAAGCTAGCACATTTAGATAGAGAGTTAAATCCAATGATGAAGGTAACACTTCTGTTGCTACTTCTAAGGCTAATAATTCTAATGGTGAGATATTTGTTACTTTTGTTGGATATGCAAATAATGGTGATGAATGTATTCTTGATTCCGTTACTTTATTTGATATATGTATGAATAGAGATTGGTTTGTCACCTATGATTCTCTCCAAGGTGGAGGTTCTATTAGATTGGGTGATGACAATCTACGTGATATTGTCATAATTGGATCTATTCAAACTAAGATACATGATGGCATTATTAGAACTTTGACTGATATGAGGCATATTCTAGGCATGAGCAAAAAAACTCAATTCTGTAGCGATCTTAATGGTAAAGAGTACAAGTACTCTAGTGGAGATGATGTTTTAAAGGTGACAAAAGGTTGTATTATTGTTATGATAGGTGAATTCAAATCTCTAAATTTGTATCGTCTTTGTGGTACTACAATTATGGGTGATGCTGCTATAATTTCTTCACCATCTAATTCTAGCGCTACTAATCTTTGGCATGTGTCTTAGACATATGAGTGAACAAGCATTGCATAATTTTTTGCAAAAGAGGTTTTGATGAACATAGCATCAATAAGATGAAGTTTTACGATCATTATCTGTTTGGCAAACACAAATGGGTATCATTTAATATCTCTACTCATAAAAGTAAAGGTATTCTTGACTATATGCATTCTAATTTATAGGGAAAATCTTGCAAACTTTCTATTGGTGGTTTTTGTTATATGTTGACAAACATTAATGATTATTCTTGTAAGGTGTGGCTTTTTTCTTAAAAGATAAATCAGAAGCATTTTTAGCATTTAAAGAGTGCAAGGTTATGGTTGAAAATCAAACTAAAAATAAGGTTGAAAAACTAAACACTGATAATGGGATGGAATTATATTCTAATAAGTTTAAAGAATATTGAAAGTATCAAGGCATTGTTAGGCACTACACTATTTCTTATACTCCTCAAAGAATAGTGTAATTGAGTGTTTATACAGAACTATCATCTCAAAGGCATGATGCATGTTGTCTACCTCAGGTTTGAATAGGCATTTTTGTGCTAAAACTGCTTCAACAGCTAGCTATATTTTTATTCATTCACCCTTCATTACCCTTGGTAAGAAAACTCCAATTAAGGTATGATCTAGTTCACCAACTGATTATCCACAAATGAGTGGGAGTTTTTTGTTATACTGCTTATGCTCACATTGATAATGGTAAATTGAAACCTATATTTATCATGTGTATATTTCTTGGTTATCAACTTGGTATTAAAAGTTATAAATTATGGAATCCCTAAACTTGAAAGGTTGTGCTTAGTAGGAATGTTATCTTTAATGAATATGCTATGCTTCTTGATAACCTATCTATTGATGCTCTTTTTAAAAGAGAAAAAGTAAGTGTGCATGTGGAGTACTCGGTTGATGCACTGCATATTGACAATATTGTTGTTCAAATGCACCTATTGATGAAATTTTGCCAATCGTTGATGGTTCTTCTATTGTTGAGCATTCTTTTCCATTTGTGCAACCTCAAAAACGTTCTATTGTTATTGATAGGGCTAGAAGATAACCCAAACCAATTAGAAGGTTAATTAAAGAATGCAATGTTGCTTATGCTATGAGTGTTTGAGAAGAGATTGATGGTAATTCAAAACCTTCTAATTATTTTGAGGCTGCTACTTTTCCTGATTGCAATATATGGATGACCGCTATGGAAGATAAGATGAAGTCACTTGAAAAGAATGGTACCTAGGATTTAGTAAAATTTCATAAGGATAAAAGTCTATTTGTTGCAAATGAATTTTCAAAATTAAATAAGGTGTTTATCCTAGTGAGCCAGCAAGGTATTAAATAATGTTGGTTGCTAAAGGTTATAGCCAAAATTCCAGTTATTGATATCAGTGATGTCTTTTTCCCAGTTGTTAAGCATAGTTGTATTCACACATTACTTAGTATTGTTGTCATGCATGACTATGAATTTTAGCAATTAAATGTTGAAATTGCATTCTTACATGGGAAGTTAGAACAAGACATTTATATCAACCAACCCGAAGGTTTTGTTATTCCTAGAAAAGCAAACCTTATATGTAAGTTGCATAAATCTCTTTATGATTTGAAACAATATCCTAGGCAATGATACAAGGCATTGACTTTTTTATGCTCTCTCATGGTTTTAAGTGGTCTGATTTATGATACTTGTGTTTATTTGAATATTGTTAATGACTTAGCTATTTACTTGCTTCTTTATGTTGATGATATGCTAATTGCTACAGAAAATCAGAAATAACTAAATTGAAGGCACAATTGAGTAAATAATTTGAGATGAAGGGCTTAGGTACAACTAAGAAAAATCTTGGTATAAAAATTGTTAGAGATAGAAAATCTATCAAGTAATACCTCAGTTAGCGATGTTATATTGAAAAGGTTCTTTGTCATTTTAATATGCATAATTCAAAATCAGTGAGTACTCCATTAGTACATGTCTAGAGTCAGATGATGATATTAAGTACATGTCTAGAGTTACATATTCCAGTCTAGTTAGTTCTCTTATGTATGTTGTGGTTTATTCTCATCCTAATTTAGTCATGCATTCAGTGCCATCAATATATTGATAGTTAATCCTGATAAGAAGCATTGGAGGGTTGTTTAGTGGATTTTTAGATATTTGCGAGGTACTTCTAATGTCTATTTGTAATTTGAAAAATTTAGAGATAGACTTGTTGGCTATGTTTATTCTAGTTATTCTAGAAATTTAAATAAGTGGATGTCTCTCACGGTTATGTTTTCACCATTAGTGATTGTGTTGTTAGCTAGAAAGCAAGTTTGCAGGCTATTGTTCTTGTGTCTACTACATAGCTGACTATATGGCTATTTCTAAAGCTAGTAAAGAAGCTATTTGATTGAGAGGTTTATACTCTTAACTTTTGCAAAGTTACTTCTTGCATTACTATACATTATGATAACTAGAGTGTTTTTGTCTGATTAAAGATTAGATGTTTCATGAAAGAACAAAGCACATAGATGCCAATGGTGAAGATGATGTTAAAGTATGCAAGATAAGTATTCATAATAATCCTACTGATATGTTGACAAAGTCTATTATGGAGCTAAGTTTAAGCAATGCTTAGGCTTAGATGGTATTGCAGTTTAAGTCATAATGATTTTTGGTCTCAGTGATTATTTATTATTGAAGTGAATTGATTGATAACACTTCATTTGCTATTTGATGGAAAAATCATATAAACATGGAATTTGTTGGCATATGATTCAAATCCTAGCATTAGTCTTACGGGGATACTTAGAGGGCCCACAGTTCGGATTATGTCAATTAGCTTATTTGTATGATATCCTGGGCCAGGTGGATTTTGATATTCTAAAACAAGGCCTAATAGAATTGATAGAATATGCATACCAACAAGGTTTATCTTCTTTTTCGGAAGCCTACCTCAAAAGAACCTTTGAGTTAAGTGCACTTGGCCCAAAGCAATCTTAGGATGAGTGAACGCCCAGAAAGTCTTCTCGGGTGTGCACGAGTAAGGATAAAGTGTACGCAAAAGACTTGTGTTGGCCTGTGGAGATGGTCTATAGTCCTAGAGGGTTACCAGGAGTAAGTATCGCAGGTCCGAGAGTAGACGGGGTGCTACAAATGGTACTAGAGCAGACCTTTGCGATTTCACGGGTGTGTGTGAGCTAGGGGTTCGGGCATATGGCGCATGTGTAACACCCCGTCCACTCTCGGATCGGCGTTACTTACTCCTGGCAGCCCTCTAGAATCATAGATCGTCCCTATAGACCAACATAAGTCTTTTGTGCGCACTTTGTCCTCACTCATGCGCACCCGAGAACACTTCCCGGTGGGTCACCCATCCCAAGATTTCTCTAGGCCAAGCACACTATAAGTCTTTTGTGCGAACTTTGTCCTCACTCATTGAAAGGGAAATGTGCCCTTGGGCCATTTCTAAGTATTTTGGTGATTGAGTGACAACACAAGTGCTTAAATGTGAATCTATACCCATGGATGGACAAAGTGCAAATCAAGAGTAAAGGTATGTTTCTAAGCCTTAGTACATTGTTTTGAAGACTAATGTATTGTGTCTAAGTGCTTGAAACAGGAGAAATCGAGTCAGAGAAAAGTTGGCTGTGTACAGCCAAAAGGCTGTTCGGTCTGGAGCACCGGACTGTCCGGTGGTGCACCGGACAGTGTCCGGTGCGCCAGACTGACTCGGGCGAACCGGCCGCTCTCGGGAATTTACCGACGACGTACGGCTATAATTCACCGGACTGTCCGGTGAGCCAACGGTCGGCCAGGCCAACGGTCGGCCGCGCGATCTGCGCGGGACACGTGGCCGAGCCAACGGCTAGAAGGGGGCACCGGACTCTGTCCGGTGCACCACCGGACATGTCCGGTGCGCCAACGGCTCTCTGGTGGCCAACGGTCGGCTGCGCCATTTAAGGAAAGAAATCGGGCACCGGACAGTGTCCGGTGTGCACCGGACTGTCCGGTGCACCAGTCGACAGAAGGCAAGATCAGCCTTCCAGATTTGCTCTCAACGGCTCCTAGCTGCCTTGGGGCTATAAAAGGGACCCCTAGGCGCATGGAGGAGAAGACCAAGCATTCCGACAACATTCCTAAGCACCAAGACATCGATTCTGCGCATTTGGTTCACTGTGATAGCATCTAGAGCTCTTGTTGAGTTGTGAACTCATTGAGTTGTGTTGCGAGCTTTTGTTGCGACTTGTGTGCGTGCTGTTGCTCTGATTTTGAGTCTTGTGTGCGTTGCTAGTTCCTCCCTTACTCCATATTTCTTTGTGAATCTCAAGTGTAAGGGCGAGAGGCTCCAAGTTGTGGAGATTCCTCGCAAACGGGATATTGAAAGGCAAAGCAAAACACCGTGGTATTCAAGTTGGTCTTTGGACCGCTTGAGAGGGGTTGATTGCAACCCTCGTCCGTTGGGACGCCACAACGTGGAGTAGGCAAGCGTTGGTCTTGGCCGAACCACGGGATAAACCACTGTGTCATCTCTGTGTTTGATCTCTTGTGGTATTGTGTTTTGTTGAAACTCATCTCTAGCCACTTGGAGATTATTGTGCTAACACTTAACAAGTTTTTGTGGCTATAAGTTTAAGTTTCACAGGATCACCTATTCACCCCCCCCCTCTAGGTGCTCTCAATTGGTATCGGAGCCGTTCTCTTCACAAAGGGACTAACCGCCCGAAGAGATGGATCCTAAAGGGAAGGGAATCATGATCAACGACAAGGAGAAGGAGTCCTTCGTCAACGAGCCAAGGGATGACAAGTCCAACGACTCGGGCTCGGGCCACAGACGCAAAGATGGGAAGAAGAAGAAGACAAGACGCATCAAGGAGATCGTCTACTACGACAGTGATGAGTCTACTTCCTCCCAAAAGGACGACGACCACAATGAATACGAGAGAAAGAAACCGGTCAATTCGAACTTTTCTTTTGATTACTCTCGTATTCCTTAAAGTACTAATGCTCATTTATTATCTATTCCACTTGGTAAACCTCCTCATTTTGATGGAGAGGACTACGGATTTTGGAGTCACAAAATGCGTAGTCACTTGTTCTCTCTCCATCCTAGCATATGGGAGATTGTAGAAAGTGGAATGCACTTTGATAGTACGGATAGTCCCATGTTTATTAATGAACAGATTCATAAAAATGCACAAGCTACTACTGTGTTGCTAGCCTCTTTGTGCAGGGACGAGTACCATAAGGTGAGCGGCTTGGACAATGCCAAGCAGATCTGGGACACCCTCAAGATCTCTCATGAGGGGAATGATGTCACCTTGCTCACCAAGATGGAGTTGGTGGAGGGCGAGCTTGGATGGTTCGCAATGATAAGGGGCGAGGAGCCAACTCAAACATACAACCGGCTCAAGACCCTTATCAACAAAATAAGGAGCTACGGAAGCACGCGATGGACGGATCACGACGTCGTCCGCCTAATGCTAAGGTCCTTTACCGTTCTTGATCCTCATTTGGTGAACAATATTCGTGAAAATCCTAGGTACACCAAGATGTCGCCCGAAGAAGTTCTGGGGAAGTTCGTAAGCGGGCGAATGATGATCAAGGAGGCAAGATATGTGGACGACGCGTTGAACGGTCCTATTCATGAGCCTCAACCCACTGCTCTCAAGGCAACGAGGAGCAAGGAGGCGCTACCGAGCAAGGTGGCGCAAGTTGAGGCGGCCGGGCTAAATAATGAGGAGATGGCTCTCATCATTAAGCGCTTCAAGACGGCGCTTAAAGGTCGCAAGGGACAACCAAGCAAGACCAAGACAAAGGAGAAGCGCTCGTGCTTCAAATGTGGTAAGATTGGTCATTTCATTGCTAACTGTCCCGATAATTAAAGTGACCAGGAAAAGGGGAACAAAAGGGAGAAGAAGAAGCATTACAAGAAGGCCAAGGGTGAGGCACATATCGGAAAGGAGTGGGATTCGGATTGCTCCTCCTCCGACTCCGACAATGAAGGACTCGCCGCCACCGCCTTCAACAAGTCATCCCTCTTCCCCAACGAGCGTCACACATGCCTTATGGCAAGGGAAAAGAAGGTATGTACTCGAGACTCTACTTATGCTTCTTCAAGTGAGGACGAATCTAGTGATGAACATGAAATAGATTACTCATGCCTATTCAAAGGATTAGATAAGTCTAAAATTGATAAGATTAATGAGTTGATTGATGCTTTGAATGACAAGAATAGACTACTAGAAAAACAAGAGGATCTTTTATATGAGGAGCATGATAAATTTGTTAGTGCACAAAAATCTCTTTCTCTAGAAATCAAAAGGAATGAAGTGCTCTCTAGTGAATTATCTTCTTGTCATGAAACCATTGCTACTTTAAAAAGTGTTAATGATGATTTAAATGCTAAACTAGAAGTAGCTAGTAAATCTAGTTCTTGTGTAGAACATGTTACAATCTGTAAGAGGTGTAAAGATTTCGATGTTGATGCTTGTAGTGATCATTTAGTTTCAATTTCCAAATTAAATGAGGAATTGGCTAGTCTTAATGCCCAACTTAAGACTAGCAAGAATGAATTTGATAAGCTGAAATTTGCCAGGGATGCCTACACGATTGGTAGACACCCCTCAATTAAGGATGGACTTGGCTACAAGAGGGAAGCCAAGGACTTGACAAGCCATAAGGCTCCTATCTCCGCCAAGGAGAAAGGGAAGGCTCCTATGGCTAGTAGTACTAAAAGGAACCATGCTTTTATGTATCATGATAGGAGACAAACTAGAAATGCTTATAGGAGTTATAATGCTTATGATGATTTTGACTCTCATGCCATGTTTGCTTCTAGTTCTTCCTATATGCATGGTAGAAATATGTCTAGGAGAAATGCTATTCATCATGTGCCTAGAAAGAATATTATTCATGCTCCTAGGAAAGTAGTGAATGAACCTTCTACAATTTATTGTGCTTTAAATGCTTCCTTTGCTATTTGTAGAAAGGAAAGGAAAATAGTTGCTAGGAAGTTAGGGGCAAAATGCAAGGGAGACAAAACTTGCATTTGGGTCCCTAAGGATATTTGCACTAACCTTGTAGGACCCAACATGAGTTGGGTACCTAAGACCCAAGCCTAAAATTGCCTTGCAGGTTTATGCATCCGGGGGTTCAAGCTGGATTATCGACAGCGGATGCACAAACCATATGACGGGGGAGAAGAAGATGTTCACCTCCTACGTCAAGAATAAGGATTCCCAAGATTCAATCATATTCGGTGATGGGAACCAAGGCAAGGTGAAAGGTTTAGGCAAGATTGCAATATCCAATGAGCACTCTATCTTTAATGTGTTTTTAGTTGAGTCTCTTGGATATAATTTACTATCTGTCAGTCAATTATGCAATATGGGATATAATTGTCTATTTACAAATGTAGATGTGTCTGTCTTTAGAAGAAGTGATGGTTCACTAGCATTTAAGGGTGTACTAGACGGCAAACTTTATTTAGTTGATTTTGCAAAAGAGGAGGCCGGTCTAGATGCATGCTTAATCGCTAAGACTAGCATGGGTTGGCTGTGGCATCGCCGCTTAGCACATGTGGGGATGAAGAACCTTCACAAGCTTCTAAAGGGAGAACACGTGATAGGTTTGACTAACGTACAATTCGAAAAAGATAGACCTTGTGCAGCTTGTCAGGCAGGTAAACAGGTGGGAGGAGCGCATCACAACAAGAATGTTATGACCACATCAAGACCCCTGGAGCTGCTACATATGGACCTCTTCGGACCCGTCGCCTATCTAAGCATAGGAGGAAGTAAGTATGGTTTAGTTATTGTTGATGACTTTTCCCGCTTCACTTGGGTGTTCTTTTTGCAGGATAAGTCTGAAACCCAAGGGACCCTCAAGCGCTTCCTCAGGAGAGCTCAAAATGAGTTTGAGCTCAAAGTGAAGAAGATAAGGAGCGACAACGGGTCCGAGTTCAAGAACCTTCAAGTGGAGGAGTTCCTTGAGGAGGAAGGGATCAAGCACGAGTTCTCGGCTCCCTACACACCACAGCAAAATGGTGTGGTAGAGAGGAAGAACAGAACGATAATC
Source organism: Zea mays (assembly GCF_902167145.1). NCBI lineage: Eukaryota > Viridiplantae > Streptophyta > Magnoliopsida > Poales > Poaceae > Zea > Zea mays. The sequence continues at coordinate 153,002,569 of NC_050099.1, read as the reverse complement.
GATATGGCGAGGACGATGCTTGGAGAATTCAAGACCCCCGAGCGTTTTTGGTCGGAAGCCGTGAACACGGCTTGCCACGCCATCAACAGGGTCTACCTTCATCGCCTCCTCAAGAAGACTTCGTATGAGCTACTAACCGGTAACAAACCCAATGTATCTTACTTTCGTGTATTTGGGAGCAGGTGCTACATTCTAGTGAAGAAGGGTAGAAATTTTAAATTTGCTCCCAAAGCTGTAGAAGGGTTTTTGTTAGGTTATGACTCAAATACAAAGGCGTATAGAGTCTTCAACAAATCATCGAGTTTGGTTGAAGTCTCTAGCGACGTTGTATTTGATGAGACTAATGGCTCTCCAAGAGAGCAAGTTGTTGATTATGATGATGTAGATGAAGAAGATGTTCCGACGGCCGCTATACGAACCATGGCGATTGGAGAAGTGCGGCCACAGGAACAAGATGAACGAGATCAACCTTCTTCCTCAACAACGGTGCATCCCCCAACTCAAGACGATGAACAGGTTCATCAAAAGGAGGCGTGTGATCAAGGGGGAGCACAAGATGATCACGTGATGGAGGAAGAAGCGCAACCGGCACCTCCAACCCAAGTTCGAGCAGTGATTCAAAGGGATCATCCCGTCGACCAAATTTTGGGTGACATTAGCAAGGGAGTAACTACTCGATCTCGATTAGTTAATTTTTGTGAGCATTACTCCTTTGTCTCTTCTATTGAGCCTTTCAGGGTAGAGGAGGCCTTGCTAGATCCGGATTGGGTATTGGCCATGCAGGAGGAACTCAACAACTTCAAGCGCAATGAAGTTTGGACCCTGGTGCCTCGTCCCAAGCAAAATGTTGTGGGAACCAAGTGGGTGTTCCGCAACAAACAGGACGAGCACGGGGTGGTGACGAGGAACAAGGCTCGACTTGTGGCAAAAGGTTATGCCCAAGTCGCAGATTTGGACTTTGAGGAGACTTTTGCTCCTGTGGCTAGGCTAGAGTCAATTCGCATCTTGCTAGCATATGCCGCTCACCATTCTTTCAGGTTGTACCAAATGGATGTGAAGAGCGCTTTTCTCAACGGGCCGATCAAGGAGGAGGTGTACGTGGAGCAACCCCCTGGCTTCGAGGATGAACGGTACCCCGACCACGTGTGTAAGCTCTCTAAGGCGCTCTATGGACTTAAGCAAGCCCCAAGAGCATGGTATGAATGCCTTAGAGACTTTTTAATTGCTAACGCTTTCAAGGTCGGGAAAGCCGATCCAACTCTTTTCACTAAGACTTGCGATGGTGATCTTTTTGTGTGCCAAATTTATGTCGATGACATAATATTTGGTTCTACTAACCAAAAGTCTTGTGAAGAGTTTAGCAGGGTGATGACGCAGAAATTCGAGATGTCAATGATGGGCGAGTTGAACTACTTCCTTGGGTTCCAAGTGAAGCAACTCAAGGACGGCACTTTCATCTCCCAAACGAAGTACACGCAAGATTTGCTAAAGAGGTTTGGGATGAAGGACGCCAAGCCCGCAAAGACGCCGATGGGAACCGGCGGACACACCGACCTCAACAAAGGTGGTAAGTCCGTTGATCAAAAATCATACCGGTCCATGATAGGTTCTTTGCTTTATTTATGTGCTAGTAGACCGGATATTATGCTTAGCGTATGCATGTGTGCTAGATTTCAATCCGATCCTAAGGAGTGTCACTTAGTGGCTGTGAAGCGAATTCTTAGATATTTGGTTGCTACGCCTTGCTTCGGGCTCTGGTATCCAAAGGGGTCTACCTTTGACTTGGTTGGATACTCAGATTCCGACTATGTTGGATGTAAGGTTGATAGGAAGAGTACATCAGGGACGTGCCAATTCTTAGGAAGGTCCCTGGTGTCGTGGAACTCTAAGAAACAAACCTCTGTTGCCCTATCCACCGCTGAGGCCGAGTATGTTGCCGCAGGGCAGTGTTGCGCGCAACTACTTTGGATGAGGCAAACCCTTCGGGACTTTGGCTACAATCTGAGCAAAGTCCCACTCCTATGTGACAATGAGAGTGCTATCCGCATGGCGGAAAATCCTGTTGAACACAGCCGCACAAAGCACATTGACATCCGACATCACTTTTTGAGAGACCACCAGCAAAAGGGAGATATCGAAGTGTTTCATGTTAGCACCGAGAACCAGCTAGCCGATATCTTTACCAAGCCTCTAGATGAGAAGACCTTTTGCAGGCTGCGTAGTGAGCTAAATATCTTAGATTCGCGGAACTTGGATTGAATTGTAGCATACATGTATTTATGCTTTTGATCATGTTCCTTTTTGCATTTTGTTGTTTAGTATGGTGCTCAAGTTGTACAAACACTCCCTGGACCTCACAAGTCCGTTGCAAAGTGAGGCACAGTTTTAGGGGGAGATGTGTTACAACTTGACCCTTTGAGACTAACCATATGCTTGAGTTTGCTTGTTTTAGTCTCGAAGGAAAATTAAAAGGGAAAAGGTGGACTTGGACCATGCAAGACTTCCACTGCACTCCGATGAAAAGAGTAACTTTTCCAAGTTCATCTTTTAACTCTTATTGCCTATTTGCTCTTAATTGAAGATTTTGGTGAGGCAATGGGGTTAAAGGGCCAAGATTGATCCCGTTTTGGTGCTTGATGCCAAAGGGGGAGAAAATAAAGGCCAAAGTGATAAATGGATCAGCTACCACTTGAGAGATTTTGAAAATAGTAGAATAGAGTTTTTTTTGTTTTGTCAAAACTCTTTTATTGTCTCTCTTGTCAAAAGTTGGCTTCTTGTGGGGAGAAATGTTGATTATGGGAAAAAGGGGGAGTTTTTGGAATCCTGAATCAAATACTCCTGAAATGACTCTCTTTATGACTTAACATGTGTGTTTGACTTAGAGATAGAAATTTGAGTTTTGATTTGCAAAAACAAACCAAGTGGTGGCAAAGGATGATCCATATATGCCAAAATTGAATCAAAATAAATTTGAGTTTTATTTGAAGTGATATTGCACTTGTTCTAGTTGCTTTAAGTTGTGTTGGCATAAATCACCAAAAAGGGGGAGATTGAAAGGGAAATGTGCCCTTGGGCCATTTCTAAGTATTTTGGTGATTGAGTGACAACACAAGTGCTTAAATGTGAATCTATACCCATGGATGGACAAAGTGCAAATCAAGAGTAAAGGTATGTTTCTAAGCCTTAGTACATTGTTTTGAAGACTAATGTATTGTGTCTAAGTGCTTGAAACAGGAGAAATCGAGTCAGAGAAAAGTTGGCTGTGTACAGCCAAAAGGCTGTTCGGTCTGGAGCACCGGACTGTCCGGTGGTGCACCGGACAGTGTCCGGTGCGCCAGACTGACTCGGGCGAACTGGCCGCTCTCGGGAATTTACCGACGACGTACGACTATAATTCACCGGACTGTCCGGTGAGCCAACGATCGGCCGGGCCAACGGTCGGCCGCGCGATCTGCGCGGGACACGTGGCCGAGCCAATGGCTAGAAGGGGGCACCGGACTCTGTCCGGTGCACCACCGGACATGTCCGGTGCGCCAACGGCTCTCTGGTGGCCAACGGTCGGCTGCGCCGTTTAAGGAAAGAAATCGGGCACCGGACAGTGTCCGGTGTGCACCGGACTGTCCGGTGCACCAGTCGACAGAAGGCAAGATCAGCCTTCCAGATTTGCTCTCAACGGCTCCTAGCTGCCTTGGGGCTATAAAAGGGACCCCTAGGCGCATGGAGGAGAAGACCAAGCATTCCGACAACATTCCTAAGCACCAAGACATCGATTCCGCACATTTGGTTCACTGTGATAGCATCTAGAGCTCTTGTTGAGTTGTGAACTCATTGAGTTGTGTTGCGAGCTTTTGTTGCGACTTGTGTGCGTGCTGTTGCTCTGATTTTGAGTCTTGTGTGCGTTGCTAGTTCCTCCCTTACTCCGTATTTCTTTGTGAATCTCAAGTGTAAGGGCGAGAGGCTCCAAGTTGTGGAGATTCCTCGCAAACGGGATATTGAAAGGCAAAGCAAAACACCGTGGTATTCAAGTTGGTCTTTGGACCGCTTGAGAGGGGTTGATTGCAACCCTCGTCCGTTGGGACGCCACAACGTGGAGTAGGCAAGCGTTGGAATTGGCCGAACCACGGGATAAACCACTGTGTCATCTCTGTGTTTGATCTCTTGTGGTATTGTGTTTTGTTGAAACTCATCTCTAGCCACTTGGAGATTATTGTGCTAACACTTAACAAGTTTTTGTGGCTATAAGTTTAAGTTTCACAGGATCACCTATTCACCCCCCCCCCCCCCCTCTAGGTGCTCTCACTCATGCGCACCCGAGAACACTTCCTGGTGGGTCACCCATCCCAAGATTTCTCTAGGCCAAGCACACTTAACCTGGAGGTTCTTTCGAGACAGACTTTCGAAAAATAAGATGCGCCTTTTGGTATGAGTATTTTATTAATCTATTAAGCCTTGGGCCAGGATATTATATAATCCACACGGGCTAGGATATCACACATGGCGCATGTGGGACTAGAGTAGTGGTCACATGGCATTGGCATACGATGACACTAGACACACAAACGTGGCCAAGAGAGGAGGTTCCTGACTTGGGGTTGACCTACGAGGATATCAACCTTCTAAGGGGGTGGATTGTGATATCTTGGCCTAGGTAGATTGTGATATCCTAGACAAAGACTTAATAGGATTGATAGAGTACTCATACCAATAATGTGTATCTTCTTTTTTTATAAGCCTACCTCGAAAGAACCTTTGAGTTAAGTGTGTTTGGCCCACAACAATCTTAGAATGGGTGATCGACCAGGAAGTTTTCTCAGGCGCGCATGAGTGAGGACAAAGTGTGTGCAAAGACTCGTGTTGGTTTGTAGGGTGTTCTATAAATATCACCAGTACAAGAGTAGACGTGGTTTTAAATTTTGTTTTTTCTTATTGAACTCCAGTCAGTATGCCTTATATATTTTTTGTAAGTGGCATGGGATGAGACACCACCGATTGTATGTATTTCTGTGTTGTGTAAACTCTTCTCATATAGTGAACATTGTCAGGTTGACATAAGTGATTTTTTTCATGCAAGAAATTCCTATGTAAAATTTGGTTTCATTTTATCAATATTTAAATTATTTTCTAACAAAGTTAAACTGCTCAAGTGATTTCAATTTAACCCTAACAAGTTGCACTAGTACAAAGAAGCGTTATAGTGACGGTTGTAAACCTATTTTCACTGGCGTTTCTTAGAATCGTCGGTGCTAGGGGCCAATAAAAATCATCATTTTTACAGGCGGGTAACTGAGGACCGCCAGTGAAAATCGATTTCCACTGGTGGTTGAGTTAAGAAAACCGCCAGCGAAAATCGATTTTCACTCGCGGTTGACGTAATAAATTCGCCGGTGAAAATTATTTTCAGAAACATTAAACGGCTCCACTACCACTTCGCCTATGGCATTGCTTTGTGTCTACTTTGTAGTTTTTTTCACATATTACAACCATTTGAGTGTAAATTGCTTGTTTGATACCGTAAACAAATTCAAATAAAAAAGTTGTCAACTACAAAGTTGAATAACTTTTGAAGTTCTACAAGTTTTATTTTGACACTTTTTCCATCTGAGGTAGTTTACAAAATTTGAATTTTAAATTTAACATACTTAGATTCACTTTTTGAGAACCAAAATGAGTTCAAATAAAAAAGTTGTCAACTACAAAGTTTCATAACTTTTAGAGATCTACAACTTTTATTTTGATGGTTTTGTCATACAAGGTCATTTTAAAAACTCGAATAATTAAGGATAAAAATGATTTCTAGTGGCGGTTTCTTAAGAAAACCGCCACTAGAAATCATGAATTTTTACATGCAGTTTTCTTAAGGAACCGCCTGTAGAAATACAATTTCTAGTGACGGTTTTCTTAAGTAACCGCCACTAAAAAAGCACAGACGGTTGATATCTGAATCTGTCTGTAAAAATATATCGCTCCGCAGGCTTTGAGCCTTTTTTCTACTAGTGTTGTGACCTATAGATGGTCAAATGGGCCTTACTAAATGGGCATACACTAGGGCACCACAAGACCCATAGTGCTTTGGCACGATACATACACTATATAAATAGTAAAAATGCTGGCATGACACGAGGTCAGTGTTGTTCCTAGGCCGTCATCCTAGCACGCTGGGCTGACACGACACGAGCACAACACCATTAAGTGGATGACACGATTATGCACGAGTTAGACCACCTGGTGGTCTATAGATACGATTGTGATGTGTGCATGTGATTGTCAATTGTAATTTTTTATGGTTTTAAATATAATAAATTCATGTATGATGTTAATTTATGTTTTAAAATTATATATGTAATCTAAATATATATATTCTAGATCTTTTGAGCTCATAAAGTAAAATAGTACGGGTACCACTAGGTGCTAGTGTCAGTGTCATGTCTAGGTCTGGGTTGACGTCTACACACAACAAAATTACTAACGGTGTCTAATAATGTGTTTGGTTTGAGGTTAAAGTGGGATGAGGCGGAGGTGACACCGTCCTCTCGATTTTTTGGATCGCACCGTCACCAAAAATTACTCCGGTGTTTAGGTCGCTCCTACGTGACTTTTATCCAAACACTATAAAAAATATGGTCGTCCTATTCTATTCCTCTATGTACATCTAACCAAATACACCTAACAGTGCCGTGCGATCCATTTGGCCGTGTTTCATCTACACCGTGACCTGATGATGGCTTTAGTTTTAAGTGCAGGACAAGTAAGCACTGCTGTTACGACACTCACGCTTGTTTACACTCAGACACGCGCCCGGCTGGGGTAGGCGACGGCGGAAAACGACCATAGAGGCGCTGTCACTTTCCTTGGCAATTTTTTCTCTACGATCCATACTACGTGGGTCACTTTCAGCATTACTGGCACCCACTACGTACTCGTTATATCAACCGTAAAATCAGCATCCACCGTGGATCATGAACCCTAGATTGCTCTTGACGGCTTTGCATTTCGCACCGCAATTGCTCCCCAAGAATTGTTTACCTGCTGACTTTTGACACCCACTAGTACAAAGGAGCTGTATAGTGACGGTTGTGACTTGTGAATATATTTTCACTGACGTTTCTTAGAACCGTCGGTGCTAGGTGCTAGTAAAAATCATCATTTTTACAGGAGGGTAACTGATGACCGCCAGCAAAAATCTATTTCCACTGGCGGTTGAGTTAAAAAAACGTTAGTGGAAATTTTCACTAGCGGGCAACGTAATAAAACTGCTAGTAAAAATATTTTCAGAAACATTAAATATGTTTTAAAAACAACAAAAAATTATTTAAGAAGAGGATAACCCATCCGTCTGTCTCCGTCGAAGTCGCAAGTCGCGCCATTTTTCGCGCGCCACGCGATTGTTAGGAATCAAACCACCAACCTCACCGCGCGTACCTCTGCTACTCCGCTTATGCATGCTTTGTGTCTAGTTTGGAGGTTTTTTTGTCGAGATATTACAACCAATTGAGTGTAAATTGCGTGTTTGAGACTGTAAACGAATTTAAATAAAAAATTGTCAAATACAAAGTTTAATAACTTTTGAAGTTTTACGACCTTCATTTCGACACTTTTTTCATCCGAGGTAGTTTGCAAAATTTGAATTTTAAATTGATATACTTAGATTCAATTTTTGATAACCGGAATGAGTTCAAATAAAAAAGTTGTCAACTACAAAGTTTCATAACTTTTAGAGATCTATAACTTTTATTTTGCTGGTTTCATCATACGAGGTCGTTTGAAAAACTCGAAAAATTAAGGATAAAAATTATTTCTAGTAGCGGTTTCTTAAGAAAACCACGTATTTCTATAGACGATTCCATGTGTAAAAATATATCACTAGGCAGGATTTGAGCATTTTTTTACTACTGACGCGCGCGTCCCTTTTCTTTACGGCAGAAAGTGACTTGCTTCAAACAGAATCCAAGAATGTAGCGGCAGTTTTTTTAAACGGTTTCGCAGTCGCTTGACAGGCAATCTAGCTCATCACCCGTGGCTGGCTGGGTTCGGGACGTCGCGCGCCCTTCCCTGGCTCAAGATATCCAAACAGGGCATCCCGCACAGATCCAGTTCGAACCCGTTTCGGTCAGGCTAGGCACGACCCATTGATGTTTCAGGCCGAGTCCTGCTGGCCCACGTGTCTAGGGACATGCCCAAACCCGGCAAGCACAGGGATAAATCGTGCCGGACCGGTCCGTTCATCCGGTGGGTCTGAACGTACCGGGCCGACCACTGACCTGAACCAACAGTAGAGCAATATCTATACTACTTATTAAAACAGTAACAGTAGTCTGTCGTTCTGCCGTTCGCTAATCTACACCGTCCGTCCATCCTCCACCATCGTTCGTCACAAACCCCGCCGCTCGATTCGAGGTCCACCGCCCGCTCGACCGTCCCTCTCCCGAGGCTGAATCCGCCAACACTCGTCCATCGCGCAATCGTCCATCGCAACCCCCTCCTCCCCCGCTCGACCCTCGTCCAACCGCCGCCGCCCATGCCCAGAGGCGAGTGGACGCCCGCGGCGGTGATGCCACGATCCGCGTTGCCGATGAGGGCGGAAGCGGTGACCTCTGCGACGAGGGCGGAAGCGGTGACCTCTGCGACCTTCACCTCCGTACGTCTCCCGTCACAGCCGCGCTTGAGCCGCAACGCCCCCCTCCTTTCGAGACTACCGCTGCGTCGCACTTAGCCATCGCCGTGCATCCCGCTCCCTTCACAGCCCCCACCGCACAGATCAACCATCCCACTCCCTTCCTAGACCTCGCCGCCATGGCGTCCTCCTAGGCCGATGTCGCGGATGCCGAGCCCGCCCCGCCTCCACAGGTCGTCGCTGCCGCATCCGGGCATCGGTGGATTGCGGCAGATGCCATCCTCGCCATCCGCCCCAGCGCATCCCTCCCTCAACGCTATCTGCCCGCCCGCGCATCCGCCGAGGGGAGGCACCGCAAGACCCTCCCCAAAATCCTCGCCCCCCTCGCTCGATGCACGGTGCTAGATCTGCGACGGCGGCGGCAAACAGTGGATGCCACGCCGCGAGTGACTGTGAGTGGAGCTCCTGCGGACGCCGATCCGCCATCACCGTGGCAAAGAAGGAGCCTACTCGGCCCTCCGGTGCGCCTGCTCCGCTCGACGCAGGCAACGGTGACCTGTGGATGCCACGCCGCGAGTGACGGTGGGTGCCGCCCCACTCTGCGCTCCCGCGGTTCGAATCCCAGCCACAGGTCACGCTCCTCCCCCTCCCAGTTAGCGTAAGCGGGCGACGGACAACCACGCCCCCTACTCTTGCTCCCGAGGTACCTACCACTACCAGCTATGTTGGGGTTCCCCTTTCTGTCTCCTCTGCTTTGCGTGTGTTCGGTTCTCAGCTCGTCTGATCCGCCGCTGTACCCCACTCACCACGTTGTGCATAGAAAGAGAACTCTATCAATTTGTGAAGATAATTTTGTGAATCACTTGAAGTTTTGACTGCTTGTATCGTACTTGACTGCCTGGTTTCAGTTTATTTATTAGCATCTTTGCATCACCAGTGCTTTACCCATACTACTCTTGAATTGGCATACCTTGATTCTAATGTAATTTATTTTAGCCTAATTTATGTGAATCATTGAATTTATAGACTACTGCTATAGGTTGATCCATTATAGCTGAGAACTCATTACTCCTAATTGAAGTTAAAATTGAGTTTTGTAGTTTTGAAGTTAGTTTCACTGTTGCAGGCTGATAATGTGTAACATCTTATGAGTTTTGATTATTGAAAACTTTGTGTAACTTCAGGCAATGTCTAGCTTGGAATTACTGAATAATCCTCAACCCCACCCAACATAAGTTGAGTTTAACTATTTTCTTCTTAAGCCCCTGCCCTCTTTTAGTAGGTTCACATGATAGTACCAAATAGGATGTTTTCTCAGCACTGAATGTGCATATGTGATAAGGGTACAGTTTTGCACAATTGCATTTTAATCATGCAAAGTTGAATCTCTGATGCTTCAAAATTTTACCACCTAGAAAATACCATTCTAATAAGTAAATTAGGAGACATGCCAATCCAAAGTAGGCTCTTTATTTAGTCTACCACCCCAGAACTTCACAATTTTTTGTTGGCATTTGTGCTTGTCACATTGTCCCTTCTCTGTTTTTCACAAACCGACAGGAGAGCTGTCTATCATCATTATATTAAGAGGGAATAAAAGATAGGAATACAGAACCAAGTCCCAAATTAAAAGGGAAAAAAAGAAAAGGAAGGATACATTTGACCATCATGGTCAAAACTCAAAAGAGAATGTAGTGTGCTTGTCCCCAAACCTTGAACCCTAATACCTGCAACCACAAAAGACCCAGATATCAAAAAAGAATTGCACCTAGGTGCTGCCAGCTTCATTGGGGTCGATAATCTAATCATTAAGCCTTGTCACCAGTAGTCTCAGGTTTACTTAAAGCTTTGTACCTTGCTACTCGCTCCTTTCCAAATTATAAGACATTTTGGCTTTTCTAGATACATAGCTTTTGGTATGTCTAGATTAGAGATGGCAATGGGTAAATACCCATCAGGTATAGATTATTGAAGATTCTTCTTGGTCTTTATTATTAAAGAATCCATTTTGACATGTTTAGGTGTTTTTTATTACTTCTGTTCTGCAGGTTGATATCGTGATTATTCACGGCATTGTCTTATTGGATGATCTTGACAAGGAGCTCATCACTTATGCCATTAGAGTTCGCTAATGGTATGGCTGGCACTTTCCAAAGCTCATCAAAATAGTTTTAGATAATATTTAGTATGCCAAAGTTGTGAAGGTGATGGGCAACAGAGCTAATGCAATCAACCTTGACTTCTCAGATGTAATTGTTGACATCTATGTATGATCTCCTTGACTACTATGGGAAATGTTTAGTGAGAAACTATATTGTTTTCAGATATTGTCTGATGAAGAGCTAGAAACATATCTAAAGGTGATTGCAGTAATATCCATGGGAACAGAAGTTATTGAACGTGACTTGTTAAATATCAGAGAGCTATATGATCATGTGTTGGCCCTACTATATGACTATTTAAGAAGCAAGATGAACACTATCACCCCAATTCTAACAGCACTGGTGGGTGAATCAGTTGGTGCCATATTGTGCTTGGTGGAAGTTTGGTAAACTTGGCCAAGCAACCTGGTAGCATAATTTAAATACTTGGTGCAGAGAAGGTTTGTTATTGCTTATGGATAATTCTGGAATCTTGTAATTTTTTGCTCTTTTTTTGGTGTGTATCTGAACCTTATGTGCATCAATGCTTAGTATGACATAAGTAAACGTTACTTATTTGCTTATGTTGTATGCTAAAATAGTCTAATATCCTCGACCTGCGACAGCAGTGAGCCAGTGAGGCGCCGTGATGGAGGAGCTCGGATCTAGGTCATACAAGGCGCACAAGAACAACATCAAGAAACCCACGCGCGCTGCCAGACCTCCACCAAGGGGGTACGTGCTTCCTTTTCCTTGCTTCTCAAATCTCAACTATGCTAGATCTGAATGTGCTTCCTTTTCCTTGCTTGTCAACTACGCCACTCCTCGTCTTCCTCTTGAGGCCTTCTCTAGATTCGATTCTTCATCTCCTGATTTCTTGGCGGAACCGCAGGTGACTAGGAGCAGGAGCAAGAGGGATTCAGGGCTAAGTTGAAGAATTACTTGGCGCATAACTAGACGTACAAGGCGCAAAAGAACGGCATCAAGAAGCCAAGCGCCACCGCCAGACCTCCACCAAGGGGTGTACGTGCTTCATTTTCCTTGCTTTTCAAATATGCTAGATCTGAATTTGAAAACTAGCATTCCGCTAAAACGTGTTGTTTTTTTGCTTCCATTATTATGTATGTATAGCTTTTTTATGTCATTTAGGGGAGTATTCAGTTTTTTGGTTGAGTTGTTTTGACCTCAATACAATCTTTTTCTGTTTAGGTTCTTAACAAAGCTCATGATGATGCTCGGAGCCGTGCTCAGAATAGCGGAATCTGAAAGCAACAATTTGAAGGCTATGGTCACTTCAGACTCAAAAGGCAGTTTCATTAGCATTTAATTAATATACGTGTAAATGAAATGTTAATGGAATGGTCACTGCAGGCTCACTGCATTCCCAATCCACATTGGGTCTTACTGGATTGGGAATGCACATGCGCAGTATACCACTCGACACATCAGGTCATGTTATTTTTGAACAAATTATTTATTTTTCAATTCAAGTTTGTCCCATTGAGTCTAACTAGATTCTGAGTGTGATCTTAGCTATCACCAAGGGACAAAGCATAAACACTGATAAATCTTTTATCGTATATGTGTCTCCCTAGTCAAGAGCATCACTAGCTACATTCTCTGGACTTTCCCAGTCAAAGGTAATTACATGACCTTGCCATATCCATTCCCTTGTCATAATCATTACCCTGGCATATATGCTCATACAAATGTTTCTCACGATTTATTTATTTTCAAAACACAATTGAAAGGTTGCACTTCAATTATGAGAACTAAATCTAACTCTTTTAAATTCAGGTCCTCAAAAACTGAATGCTTAACATCTATATGGTTTGATATGAATTTAGATATAATCTATCGGTAGTATGTAATAAAAGCTACGCATCTATAGCCCCACATAAGCTCTCACCGCACTCATCTTTGTGCATTTTTCTTGGCTTTAGCTCTGATTAGGCCTCCAAATTAGTTGGATTCGGGTGTCTGATATTTTCCAGTATGTGCTATGTTTTGGGTTATATGGGATCTTGAGTGATAATTTCTATACCAAAGTATTTAGATTTATAACATAAGGACAATATCAATATCTCAGATTTATCATAAAATAATGCAATATTATAGATACCTAGCTGTTGTTGGCAATCTTCATATACGCCCTTTTGACGCTCAAATAGCCCCCAACTAAAAATAAATTGTTGGATGTACCAATAAAAATAATTCTAGCTAACCACTTATTCTTGTGCTGACTGTTGCATGGCCTCACACCCTCTTACAATGAGCACAGGGACATTCAGGTTCTCTACCATGATGATGGAGTGAAAGATAGTCCCTCTACAAATGGCAGCAAAGAGCAACAGGGAAGAAGGCCAGCGCTGGACTGCAAACGGACTCGGTTCGCTATGAAGGATACTAGAAGGCAAACTGTTTGCTAGGCAAAAACCTTCCTATGGATCTCCAGGAGTAGTGTGAGCTTGAATGTCGTTAAACTAACTTTTCTTGATATCGTTTTCTTTGCAACAAACCAGTGCCTGTTGTCGATCAATCTAAGTTATAGAATATTTTAGATCCAACAACATTCTTCATGACCTTGGATCAGCTTGAAGGCCACTCTTAGCATTTCCATTGATCCATTGATCATCATTAAGCATGCACTAATAACGGTTCATCATTGTAGAAGCCGAGGAGTAGATCAAATGGCTAAATGGAGAGGCAGAAAAAGACATATTAAATTTTGATCCTGTAGATGAACCCATTAGACAGCCTGGTTTTGCGCGGGTATGCTGCTTATGTCTCTTTCTATAATATGTGAATGTGATAAGGCATTTAACACAATCAGTAAACATTGTGGTTTCAGCTTCATTGAATTTCAGAAGGCTAGAGAGTGAATTTTATTTGTGGCACCGGTGACTACGAAGCGCTAGAGCTGGAGGATCTCCCGCTGCGCACACCGGCCCAGCAGACGCCCACGCCCACGAGGATCGGGAAGCTCATGAGCCGCGCCGCGCAGAACATGTCGCTCTCGCCGGTGGTCCTCAGGGCCACGACGGCAACTGCGCTCCTCCTCCACCTCCGGCGGCTGTACTGCCAGCACCACACATGGTGAGGTGCGCGGTAGCAGCAGCACACGAGCAGCTTCCTCCGGCGCGCAAGGACGGCAGTGGTGACAACGAAGTCGGGGTCGGGCTCGTGCTCAACTTCAGCAGCACACACGCCGTGCCTTCCGCGCGTCACCTGGCCACGGTCTTCAGCCGATTCGGGCCTGTCAAGGAGGTCCGGGCAGACAACTCTACCGCTCTGGTGGTCTTCGACAATGGTACGCATGCTGTTGTAATCTTTTGTCTCAGCACAAACATTTCTTGTTGCTTATGAGCTTTTTGTTTCTGCAGCAATGTGCTACTAATGGTTGGAAAGCGGAACGAAACAATCAAACATAAGGACAGAGCTCTAAATTTGTATTGTCTTTTATGGTGAGCACACAAGCTGAAGCCTCACTTCATTGCACCTGCAACTATTTTGTGCCTTTGTAAGATATATATTGTTTTTATATAAATTTGCTTGTCATCTTTATTGTCTCAACTATAGCTAGTTGTCTATTGTACAAAGTTCAATATATTGGGAAGTCCAAGGCTGAAGTAGCAGCGAAGAGGGTTATGGAGTGGGTTAATGGGGTGAACATTGTTCCTCATTTTTGCAGGATTGGAGATAAAGAGATAGAGTTTTACAGTCAGTTCCACATAGTTGTCCGTGGTCTGGATTCAATTGGTATGGGAATATAAATTATGCGGCTTGTGATTTCTTAGGTATGCTTTTTCCATACCATTTTTTGTTAGGTATTCTTTCTCTAAATAATTGAGTTCCCCTTATGTACTCTTGCTAAGACACCAAGAACTGCAGCTCACTGCATTGAGTATGCTCACTTGATCAAATGGGACGAGGTACTATCTTTTCTGCATATTATTTCTCTCTAGACATTGACCCAACACTGCTAACTGTTATATTCACTTTTTTAGGTTCATCCTGGAAAACCTTTTGATGGTGATGATGCAGAGCATATGCAATGGATTTATTCAAAGGTATCTATATCGCAATGTCATGTAACTTAATTTATTAGTAGCCTGCTTGTTGTAAATCATTTGGCAGACATGCTTTAAAGAGAGCAGAGCTTTTTGGCATTTCTGGTGTTACATATACTTTGGCACATGTTTGTTTTTTGTTTATTGACAACATTTTGCCCATGATTTAAGGCATTAAATATTTTTTGCATGTAAATATGTTAAAAAATACAACACTGTTCTATTTATTTTTATGTTATAAGAGGCTAGCAATTTGGGCTTGGGTATTAAAAAATGGATTGCTGAGATAGCTCATCATCTTCTTGTGTGACTGCTCGAGTTATATAAAATGCTAATGTATGAGTATAAGAATGGTTCTAAATTAGGGGTATATCTTCTTTAGGTACCATTAAGTAGTGGAGTTGCTTATGTTTTTAATAGTTGTCTTGTAATATGGTAACTGGTTAACTGGATAAGCTCTACCCCGGTTCAAATGAAAACTCACTCGTTTATTTGTTTATCTTTGGTTTTAGTGCTACTGCATATATGCTTATTTGTTGCTTTGTGCACAAAAAAGATGTCCATCATCATTTTTTTCTTGTCTTCTTTATTATTCAAATTCACCTCAATTGTATGTATATGTCTGTCTGTCAAAACCGGTTTTTTGTTTCTTTACGCACACCTTACCCTGTAGCAACCAATTCACGGATGAGCGAAAAAAATGTCCATGATTTGTACTGATGCACATCTCCTATATATACTACCTACTCGAGGTGCTAGAAGAAGTATGGAACATTCTATTTAGATGATGTGCCTTTTAATTACAGTTTTAATATTTATATAAACACTTTGTGATATTCTCAGTAGCTCATCATCTTTCTCTCTCTCTCTCAACATTGTAGATTGGCAATGATGCTTCTCAATTTGTTGGTCCACTTGTATTGAACCTGTTGATAAAGGTATGTTTCTCATTCCATGACTTCCCCTATCGTTAACATGACTATTGAAGTGCATTGATCCTAGAACATACTGTGTGATTATGCGTATCTTAGCGCACCTTTATTATGTTCTTTGCACCAATATACTTTGTTTTTTTCCTTTTCCGGTCTTTGAAAAAAGGTGATCCATCTTGGAGCATTACATCTATGCTTTCTTGATCTTTGCAGAGGTTGGTTGTTTATCATATCACCTTTGTTACATAGGCTATGTACCCGAACTTAAAGTTAGTACAGCTAAGTAGCTAACTACAGCCATAGAAGGAACTATTATCATGCATGGTAATTGTGAGAATTCCATCACTAGGTGTTTTATTATTTTCATGTGATTTCAGTTTATGGACAACTATGGTAAGGGTAGATCTTCGGTCATGAAAACTACCAGGTTGTTGCTTGATAAAGATGGCTGGAGGGGCTTTTATAGAGGTTTTGGACCAAGTTTTCTTAACATGTCTGTTTCTCGTCTAACAAAATAATAATAAGATGGGAGTCTGATATAAAACTAGGATGTGAAAAAATTATATCTACAATAATGTATGCTATTCGTTTTTTGTGCAGTTATTGTACATTACCATTTTATTGAATTTGTGTGTCATTGCAACGGACAGTCATTGTACTATATTTTATTTAGGTATGTAACTAACAAAAGTATAGAATAACAATAATTGTTTTGCATATCAATGTATTTTATCATAGTGCTTCTACGTCTCATTGCATCTTACCAGTACATGTTGACTCCGTAGCAACGCACGGGCATACACCTAGTATAAATATATACATTTAACATAATTAATCATATATAATAACATATTATTTATAGATATTAAGACAACAGAATTCATTTGTCAATTCACAAGATAATACCAGATTAAATCATAGGAAATAACAGTTAGTTCACAGGATATTACACAAACACAGATATGAAATTATAATTAGGAGCTGTTAGTGCATTGGCCGCCTCATTAAAAACCATCTTAGGTAAAAACTCACACCTCATGAGAAAACCCTAAGAAGGAAAAAAGAGTGTAGCCCAACTCCAAAGTTTATAGGTTCATTACAGTCCATTACAATGTACAGATCATTAGTTCAATACAACTCATAAAACATAAGACTAGTAGGTTGCAAGACTAAGCATTTTCATCATCCGTAGTTGATTGTGTTGCTGGATCATCAAGCCACAGGTTGTCGTGCTCAGCTTCAAGTTCTTATGTGTCTTCCTCCACACTGTATTGCAGGTGAGCATCAGCAAGTTCCCAATCTTTGATGCATGATAATATCTCTACCATATCAGGAGCTAGATGACGTCGACGCTCTTCAATCACCCTGCCAGCAAGACTAAAGGTAGACTCAAAGGAAATAGTAGATGCTGGCACTGTCAAGACATCTTTAGCTAGTAGTGAAAGAATAAGGATAAGTTAACTTATGTTGATGCCACCAAGAAAGGACATTGAAGTCCTCATCAAACTCAGTGATAGTATCACTGTATAAGTAGGAAACTAACTCAGAGTAGATGCAACAGTACAAATAGCTTAAGGGGTTGAAGAAGAACCTGATCTTCTTCCCAGAGGAGTAGAGAACTCACCATCAAGGTCATCATCACCATAAATGTGATCCGATGCCATTTTTTCTTACCAGATAGGTGAGATGATGGTTGGTGGGCGCCACGCATGCGTGTGTCACCAAATTTGGTCTCATACAACTGAAATACCTTGGTTAACTTAGTACGAACATCAAATGGAAGCCTAGAGTAATCACTACTAGTTAAACTAGATAACTTGATAAGGACTTTGTTAAAACCCCTCATTTTAGCTCTAGGATCCAAAATAAATGCAACTGCATATAAAATTGGAATGTCTCTCCAGTACTTCAAGAATTTATCTTTCATAGGAACAACAGTATTCTTAGCAACATATCATTCTCAAATGCATTTAGATGTCTAGCTATCCTCAGAATGTGATGCAACATTAAAGTAGTAGTAGGATAGTAGACACCAGACAATGCAACAGTTGATTCATAAAACAATTCTAAGAAAGATAACACTTTTTCAGCAATTGCCTAATGATTATCAGTGAGTAAAGGACTCCCATCCTCATTCAAAGGATATTGGGTTTTGATAAAAACAGAGAAGGCGGACTTGTGTGGTAACAAGTGTTTAATCATTAAATAGGTAGAGTTCCATCTAACATCCATGTCAACACCAAATTTACAAGGGTGAATAGCCATACTCATACAGTAAGCTTTTGTATGCAGCTATACGTTGGTTGGATGCATTTAAAAATGTTATAGCAGTTCTGAAGTCATCAAGATATGTTCTGAAGTCACCAAGGCTACTATCAGGAACAGGTACACCAAGGTAACCACACAAGAAAGGTCTTAGAAATTCCATGGCAACATTATTTGAGGAAGCATTATCCAAAGTTATAGCAAACACTTTTTCAGTTAAACTATACTCATCAATAACAGTAGCTACAAGATTAGCAATGTTAACATCACTATGCTTACCATCAATGAGGCGAAGTGCAAGCAATCTTTTTTCTAATTCCCACTTAGAATTAACAAAATGAGCTACTGCGCTTAAGTAATCCTCCTTTGCCTTGCCAGACCAAATATCAGAAGTAAGACAAACAGAACCAACATCATTTTTAAAAGTTCCAATTAAGTTCACCATACGTTCATTATAAAATTTAACCATGTCCCTAGTAGTGGTCTGTCTAGAAACATGCACAAATCTAGGGTTATGAGAACGATTGATATAACATTGAAAAGCAGGAGTAGAACCATGCCATAAAGGAAGGTCATCCCTAGCAATCAAACGACACAGTTCAGTCCTAGCAATAGAAGCAGAGTACTCCCAACGTTGCAAAGTACCGTCAGCATTGTACTTAAGCACAGATTGGACTTGCCCAGAGCGTTCATGTGCTTTCTTAGCAGGGAAATTATGACGAAGCAAATGACCAGTACCAGAAGTAGATCGAGCAGTAAGTGTTTGCTTACAGTGCTTGCAACGAGCAGCATACCTGACTTTCTTACCATTCACAATCTTAGTCAATTCATCAAAGTCATTCTAGCACTTGGACCTTTTCTTCATGTTGCTACCACTAGCATCAGGATCAGCAGCCTTGAAAGCATCTAGGCCCCTGGTTGGTTTTAGTGATTAATGACAACGTAATGTTATATGTGACTAACCTGTGTTTTGCAGAGACAAATGGTAAGTTAGGTCACATTACAGGTAGAAGTACTACAACGGTGAAAACAATCCCGGAGATAAGAACTCGAAGCGACGGTTAAAAAGACGAAACAAAAGTGAAGGTCTTCGTATTCCGAGTGTCAAGGAGTTGCGGACACTCGTGATATATTTTATTTTGTTTTAGCCGTACTATAAAGAGGGGTTGTCGATGAGTAGTTTGACCAAGAGAGTTCTAGTGTAGTGTTGTTGCATATTCACACTCACATATAGTGCTAGGTGACACTCTAGAACATACTCACAAGTTAGAACGAAAACCGATTTGAAAAACAGAAGAAAATAGAAGTTAGGGTTTCTGGCCCTGGGGCATCGGACTGTCCGGTGTGCACCGGACTGTCCGGTGCACCCTCTGTCAGGTGGGGCCAAGCTGGCCCGGGGAAGGGTTTCCCCATGCAGAAACCCGAGAGCACAAGGTTCACAAGTTGAATTTTAGTGGCGCACCGGACAACGCACCGGACCGTCCGGTGTGCATCGGACAGTGACTGTTCACTGTCCGGTGTGCCATCTGCCCAACGGCTAGCTGTCAGAACTAGCCGTTGGAGTCGACCGTTGGCGCACCGGTGGCGCACCGTTGGCGCATCGGACTGTCCGGTGCACCCATGCGCAGAACAGTGCTGGTAACGGCTAGTTGGTGGGTGAGGGCTATTTATACCCCCTCCACCCACCATATTCAATGTCTTGCTGCCCATATTTATTCCTGCACATTGGTAGAGCATTGCAAGCACCAAAAGCCTAGTGAGGTGATTAGAGAATCTTAATCCTGCATTTAGACCTCATTAGCGCTAGCGAGAGCCACCTAGAGCACACACCACTTGCATTAGGCTTCTCTTGGTCAAGCGAAAGTCTACGGCTTGTTACTCTTGGTGATCGGCATCACCTAGACGGCTTGGTGGCGTTGGGAGCTCGGTGATCACCGTGGAGATCTTGTTGGTGACCCGACTCAAGTTTGTAAGCGGTCGTGAGGGATCCACCGCGCCGGAGTGGCAAAGAATCATCTCGTAGTGAGCACTTGGTTCTTGCGAGGACCAAGGGAGAGCGATACCCTTGCGCGGGTGCTCCAACGAGGACTAGTGGAGAGTGCTGACTCTTCGATACCTCGGGAAAAATCGGAGGAGTCTTCTAAACCTTGCTTTACATTCCGCACTTAATTCAAGCATTTTACATTGTGTATTTGTTTAGCAAGTATTTAAAGTATTGTCTTAGCATGTTATATTTCTAGTATTATTCTCTTAGTGCTAGTTGTTGGGGTGAAGTTGGGCTCTTGCTTAGGTTTTAATTAGTGTTGATTTTTAGAAAAGCCTAATTCACCCTCCCTCTTGGGCATCGTGATCCTTTCAAGCCTGATCAGGATTAGGGACTGCTGCTGGCGGGCTTGTGGATCAGGTGCCAGTGCCAATTTGAGAGCCGGCAACAGTATCAACCTCAGTAGGATCTCCATGGGTGTCACCAAACCCCAGGAAGTACCTAGCATCCTGCGTCTCATTGTGGTCCTCAAGCCGGCGCTCCTCCTCCTCTGCAGCCGTGTTAAGGTCCATGACCCTGATTTCGACCACGAGCCCGAGGAGCTATAAACCGGCTAGAAATGTCGCCTCTGGTTCCTCAACGACTGCAATGCACCAAAAATACAATTAAACTAAATTATACAAAGAGGATGGATGCATAGTAGATGAGTAGAGACGGGCCTTTCAAAGCCGGAGCACCAGAGACGACGACAAAGAGGCTGGTTGCTAGCTTGCGAGGAGTCTAGTACTGGGACTGGAGTGGGAGACGGCCAGACAGGATCACAGGAATAGCCGACTAGGAATTAGGGTTTAGGAGGGCGAGGGAGGAGGTCACCAGGAAAACCCGGAGCACCAGACCACCGAGAAGACCGGTGAGGTCGACGACGGTGAACCATCAGTGAATCACACCGGCGAACAACTAGTATACAGGAGTAGCACAGCCACAGTGACAAACGGACACCATAGAGGTCGGTAAACAGCCAAACAGCCACCAGATATAGCTAGACACCAAATTTGGAGGGGATTAAGCGAGATAAACAAACCTTGCACTGATGAGGAACTAGAACCAGAGACGGTATTGTCGAGGTCGGGAGGCGCCGAGATAAACAAAGTAACAAACCTTGCACCGGAGGAATGGACAAAGGAGAGGAGGACGGAGCACCAGAGCCACTGAGCCGGTAGCGTCGAGGTCGAGAGTCGCCGAGCCGATGGGGGAAAACGGCGACGCCGTCGCCAGAGACCGAGAGGCGAGAGGGGAATCGGGGATAGGGTTTGCGAGAGGCGAGTGAGACTGCGAGAGACGGGGTCACGGTGGCCTCACGGGTGTTTGTTTGTGGCCTGACGGGGTCACGGCGAATTGGGCCTGCGGCCTGCGGGTGGGCTGGACGGCTGGGAAATTCGACTTGTGAAATACGCGGGCCGTCGTCGTGCCGACCCATGTATCGTGTCGGGCGAGGCTAAAACACGCGGGCCGCCGTAGATGTCCATATCCGGCACGCAAAAACGGGCCGTGCCGGTCCGGACCCGTAACCAACCGTGCCGGGCCGTGTTTGGACCGAGCTAGATTCGTGTCATGTAACAGGCTAAATGGGCGGCCCGCACTGTTTGGACACTTATATCGTGGCCAACTCCCGTCGGCGTGTGCCACGCTGGTTCGTGGTCTCCACCCAATTATAGCGGCGGTGGCCGTAGCAGGCGCAGTCCTCGGCGCCGGGTCCGTGTTTAGGTGGCCGGAGCAAGTGGAACCGCCGACTCGAGCACGGGCGGGCTGGCGGAGCCGTACGTCTTCGCACGCACCTGCCGCGCCCCACCGGGCGTATTTCTCTCCTGCCCGTGCGGCCGTGCGTGTGCTGCGCGCGCGGCGCGTAAGTCCGTCACCGACGCGCGAGCGAGTGGATGGATGGATGGTCAATGGAGTGGGGACTGGGGAAACCGATATGAGCAGCGCCCGGACTCCAGCTAGCTGGTAGCTAGCTAGCACGGCGAGCCGGCGGCCAGGTGAGACCTGGCCAGGGGGGATCGATGGACACGAACTCGGTGCGGCGGCGACCGTTCAGCCGGTGATGTTGCTAGTCGCTGGTCCGTGTCACGGTGCGCATGCGTGTGTGACGTTTCGACTTGTCCGGGCTCGGGTTAGGGGGGGCTGGTGGTGCTGCCTGGCTGTCAGGAGTTAGGAAAAGGGTTTATCTGCTCGCGCCGCCCGGCAGGTCTTGTCGTCCGTCCCTGGGTGGTGGGGTCCAAAACAAACAAATGGGGGTGGCGGTGTACGTGGGCGTCGCCCATCCGCGGGCGGACGCATGGGGCTGCCCAGCTGGTCAGGTCCGTCAGATAGAAAAGTGCAGCACGAATAGTCAGTCGTGCATTGTTTGCATACTTTACCCCCGGCCCTTTTGTTTTGACATGATCGACGACCAGGCGTTGCAATAGAAGGTCAATAAGTTCATTATTTGAATATCAGAAAAAAGAAAAGAAAAGTTCATTAATTATATACCAAGCGTTGCAATTCCTTGTTAACTTATGGGATATATAGCGCCGGTCAAGGATTCGTTCCGTCGCTGTATATATAAGAATAAGATCGTATCAGCTGCCTGAGAATTAACACGAGCTGCTGTATGTTGGAACTTGCTCTCAGTTGCAAGGAGGCCAACAAGGATGAACAGTGGTGACAACAGGGATACGTGCTCAGGGGCAAATAGCTCTGTTAATGTCTAGCCTCTCACGGGCACTGTGCGGGGATATTTATAGGTATCTGAGTGCCCAGCGCCTCGTGTTAAGGACGCATGTGCCCTCGGACACCTAGTTTATCTCCAGAATATTCCCATAAAGCAGGGTTACAAGCTGTACTTACAAGAATGCCTTTACAAACTAGGCCCGTAACACAACGGCGGTCACGCGGGACCCGTTACAATGGGCCAGATCACACGTGGGCCTCAGAGCAGGACGACGCCGTGCTGCGGGGAGACGTCACCGCAGGCCTTCGTCTGGTGCTGAATGAAGCGAAGGGTGTCCCTGCCCGTTTTGTCTTCGTCAAACCAGCGACTGCAGCGAAAGGCGACGAGCGAAGGGTGGCGTCTTTGCCTTCGCCCCAACATTTGCCCTCCGAGGGACCAGTTCGACAAAGTCACCTGGTGCCGAAAACGTCGCTAGATGGCGGAGACGCTGCCCTCGCTCGAAGTGGTTCCGCGGGGGTTTTCGATGTGACCGTTGATGGACGGCGTACTGTTGGATTGCGGGTTTCCCGAAGCGCCGCGCCCTGTCGGATTGCGGGTTTCCCGAAGAGCCGCGCCCTGCCTATAAAAAGGGGGCAGGGGTCGGTGCTTTTTGAACTTTGCCTTCCGCGCACCGCGAAAACCCTAGCCGCCCACCGACTTGCTGCTCGTCTGCCCGCCGTGCTCTTGATCGCCGGAGATCTGGCTCGAGTGAAGCAGACCGCCCGCCGCCGCCGACGGTACGTAGCAATGCCGTCCTCTTCTTCTTCCGCCGACACCACGCCGCCGGCGGCCGCCTCGTCTGAGGAGACGTTGAGTAGCTTGGTGGTGGAGGAGTTGCGCGCCGGCGACTCTGTTGATTTTGGTGTGTCACGGATGACGTCAGCCCGCGTTGAAGATATGCAGCGGTTGGGCTACTTTGGCGGCGGAGTTGCTCGCGCTCCGGGGACGGAGGAAGTCCCCGAGCCGGAGGGTGAGTTGGTCGTTTTCGAGGCGTTCTTCGCCGTCGGTCTCCGCTTACCTGCGCACCGGTTTGTTGGCGAAGTCCTGCGTAGATTCAACGTTCAAATACATCAGCTGACACCGAATGCCATGGTGGCGCTGGCGAAGTATGTCTGGGCGACGACTTCGTACGGCGGACAGCCGTCGGTTGAAGTTTTTGCGAAGAATTATTGTTTGCATTGGCAGAAGAGGATGGTTGGGGACGGAGTTGCCCAGTTTGGGTCATGCACATTCACGCCGAAGACCGGCAAGACCACAATGCCAGTAGTGGAGTTGGTTCCGTGCGCCCGCAACAAGTGGGGCAATTGGAATGAATTTTGGTTTTACGTTGCTGAGGGTGCTGTCGAAGGCCATGAGGGACTCCCCATGTCTGAGATGTGTTCTCATTATTACTCTGCGTATCCGCCTTTGAAGTGGCAGAAGAGGATGCAGACGAAGGGGCCCTCCGATGCGCCGTCGGTCAGAGCAGTGGGCGTGATTTAGTTGAAGAGTTCGTGGCGTACGGGGTCTGGCCCTTGGCGCACGGCTGGGCGCTGGGCGAAGTGTGCCCTCGCCAGATGCCTTTTCACGGAGGAAGGGTGGTGCGAAGCCCTGCCTTCGCACTGAATTTGCGAAATCGTGACCCGGCCGCCTTTGTGCGTGATGCGGAGGACTTGGCGGTGCGGCTCGTGGGACATTACGTGCCGAGGACTGAAGGCCAGCGCAGCTTTGATATCCGCGGGTCAAATGAGCGCTTGAACAGGGTCTTCGAATTAAATCAATTGCCGTACGACGGCTATCCTGGTCAAGACGAAGCGGACCGCCGTGGGAAGAAACCGGCGGTGGAGACTGGAGGCGACCCTGCGCTGGCGGCCGCCCCCTCCTCGAAAAGGAGAAAATTAGGTACTGCGATGGGAGGACTTGGGGTGTCTGATAGTTTTGCTAGGGAGTTAATGAGGACGTGTGCGGCCCCGGGGGAAAGGATGTCTTCGCCCGAGCTCCGGGAGTCTTCGGCTCGGATGCTGAGGGTTACCGGGGGTTGCTGGCCGAAAAATGTTCCTATCCCCTGCGCGGCTGAGGAGGACTGTTTTACATCTCGTATGGTTCATCGGTGGAGAGTTTTTCCTTACGGGCGAAATATCGGTGCTGTTGTGTGGACAGTGATGGACAAGGATCGCCAAGGGGCGGCGCAAAAACGCCAGGTGACTGTCAGGATTCACGAAGCTCGGCCGAAAAGGCAGCGGGGAACTGCGAAGGCTGTGGCCTCCGGCGGAGGCAAGCCGCCGCTGGCGGTGAAGGCGGGCGCCTCTGCACCTAGCAAGGCGCCGGAGGCAACGGCGGGCGCCGGAGGCTCCAAGTCAACGAAGGTGGTGCCCCCAGCCAGCGGAGTGGCGGAGGCTTCGAAGGCGGCCCGAGCGCTGCCGTTGGCGGGCAAACGTGTTGCCGACTTCGGCACCGACATTACTGTGGATGACTATCTTGGTGGTAAGTCGCTGGTCTATGATTGTTTTTTTTTTGATTTGTGGATGCGTTGCAGGGCCGGACGAGGGCTAGCTTGCTATAGTTGCGCCTGGCGCGGCGATCGCGACGGCCGCCAAAGCGCCGAAGGCGGGGGGCGAGGCGCTTGGCGCCGGAGGCGAGGTGTCGGTCCTCGCGCTGGTCAGGGACGAGGCGGGCGCGGCGACCCGCCGGCTGAAGGGGGTGACGGAGGCGCTGAGTCAGGCGACGGAGGCGCTGAGTCAGGTCCGTTGAGCTATACTCTCTCCCCCACCTCTTTTGGGGCAACGGCCTTACGTACTGCGTCGCGGCTCTGCAGGTGGCTGACTTCGCCAGCCGTACTGCGTCGGGGGCTCTCACGGCAGCTGTGTCTGCCGAAGTCGAGAGACTTCGGACACAACATGCTGACGCTGTCCGTGAGAAGTCGGCCTCCGACAGCAAGTGCCGTAAGCTGACGGACAGGGTGGCCGCCCTGGAGAGGGAGAAGGCTGACCTCCGGCGCCAACTGGCGGCGGAGAGGAGGGAAGCTAACGAGGTCGTCGCCAAGGGGCAGGCTGCGCAGGCGGAGGCCAAGCTGGCGCGGGCGGAGGGCAATCTTGCCAAGGAGCTCGCCGAACATCTGCAGGAGCGGCTCACCGCCCTGGAGAGCCGCGCTAAGGAGGCCGAGGCCGCAATGCATGCAGAGGCCGAACGGACGCGCACGCAGCTTATGGATACATATCGTGAGCTGGGTGCGCGGACCGGTGACTTCGAAGTGCCGGACCGAGAGCCCGGCCTTCGCTGTCTGCAGTGGGTGCAGGAGGAGCTGCTGGAACTTCCAGCCGTCGTGGGGGGGTTGATGTCGTACGCCTCCCTGGTCACCTGCGAGGGGGCGATGAACGCGCTCTCCCGCGAAGGGTGCCAGCACTTCGAGGCCTTCGACCAGGCGGATAAAGATTTTGATCGAGATATCTATAAGGTCGAAGACCCCGTAGTGAAGGAATCCGCCGGGGCCCTCTATGACCGGATGTGGGGTCTGTACGGTCGTGAGGTGGTCAGGGAGCGGGCCGAGACTGCGAGGGCTCAGGTAACATCGTTTGTTTGGCGTTTGCTGTATGCGGGCTGTGCGTGTGTTCGCTGAATTTTTGTGTGTGTTGTCTTAGGCGGAGCGTGGCGAGCGGGTGGACGACTTCGGGGCACTGAACAGCGCGCAGCCTGGCCCGGAGCCGACCCCTGCGGAGGCCGCGACTGGAGTCGCCCTGGAAACAACCCCGGAGACCGCGGAAGACGCGCCGGGCGTCCCCACCTCTGCTGTGGCCGGCGAAGGCCTGTCCCCAAAGGTGGCCGAAGGCGCGCCTGACGCCCCCGCAGCTGCTGCGCCGAGCGCTGAAGATTCCGCGGCGATGGTGGCAGAAGCAGCGGCGGAGGCGACAGCGGAGGCTCCCGCAGCGGCAGGGCCTTCGCAGGTGGCGTAGTGGGTGTTTAGGGTTGGGGACTTTTTGGATGTTGTACTGAATTTTGGTTGCTGCGCAGGTTCAAGAGTTTGGGCCTGCGCACGCAACCGCTGCTACTGAGTTTTTGGCGGCTTCGACCGCGGAAGGTGGAAATGAATATGGTGGGTCTGTATCTGAGTTTTTTGATTTTACTGACTCTGGGAGCTCGGTTGAGTGGAGTGAGGAGTCGTCGGAGGAGGACTTGGATTATTTTGCAGCCTTGGACGTGGCTGCGGCGGAGGCTTTGCCACGCGCTGCGGACGCGCCAGACGCGCCAGGTCCTAGCACCGGGCGCCGACGACGAAGGGCGGTTGCAAAGCGTAGGGTTAGCGCGGAGGAAGGGGCTCGGCTTCGCGTGAGTAGGGTTGGTCGGCAGGAACTGTTGTTTTTGCCGGCCGCCGCGAGCACAGGGGAAGGGGAACTGCGAAGTCTTTTTGCGGGTGAGGAGCTTAGGATGATGTTATTTAATTATAGGGAGATGGGGATTATTCCTAAGGCGGAGCCGATGTAGAGTGTGGTGCCCTCGCTTGTATATGTGTAAAGGGTTGTAAGATGAAGTTGTGTGCCCTCGCGTGCCTGTGCCTGCGAGGGCGCTGTGTACTTTGTGTGGCATGGTTGGCTATGCTGTGCTGGTGTGATTATAGTCGGTCTTAGCGCGGATGGTTTGATGCTGTCGCTTCTGCTTTTGTTGTACTAGTTTGACCGCGCCCTGAGGCGGCTTCTGCGCGGAGTCTTCGCGAGAGACATCGGAATTTCTCGCACTTGTTGTGCTAAGTCCGGCTGCACCCTTTGGCGACTTCTGCGCGGATAGTCTTTGCGAGAGACATCGGAATTTCTCGCACTTGTTGTGCTAAGTCCGGCTGCACCCTTTGGCGACTTCTGCGCGGATAGTCTTCGCGAGAGACATCGGAATTTCTCGCACTTGTTGTGCTAAGTCCGGCTGCACCCTTTGGCGACTTCTGCGCGGATAGTCTTCGCGATAGACTTCGGGTTTTGCGCACTTGTTGTGCTTAGTCCGGCTGCACCCTTAGGCGACTTCTGCGTGGATAGTCTTCGCGATAGACATCGGATTTTTTCGCACTTGTTGTGCTTGGTCCGGCTGCACCCTTAGGCGACTTCTGCGCGGATAGTCTTCGCGATAGACTTCGGGTTTTGCGCACTTGTTGTGCTTAGTCCGGCTGCACCCTTAGGCGACTTCTGCGCGGATAGTCTTCGCGATAGACATCGGATTTTGTCGCACTTGTTGTGCTTGGTCCGGCTGCACCCTTAGGCGACTTCTGCGCGGATTTGTCGCACGCGAGGGTGGCTGGCGCTTAGCCTCGCGGTGACTTCAAATTGGTCGAATGCCGAAGACCGTTGTCGCGGTCTTTTTTCGACACATGTTTTTGCGGGGGATTTTTCTCACATATATTACATGGCTCCGCCTCGTTAAAAACCTCACCCCCCGGGAGGAAAAGAGTGCGGGCCGGTACAAGATTGTTTGCAGCGAATTACAAGGGCGAAATCAGCCCTAAATGGGTCAAACGAAAAATTTGCGAAGGTTGTCGATGTTCCAGGAGTGCTCCAGGTCCTCGCCATTTGGCGTTGTGAGCCTGTAAGCGCTGGGGGAAGCTTTTGACTTGACTATGAAGGGGCCCTCCCACTTGGGCTCCAACTTGCCCTTGGACTCCGTCCGAGCTGTTCGGACGAGTACGAGGTCCCCCTCGCTGAACTCCCTCGGGATGACTGCGCGGTCGCGCCATGCTTTGGTCTGGGCTTGGTATTTGCTTAGGGCCTGCAGGGCGAAGACCCGGTCTCCGTCAATGAGATCTTTTGAAGTTGGCTCGTCCACGTCGGGGACGGCTGATGGAACTGTACGGGGGGACCCATGCTTTATTTCTTGCGGGGTCATCGCCTCCGATCCGTATAGAAGGCGGAAAGGAGTGAACCCGGTCGCCCTGCACTCAGTTGTGTTTAGCGCCCAGACTGCCTCCGGTAATAAATCGGTCCATCTGCCTTTTTTTTCATCGAGGAGCATCTTTTTGACAGCTGTGAATATTTTCCCATTGGCACGCTCCACGACCCCGTTGGACTGCGGATGATAGACCGAAGCGAAGGCGAGCTTGGTGCCGATGGAGAAACAAAAATCCTTGAAATCTTGGCTGTCGAACTGCTTGCCGTTGTCAACTGTTAGCTCGGACGGTACTCCGAAGCGGCAAACGATGTTCTGCCAGAAGAATTTTTGGGCAGTCTTTGATGTGATTGTGGAAACAGCCCTCGCTTCAATCCATTTGGTGAAGTATTCGACGGCTACGAAGGCGAACTTAAGGTTCCCCTGAGCGGTGGGCAGGGGCCCGACGATGTCCAGGCCCCAACGCTGGAGAGGCCATGTATGGGCAATCAGCTTTGTATATTGCGAGGGGTTGCCTGACCGAGGAGAGAACTTCTGGCAGGCTTCGCAGGACCTTGTGACCCGATTTGCGGCGCAGATCACTGCGGGCCAGTAAAACCCTTGTCGGATCACCTTGGCAGCCAGGGCCCTTGGCCCTCCGTGCGAGCCGCACGTGCCACTGTGGACTTCGCGTAGGATCTGCATGCCTTCGGTTTCGGTGACGCATTTAAGCATTGGCTGACTGACCCCTTTCTTGTATAATTGGCCCTCAATCAGTGCAAAGTCCCGGCTTCGATGTCTGAGGCGCTTTGCCTCACTGACGTCGGCTGGATGATAGTACCCCTGTAGGAACAGGGTTATTGGTGCCCTCCAGTCTTCGGTCATGATTAGGTTGACTATACGGTGGCCCTCGCTATCATTAGTTATCTGGAGCCCTTCGGGGCTCCGGACGGCGGGCGTGCCGATGGTGTGAAAGAACACGTCGGAGGGCAAGGGCTCGCCCCTGGCGGCAGCCTTGGCCAATGCGTCGACCTCCTCGTTCTTGGCCCTATCCACATGCTGCAGGGTGAATCCCTTGAACTGTCTCTCGAGACTTCGGATAGCCGCGAGGTATTGCATGAGCGCGGGGTCCTTTGCTGCATAGTCTTTCTCGATCTGGCCGGCAACTATCTTGGAGTCTGTCTTGATGATACATGTAGTGACTCCGAGGGCCCTTAGCTTGCGGAGGCCGAGGATAACCGCTTCATACTCTGCGATGTTGTTTGTGCATCTGTCGGACTCCAGAGCGAAGCTGAGGCGTGCTGCATATCTGTGTTTGACTCCGGTTGGTGAGGTGACGATTGCAGCGACGCCTGCCCCCGCATGGCACCATGCGCCGTCGCAATGGATGGTCCAGACTTTTTCTGTGGACGGGTCCGGCTGTGCTGTTGGCCCAGTCCAGTCGACGACGAAGTCTGCCAGGACTTGCGACTTGATGGCTGTCCTGGGCTCGAAGCTGATGTGGTAGCCGGAGAGTTCGGCTGCCCACTTGGCAATCCTCACCGATGCCTCCGGGTTTCTGAATAGTTCGCCGAGCCCTCTGTCAGAGGTGACTCGGACCTTGAATGCTTCAAAGTAATGGCGCAGTTTGCGCGAGGACATGACAACTGCGTAGGCGATCTTCTCCAGCTCTGTCATGTTGCATTTGGACGGTGTCAGGACTTCGGAGACATAGTAAATAGGGCACTGTCTGACTGTGCCTTCAACAGTCTGCTCCTGCACTAGTGCCGCGCTGACCGCGTGCGGCGAAGCCGCGACATAGAGCAATAGGGGGAGCGAGGAGTCGGGGCTTGTGAGGATGGCCAGCTCCGATAAGTACTGTTTTAATGAGGCGAAGGCCGCTGCTTGCTCCGGCCCCGAAGCGAAGTCTTTCGCACCGCGAAGTGTTTTGAGGAAGGGGAGACTTCGCTCGGCGGACCTTGAGATGAATCTGTTGAGAGCGGCCAATCTGCCTGTCAGACGCTGGACGTCCCTGACGGACCGCGGAGGCGACATGTCGACGATGGCCTGGATCTTGGTTGGGTTGGCCTCAATGCCGCGGTGTGACACCAGGTAACCCAATATCTTGCCCTGGCGAACACCGAAGACGCACTTTTCCGGGTTCAGGCGGAGTCGTGCATCTCGCATGTTCGTGAATGTCTCGGCGAGGTCGGCGAGGTGGTCCTCCTTATTCTTGCTGGCGACGACGATGTCGTCCACATATGTAAATATGTTTCTACCGACCTGCCCTTCGAGTACTGTTCTGGTGAGTCTGGAGAAAGTGGACCCCGCATTCTTGAGACCCTCCGGCATTCTGACGAAGCAATAAGTGCCGAAGGGTGTTATAAAGCTGGTGCTAGCCTTGTCGTCCTCCTTCATGTATATCTGGTGATAGCCGGAGAAGCAGTCGAGGAGAGACATGACCTCGCATCCGGCCGCGCTATCGACTATTTTGTCGATCCGTGGCAACGGGAAATTGTCCTTTGGGCAGGCCTTATTGAGACTGGTGAAGTCTATGCACATTCGCCATTTCCCGCTTTTTTTCTGCACCATTACAACATTGGAGAGCCACGTGGGGTAAGCCACTGGCTCGATGAATTTAGCCTCCAGGAGGCGGTGCACCTCCGCCTTGGCGGCCTCTGTCTTTTCGTCTGACATTTTGCGAAGCCTCTGCTTTTTGGGTCGCACCGAAGGGTCAATTCCCAAGCTGTGCTCGATTATGGATCGGCTGACTCCGACCAGATCGAGGGCGGACCAGGCGAAGACATCTTTATTCTTGGCCAGGCAGCAGAGAAGTCTCTCTTCTTCAAGTGAGGTGAGGTCTTCGCTGATAGTGACTGTCTGCTTGGGCGTGGCCTGATCGAGGGGGACAGTCTTGGTCCCGTCCTGGCTCTGCAACTGTGCCTTGTCGTGCTGCTTATCGGTTGGGCTGGCGGGCGTGGGGACCTCGCGCTGGGTCGTGAGACAGTGTACGTTCCTCTGGCCAGGCACGAAGTCCCGCTCTATGTTGCGCGCCGTCTGCTGGTTGCCGTAGATTGTAATGGCGCCTAGCGGACCTGGTATCTTCATACATAGGTACAACCCGTGGATGGCAGCTTTGAACTTATTGATGGAGCCCCGGCCCATGATGGCGTTGTATGGATATACCATGTCGACAATGTCGAAGGTTACTTGCTCACTTCGGGCATTGGGTGCTACACCGAAGGAGAGGGGCAACTCTATCTTGCCAACTGGAAAGGTGCCCTTGCCGCCGAAACCATACAAGGGGTTGTCCGAAGGCTTCAGCAAGCTGTGGCTTATACCCATGCGGTCGAAGGCATGGAGGAAGATGATGTCCGCCTGACTGCCGTTGTCGACTAGGACTTTGTGTAAGTCCCAGCCTGCCACGCTGCAATTGATGACCATAGCGTCGATGTGGGGGGCGCTGCGCAGGTCGACGTCTCGTGCGTCGAAGGTTAGCGGTATATGGGACCACTTCTTCTGCCGCTTGGTGTCGAAGTCGGTGCTGGAGCCCCCTGTTATCATGTGAATGACTCCGCGATATGGTTGATCGGCGAAGTCTTCCTGCTTTGGGGCATGGGGGATGTTTTGGTGTTGCTGGTGTGGTGGTGGGGGTGGAGGAGGTACGATTTGTACTTCCTGATGGTGTTGGTAAGCGTGGTGCGGTGGATGCGGAGCGGGAGCGTGGATATATGGTGGGGGGGGGTGGCTGGTAATTATGCGCGACAATTCTGGGATTGTCGGCTGGCTGCGCCCGCGCCATTCTGTCTCTGGCGGCCTTCGTTTCGGGGCAGTCTTTGGTTTGGTGGGCGCAGTCTTCGCCGTGGAAAAGGCAGTAGAACCGGCGCGGCGGCTGCGCGCGCCCTCGGCCCCTGCCACGAGTTCCGTTTCCGCGGCCTTGGGGGGGATATTCCTGGCGACGAGGGGGGTCAGCAGCAGGCTGCTGGTTTGCGATGTTGTGTACTTGCTGTTGACTGCGGCCATCTCGGCCGGAGTCTGGTTGCGGAGTCCTCGTCCATGTGCGGCTGGACTGCGGGGCATCTTTGGGCTTCCGCTGTGACTCAACTTTGCGCTGGTGGAGCTCTTCGGATTTGGCATATTTTTCAAAGAGCTGATATAGCTCCTGAAGGTTCTTGGGTGGATCTCTGATACAGTGGCTGTAGAGGACGCCGGCCCGAAGGCCACTGATGGCGTAGTGGATAGCGATCTGATCATCGACGGAGGGCAGCTGTGACTTGAGCGTTAAGAATTTGCGGTAATACTCCCGCAGAGTCTCCTTTTCCAGCTGTTTGCAAAGCGAGAGCTCGGCCAAAGCGTCGGTGTCTGGGCGGTACCCTTGGAAGTTGAGAAGGAACTTGTCCCTGAGACTTCTCCACGAATCAATGGACAGCGGAGGCAATCTGGTGAACCAGGTGAGTGCTGGGCCCTCTAGGGCGATGATGAAAGACTTCGCCATTGTGACGTCGTCCCCTCCGGCGGATGCAACGGCGACTTGATAACTCATTATGTATTGCGCCGGATCGGTGCTGCCGTTGTACTTGGGATATGCCCCTGCCCGGAAGTTAGCTGGCCAAGGCGTCACTTGCAGGTGTGGCGCCAGGGGACTTCGCTCGTCGAGGTAGTTGATCCATTGGAATGGCGCGCCGTGCTGGAAGGCGTAGTCATGTTGGGGAAACGCGGGTTCTCCGGCTGCGCCCGGTGTTGCAGGGGTGGGCCATGCTGCAGGCCGAGGTGGCCTTCGCGCGTGTCCTCCGGTTGCGCGCGCTGCTGGAGGGGTGGCTCTTGCTGTAGACCGAGGTGGCCTTCGCGCTGCATCAGCGCGATCTCGCGCTCGAGGTCTTGGGCCTTCTGCTCCTCGTCGCGTATCATCTGCCGCACCTTGGCTAGTGCGGACACACGTTGGCGCTTGGCTTCCAGTATCTCTTTCTGCCTCTGGAGATTGCGGTTCTTGAGGCGCAGGGCGCGCAGCTGTAACTGTTCTTCTGTTGAGACGCCGAGGACCTCGCCGTCCTCGGTGAGATCCGCGCCCTCCACTGGGGCGAAGCCTGGGGGCGGCTGCGATTGTCCTTCGGGCCCGCAGGTGCGGAAGGTGTTGTCTTCGCAGGTGCGGGGAATGTTGTCTTCAGTGGGCTCTTGGTGGGTGGATTGGGTGAGGGCGAGGGCCTTGCCCTTCCTTGCGGCAAGCAGTGCTGCCTTCGCAGCCTCGTCAGCCTTCGGGTTAGCTCTCTTGGGTGCCATCGCGGGTGGTTTGATCGTAGCACGAACGGTGGGCGCCAAATGTTGGAACTTGCTCTCAGTTGCAAGGAGGCCAACAAGGATGAACAGTGGTGACAACAGGGATACGTGCTCGGGGGCAAATAGCTCTGTTAATGTCTAGCCTCTCACGGGCACTGTGCGGGGGTATTTATAGGTATCTGAGTGCCCAGCGCCTCGTGTTAAGGACGCATGTGCCCTCGGACACCTAGTTTATCCCCAGAATATTCCCATAAAGCAGGGTTACAAGCTGTACTTACAAGAATGCCTTTACAAACTAGGCCCGTAACACAACGGCGGTCACGCGGGGCCCGTTACAATGGGCCAGATCACACGTGGGCCTCAGAGCAGGACGACGCCGTGCTGCGGGGAGACGTCACCGCAGGCCTTCGTCTGATGCTGAATGAAGCGAAGGGTGTCCCTGCCCGTTTTGTCTTCGTCAAACCAGCGACTGCAGCGAAAGGCGACGAGCGAAGGGTGGCGTCTTTGCCTTCGCCCCAACACTGTAGTACCTAAATCACGAAACAACTGTGAATTGATAATAACGGGCCAAATAAAAGAACCGAACCAAACAACCAGAGACACGTCCATCTTGCTCGGCGACATCCTGCATGCATGTGGGGAGAAATGGAGAGATAGCGCCATGCATGGTGATGAACTGATGACGTATAGGCTGCACTGTCAGCACCAGAACGCGCGGCAACGCCCTTCCTCGCTTTCCTAGGAAGATTCCCGTGATCTCCATGCATGCATGGGTATATATCCAACCCAATGTTATCACCAGAACGCGTAGCACGTCGACACGGTCGTATCGCCACCACACCACGCGAGCATGCATGCATCTGTCTGACAGAAGTTGTCCAACTGTATCTTAGCTGCGCAAACCAAAGGAGACACACACACACAAAAAAAAATACTAGTTGAGGAAACTAGATTATCATTCCTCTAGCTCCACCGCCGCGTGATTTGTCTCATCCAAGCCCCTGATTTATACTCTTCATGCTAGTAACTTATATGGGGATGGGGTGTTTGGTTCAGAGTAGATTTTAGTAATATGATTCTGAAAATACATTATGGATCTAAACACATCTCATCCTATACCTCGATTTCTGTTATCAGATGAGAAACAAAAAGTGTTGTTTACATTTTCTCGGGTAACGTGAAGGCAGTAGATTCTATCATCCGTATGAATCCAAACGCACCCTTAGTACTTCATAGTCAAGACACGTTGTGCATCATGTAGCCGTATAAAACATTGTTTTATACTATCTACATATATAGTAAAGTTTAAAATAAAAGATGTGACAGATAAAGTTATCGGTATGGATGTAAATGGTACGAGTATTATTCGTCCGTACCCGATCCGTCTAAGAGGGTTGAGATCCTATCTATATATGAGTTCATATACTCATTATCTGGTCCTTATCCGATCTTTATTCCAATCATTATTCTCAAAGTTGGATATTTAAGATGTCGATATCCATTCAAATCTTATCCGACACATCTTGATAATATTTGTATCCGATCTCAATCCGAAGAGAAAAAAAAATGAAAACAAATATAGAACGAGTAATTAATATCCAACGTTGGGGCGGGTGGGGCTCGAGCCCCCTACCGCTCCCGATCCCATCGAGCCCTCATAAAGTCTCCCCTAAAATTGGATCTTATACTTCTTATTGTGTATTTTTATGATTTTATTGTTCATCGATGTTTTAATATAAAACTACTTTAAACTATTACATTTGTCTATTGCGATCGGTTTAGTGAGATTATGTCGTTGCAACTGTTATATGGTTTATATTTGTCCCTTGTGAATGGTTTATTGAGATTATGTCGCTATAACGGTTTAGCTCGGCATCTTCTAAATTTTTTTCCTGGCTCCGTCCCGCCAGAAAGACTATTATATGTTTATCTCAACATAAATATATATTAAAATATATATTAGTCTATCTAAGTTGGTACTCAATTAACAAAACAAACATTTCACTCATAACGATTCATTGTCAAGGATTAGGTCAATCTGTTGCTGATGTGTCATTCAATTGATTGTTCTGTTATTTACTTAGGGCTTTAAGCCCTTTTTTATTATGTTGTGCAACTTTAAGACTCAAGTTTGCTTCTATCTCTACTACTTTAAATCACCAATTTAGTGTGTTGTATGTCTCATGCAAAGCGTATAGGTCTGTTACTCTTCTCCTTTCACACCTAACTGAAAGAGAAATGTGCCCTTGGGCAATTTCTATTATGTTTTGGTGATTAAGTGCCCAACACATTTAATTAAGTTCTTATGTGTTAAATGAAGAGAAAAGTGCAAATCAAGACACGAGGTATGTTTCTAGACTTAGTACATTGTTTTAAGTACTAACATATTTTGTCTAAGTGCTAGAAACAGGAAAAGAAAGAATTGCAAAAGACTTGGCTGTGTGCAGCCAAAGTCCAGCTCGGCCTGGCACACCGGACTGCCCGGTGGTGCACTGGATAGCGTCCGGTGCGCCAGGCTGGACTCCAGTGAAAAGGCCGCTCTCGGAAAAAGTTCAGCGGCGTACGGCTAAAATTCACCGGACTGTCCGGTGGTGCACCGGACTGTCCGGTGAGCCAACGATCGCCAGCGCAACGGTAGGCCGCGCAATCCGCGGGCGACGCGTGGCCCGCGCCAACGGTCGGCAAGGTGCACCGGACAATGTCCGGTGCGCCAACTGCCCCGGAGCTGCAACGGTCGTCTGCGCCATAAAAGGAAGGAGATCGGCACTGGACCGTCTACAGTGACTGTCCGGTGGCGCACCGGACTGTCCGGTGCGCCACTCGACAGAAGGCAAGGATGGCCTTCCTTGTTGGCATCTAACAGCTTCTAGCTGCCTTGGGGCTATAAAAGGGACCCCTAGGCGCATGGAGGAGGCACCCAAGCTTACAAGAAACATTCTAAGACTCCAAGACTCCAACTTCACGCATTCGATTCTTTGAGATAGTGACTTGAGCTCCATTTGAGTTGTGAACTTCGTGCGTTGTGTTTTGAGCTCAAGTTGTGACTTGTGTGCGTGATTGTGCTGTGGATTTGAGTCTTGTGTGTATTGCTCTCCCCTCCCTTACTTCTGTGCTTCTTTTGTGATCATCATTGTAAGGGCGAGAGGCTCCAAATTGTGGAGATTCCTCACAAACGGGAGAAAGACCAAGAAAAGAAAAAAACCATGGTATTCAAGTTGATCATCGGATCACTTGAAAGGGGTTGAGTGCAACCCTCGTCCATTGGGACGCCACAACGTGGAAGTAGGCAAGTATTACTTAGCCGAACCACGGGATAAAAATCGCGTGTCTCTTGTGTGCTTTCTCTTTGATTGTCTGTGTTCACAAGAACTCGCTTCAAGCTACTTAGCTGTTCTAACTTTCATAACTAAGTTTTGTAGCTATTAGTGTTGAATTTTACAGGATCACCTATTCACCCCCCTCTAGGTGCTCTCAATTGGTATCGGAGTCGTTTTCTTCACTAAAGGGACTAACCGCCCGAAGAGATGGATCCTAAGGGAAAGGGGATGGTGGTCAACGATAAAGAGAAGGAGTCCCTCTTCAACAAACCAAGAGACGACAAGCCCACTGACTCTGGCTCGAGTCACAAGAAGAAGGACAGGAAGAAGAAGAGGCGTATCAAGAAGATCATCTACTACGACAGTGATGCCTCATCTTCTTCACCACATGACGACGACGATGACGCCTCGTCAAAGAAGAAACCGGTGAATCAAAACTATTCATTTGATTATTCTCGTATTCCATTTAATTCTAATGCTCATTTGTTATCAATTCCACTTGGAAACCTCCACACTTTGACAGAGAAGACTACTCTTTTTGGAGTCACAAAATGCGTAGTCATCTATTTTCTCTCCATCCTAGTATTTGGGAGATTGTAGAAAACGGAATGCATTTTGATAGTACTGACAATCCCGTTTTCATAAATGAGCAAATTCATAAGAATGCACAAGCTACTACTGTTTTGCTAGCATACTTGTGCAGGGATGAATACAACAAGGTGAGCGGCTTGGACAACACCAAGCAAATATGGGACACCCTCAAGATATCGCATGAGGGAAACGACACCACCATGATCACCAAAATGGAGTTGGTGGAAGGCAAGCTGGGAAGGTTCGCGATGATCAGGGGAGAGGAGCCAACACAAACATACAACAGGCTCAAGACCCTGGTCAACAAGATTAGAAGCTATGGAAGCACAAGATGGATGGACCACGACGTCGTCCGACTAATGCTAAGGTCATTTACGGTAATTGACCCCCATCTTGTCAACCTTATTCGTGAGAATCCCAGGTACACCAAGATAACGCCCGAGGAGATTCTTGGGAAGTTTGTGAGCGGGCGCATGATGGTGAAGGAGGCTCGATATGTGGACGATGCTCTAAACGGTCCACTACCCGTCCACGAGCCTCAAACCTTTGCCCTCAAAGCAACCAGCAACAGGGAGATGCTACCAAGCAAGGTGGCACAAGTGAAGGCCATAGGCCTCAACGAAGATGAGATGGCGCTTATCATCAAGCGCTTCAAGACCGCACTAAAAGGACGCAAGGAGTACCCCAACAAGAATAAGACAAAGGGAAAGCGCTCCTGTTTCAAATGTGGTAAGACTGGTCACTTTATAGCACAATACCCCGATAATGACAATGACCAGGAACAAGAAAAGCATGGGAAGAGGGAGAAGAAGAAGGTTTACAAGAAGGTGAAGGGCGAAGCACACCTTGGCAAAGAATGGGATTCGGACTGCTCTTCATCCGACTCCGATGATGAAGGACTGGCAGCCTCGGCCTTCAACAAGTCTTCGCTCTTCCCCAACGAATGCCACACTTGCCTTATGGCCAAGGAAAAGAAGATGAGTGTTCGAGATTCCCCTAAGTACTCTACTTCTAGTTATGAGGATTCCTCCGATGATGAAGTAGATTACTCTAGTCTATTTAAAGGATTAGATAGAGCTAAAGTAGAAAAGATTAATGAACTAATTGATGCTTTAAATGAAAAGGATAGACTTTTAGAAAAGAAAGAGGATATTTTGTATGAAGAGCATGATAAGTTTATTAGTGTTCAAAAATCTCTTGATCTAGAAATTAAGAGAAATGAAATGCTATCTTCTGAGTTATCTGCTTGCCATGAATCTATATCTAGTTTAAAGATTGTGAATGATGATTTAAATGACAAGCTAGAGGTAGCTAATAAATCTAGTTCATGTGTAGAGCATATTGCAATTTGCAATAGATGCAAGGATTTTGATATTGATGCTTGTGATGAACATCTTGCGTCTATTGCTAAATTAAATGATGAGGTGGCAAGTCTTAATGCTCAACTTAAGACTTGCAAAATTGACTTTGATAAATTAAAGTTTGCTAGGGATGCCTACACTATCGGTAGACACCCCTCTATTAAGGATGGACTTGGTTTTCGAAAGGAAACCAAGAACTTAACAAGCCAAAAGACTCCCATTCTCAACATGGAGAAAGGGAAGGCTCATATGGCTAGTAGTTCTAAAAAATGTCATGCTTACAGTTATGATAGAAAATTTTCTAGGAATGCTCATTATAATAGGAGTTATGATGCCTTTAATTCACATGCTATGTTTGCTTCTAGCTCTAATTTTGTGCATGGTAGAAGTAAGCCTAGGAGAAGTAATGTTGTGCCTCATGTGGCTAGGAGAATGTGTAATGAACCTTCTACTATTTACCATGCTTGCAATACCTCTTTTGTGCTTTTATGTAAGAATGAAAAAGTAGTTGCTAGAAAGTTGGGATCCAAATGCAAGGGAGACAAGACTTGTATTTGGGTTCCAAAGGCTATTGTGACTAACCTTGTAGGACCCAACAAGAGTTGGGTACCTAAAACCCAAGTGTAAATTACCTTGCAGGTTTATGCATCCGGGGGCTCAAGCTGGATTATCGACAGCGGATGCACAAACCACATGATGGGGGAGAAGAAGATGTTCACCTCCTACGTCAAGAACAAGGATTCCCAGGATTCGATCATCTTTGGTGATGGGAACCAAGGCAAGATTAAAGGATTGGGGAAGATAGCCATTTCATCCGAGCATTCTATCTCCAATGTGTTCTTAGTTGAATCGCTCGGGTACAACTTATTGTCTGTGAGTTAATTATGTAACATGGGTTATAATTGTCTATTTACCAATATAGATGTATCTGTCTTTAGAAGGAATGATGGTTCATTAGCTTTTAAGGGTTTATTAGACAACAAACACTACTTAGTTGTTTTTTCGAAAGAGGAGGCCGATCTAGATGCATGCTTAATAGCTAAGACTAGTATGGGCTGGCTGTGGCATCGCCGTCAAGCACATGTTGGGATGAAGGACCTTCATAAACTTCTAAAGGGAGAACATGTGTTAGGACTAACAAATGTTTGTTTCGAGAAAGATAGACCTTGTGCAGCTTGCCAGGCAGGGAAACAGGTGGGAAGCACTCATCACAGCAAGAATGTGATGACAACATCAAGACCACTGGAGCTTCTTCACATGGATCTTTTTGGACCCGTCGCCTACCTCAGCATCGGGGGAAGTAAGTATGGTATTGTAATTGTTGATGACTTTTCCCGCTTCACTTGGGTGTTCTTTTTGCAGGATAAATCAGAAACCCAAGGGACCCTAAAGCGCTTTCTAAGGAGGGCTCAAAACAAATTTGAGCTAAAGGTGAAAAAGATAAGGAGCGACAACGGGTCCAAGTTCAAGAACCTACAAGTTGAGGAGTATCTTGAGGAGGAAGGTGTCAAGCACGAGTTCTCCGCTCCCTACACACCACAGCAAAACGGTGTGGTAGAGAGGAAGTACAGGACGCTTATCGACATGGCGAGGACGATGCTTGGAGAGTTCAAGACGCCCGAGCGCTTTTGGTTGGAAGCTGTGAACACAGCTTGCCACGCCATAAACTGAGTCTATCTGCATCGCCTCCTCAAGAAGACCTCCTACGAACTCCTTACTGGTAACAAACCCAATGTCTCTTACTTTCGTGTATTTGAGAGCAAATGCTACATTTTGGTGAAGAAAGGTAGACATTCCAAATTTGCTCCCAAAGCTGTAGAAGGGTTTTTACTAGGGTATGACTCAAATACAAAGGCGTATAGGGTCTTCAACAAATCATCAGGTTTGGTTGAAGTCTCTAGCAACATTGTATTTGATGAGACTAATGGGTCTCCAAGAGAGCAAGTTGATCTTGATGACATAGATGAAGATGATGTTCCAACAGCCGCAATACGCACCATGGCGATTGGAGAAGTGCGACCTCAGGAACAACAAGAGCAA
Organism: Zea mays; assembly: GCF_902167145.1. Lineage (NCBI taxonomy): Eukaryota > Viridiplantae > Streptophyta > Magnoliopsida > Poales > Poaceae > Zea > Zea mays. The sequence continues at coordinate 152,961,438 of NC_050099.1, read as the reverse complement.
GATCAGCCTTCTTCCTCGACAATGGTGCATCCCCCAACTCAAGATGATGGACAGGTCCCTCAAGAAGAAGCACGTGATCAAGGGCGAGCACAAGAAGAACAAGTTATTGAGGAAGAAGCACCATTGGCCCCTCCAACTCAAGTCCGAGCGACGATTCAAAGAAATCACCCCGTCGATCAGATTCTGGGTGACATAAGCAAGGGAGTAACAACTCGCTCACGTTTAGCTAATTTTTGTGAGCATTACTCATTTGTCTCTTCTATTGAGCCTTTCAGGGTAGAACAGGCCTTGCAAGATCCGACTGGGTGTTGGCCATGCAGGAAGAGCTCAACAACTTTAAGAGGAATGAAGTTTGAAGCCTGGTGCCACGTCCAAAGCAAAATGTTGTGGGAACCAAGTGGGTGTTTCGCAACAAACAAGACGAGCACGGGGTGGTGACAAGAAACAAGGCTCGACTCGTGGCAAAAGGTTGTTTCAAATGGATGTGAAGAGCGCTTTCCTCAACGGGCCAATAAAGGAGGAGGTGTACGTGGAACAACCCCCTGGCTTTGAGGATGATAGGTACCCTGACCATGTGTTTAAGCTCTCTAAGGTGCTCTATGGACTTAAGCAAGCCCCAAGAGCATGGTATGAATGCCTTAGAGATTTCTTAATTGCTAATTCTTTCAAGGTTGGGAAAGCCGATCCCACTCTTTTCACTAAGACTTGTGACGGTGATCTTTTTGTGTGCCAAATTTATGTCGATTACATAATATTTGGTTCAACTAATCAAAAGTCTTGTGAGGAGTTTAGCAGGGTGATGACACAAAAGTTCGAGATGTCGATGATGGGCGAGTTGACCTACTTCCTTGGGTTCCTAGTGAAGCAACTCAAGGACAGCACCTTCCTCTCTCAAACAAAGTACACTCAAGATCTTCTCAAAAGGTTTGGGATGAAGGACGCCAAGCCCGCGAAGACACCTATGGGAACCGACGGACATGTCGACCTCAACAAACGAGGTAAGTCCGTTGATCCAAAGGCATACCGGTCTATGATAGGTTCCTTGCTTTATTTATGTGCTAGTAGACCAGACATTATGCTTAGTGTATGCATGTGTGCTAGATTTCAATCCGACCCCAAGGAATGTCACCTTGTGTCCGTTAAGCGAATTCTTAGGTATTTAGTGGCTACGCCTTGCTTCGGGATCTGGTATCCAAAGGGGTCTACCTTTGACTTGATTGGATATTCAGACTCTGATTATGCTGGATGCAAGGTTGATATGAAGAGTACATCAGGGACGTGCCAATTCCTAGGAAGGTCCCTGGTGTCTTGGAGTTCAAAGAAACAAACCTCCATTGCCCTATCCACCGCTGAGGCCGAGTATGTTGCCGCAGGACAGTGTTGCACACAACTACTTTGGATGAGGCAAACCCTCTAGGACTTTGGCTACAATCTGAGCAAAGTCCCACTCCTATGTGATAATGAGAGTGCAATCCGCATGGCGGATAATCCTGTTGAACACAGCCGCACTAAGCACATAGACATCCGACATACTTTCTGAGGGACCACCAGCAAAAGGGAGATATCGAGGTGTACCATATTAACACCGAGAACCAGCTAGCCAATATCTTTACCAAGCCATTAGATGAGAAAACCTTTTGCAGGCTGCGTAGTGAGCTAAATGTCTTAGATTCGCGTAACTTGGATTGATCTATAGCATACATGTGTTCTATGCCTTTGATCATGTTACTTTATGCATTTATGTAATTTGTTGCTTATTTATGGTGCTCAAGTTGTGCAAGGGATCCTCGGACCTCACAAGTCCGTGTGTGTATGATGCACATATTTAGGGGAGACGTGCTACAACTTGACCCTTTGAGACTAACCTTTGTGTTTAAGTATACTTGATGTAGTCTCAAAGGTGCATTGAAAGGGAAAGGTGAACTTGAACCATGCAAATACTTCCACTTCACTCCGGTACTAGTGTACTTAATTCCAAGTTCATGCTTATGCTCTTATTGCATGTTTGCTCTTAATTGACATTTTTGGTGAGGCAATGGGGTTAAAGGGCCAATAATGATCCTGTTTTGGTGCTTAATGCCAAAGGGGGAGAAATTAAGGCCAAAGCAAATGGATCAGCTACCACTTGTGAATTTTGAAAACAATAGAGTTAGAACTTTTGATTTGTCCAAAATGCTCTTATTGCAAAATTTAGTCTCTTGTGGGGGAGAATTTATGGCTATGGGAAAAGGGGGAGTTTTTTGGCATTTGATCAATTTTTCTTTGGAATATCTCTCCTTGTGCCTAAACAAGTGTGTACTGTGTGTTTGACTTAGAGATAGGAGAATAAATTTGATTTGTAAAAACAAACCAAGTGGTAGCAAAGAATGATCCAAATATGTCAAAACTTGTGCAAAGACAATTTTGTTCTCAATTGCATTGATGTTGCACTTCTTTTGGTTGCCTTTGGATGTGTTGGCATAAATCACCAAAAAGGCGGAGATTGAAAGGGAAATGTGCCCTTCGGCAATTTCTATTATGTTTTGGTGATTAAGTGCCCAACACATTTAATTAAGTTCTTATGTGTTAAATGAAGAGAAAAGTGCAAATCAAGACATGATGTATGTTTCTAGACTTAGTACATTGTTTTAAGTACTAACATATTTTGTCTAAGTGCTAGAAACAGGAAAAGAAAGAATTGCAAAAGACTTGGCTGTGTGCAGGCAAAGTCCAGCTCGGCCTAGCACACCGGACTGTCCGGTGGTGCACCGGACAGTGTTCGGTGCGCTAGGCTGGACTCCGGTGAAAAGGCCGCCCTCGGGAAAAGTTCAGCGGCGTATGGCTAAAATTCACCGGACTGTCCGGTGAGCCAACGGTCGCCAGCGCAACGGTCGGCCGCGCAATCCGCGGGCGACGCGTGGCCCGCGTCAACGGTCGGCAGGGGGCACCGGACTGTCCGGTGCGCCAACTGCCCCGGAGCTGCAACGGTCGTCTGCGCCAGAAAAGGAAGAAGATCGGCATCGGACCGTCTACAGTGACTGTCCGGTGGCACACCGGACTGTCCGATGCGCCACTCGACAGAAGGCAAAGATGACCTTCCTTGTTGGCCTCCAACGGCTCCTAGCTGCCTTGGGGCTATAAAAGTGACCCCTAGGCGCATGGAGGAGGCACCCAAGCTTACAAGAAACATTCTAAGACTCCAAGACTCCAACTTCACGCATTCGATTCTTTGAGATAGTGACTTGAGCTCCATTTGAGTTGTGAACTCCGTGCGTTGTGTTTTGAGCTCAAGTTCTGACTTGTGTGCGTGATTGTGCTGTGGATTTGAGTCTTGTGTGTATTGCTCTCCCCTCCCTTACTTATGTGCTTCTTTTGTGATCATCATTGTAAGGGCGAGAGGTTCCAAGTTGTGGAGATTCCTCGCAAACGGGAGAAAGACTAAGAAAAGAAAAAAAAACCGTGGTATTCAAGTTGATCATCGGATCATTTGAAAGGGGTTGAGTGCAACTCTCGTCCATTGGGATGCCACAACGTGGAAGTAGGCAAGTATTACTTGGCCGAACCACGGGATAAAAATCTCATGTCTCTTGTGTGCTTTCTCTTTGATTGTCTGTGTTCACAAGAACTAGCTTCAAGCTACTTAGCCGTTCTAACTTTCATAACTAAGTTTTGTAGCTATTAGTGTTGAATTTTACAGGATCACCTATTCACCCCCTCTAGTTGCTCTCACTAACAAAGAGTCGTTACACCACGGATAGGCATGAAGAAACCACTCAAGCCCAATACGACAGGAAGCCACACACAACAGCACAACGCTCTCACATAGTATCACCTCACTAGCTGAAGAAGGACGAGTGCCTGAGCCAACTATTAAAAAGGGGGTCAGACTTCTTTCCAAGTCATACCTTTTCTCGGCCTTTTGGTTAAGACAAGTTGTAATATTTGTTCTTATCAGTTTAATATCTGATATGTGAACCATATGTTCACTCCGATATTAAGTATATTTTTTTTATTTTATGGGTATTAAACATGGTGTTGTTTGGTTCGCATATTTGTATAACTGATAACGTTAAATCATATTTATTTAAGTCCTACCGTAATCGGATACCACACTAGAAAGTGATATTGGTCTATTCAAATTTACTAACGTTGGTACTTAAACGTGAATTATTATCATTACCATTTACGTTACA